>NC_056629.2:23693148-24293148 GCF_002870075.4 Lactuca sativa | reverse complement strand
TTGATAAAGATGGAGAGGGAATGTGAATGGCTTTGGATGAACGGTCACAAACAGGTACAAGCCCGTTGATTCAAAATAACCTCCTTTGATGCATTTTATACCAACTTGATGAACAGTACCAAATCCATATTATGCCACATAACCGCAGAGGCGGTGGATACGAAAGCAGACAGAGTGTGAGATCGATGACGGAAAGATGATTAATTCTAGATCTGGGCGGAGCTGAGGAAGAGCAGAGGTTGTGGATTCAAAATTAACCGGAGATGAGGAGGAAATGCTAATCGATTGTCGGAGATGTGAGTCGATCGGTGGAGATGAGTCGTCTCAAAACGATAGTCGGTGAAGGTAAAGAATTTAATGGGAAGATGGTTTGATAACAGATTGTGTGAGTTTTAGGTGTGAGAAACTATGATAGATAGATAGATAGAGAGAGAGAGAGAGAGATGTGGGAAAAATACATTATTAATTAAGATAATTCATGGGAATTGGTTTTCTTATACCTAAACTACATTTATCATATATTTTTAAGAACTAAATATGCCAATAAACGTGTTCATAATTACAAAAATGTCACCTCTAATCAGATCCTCCAGTTTTTTTGTCTAACATTCCACTTTTAGTTATTGGGTTCTCGGGAAACTATGGGCTCTCAAATGATTCTCTTTCTTTCTTTCTCTCTCTCTCTCTTTATATATATATATATATATATATATATATATATATATATATTACCTTATAAAGTATCTTTGGTCAAATGCTGAATTTTAAGTCGTACAAATAGTATTGCAATATTTACAACTAATTTATGCATTAACAATATTACAGAAAATTATGGAACTAATTTGCTCAATGTTGACTTAGTATTTCCTCATATTCAGCAAATTGAATCGCTCTACTATAAAAACTCTATATAGCATCTCTTATTCTTCATTGTATAGGCACTAGAAATTCGTCCGCTCCTTCGACTGCCTCCTGTTTCAAGGTAGTCTTCTTCCATTGGAAATTTTATTTTCTTTATTGCTTTGTTCTAAGGAATTTCATTGCTATACCACCACCCTTTTCTTCCCTAGGTGAATCATTGCAAACCACGCCACTAGCACTCCAACGACCACCGCCAATCATAACCGCGCCCCTTTCCATCGACCATCGCCATCAGGTTCACCGCCCACAATGACCTTCACCACCGCCGTCACAAGCCGTCTTTGACATATTAGTAACCACCACCGAACATCCACCTTCACCTATATTACACCTGTACCTTGGTCTTTTCATCTCATTCCCTCACTTATCTTTCATCTGATTTTGTTAAATTGCTTCTTTTCTCTCTCTTGCTTCATCGATTCAGGTAAAGGCTTGAACCCCCTGTTTAAATCTTCATCAATTGATGGTGTTTTTTCTATTTCCATTTAAGATTTCGATTTACACTTCGACTCTATGTATTTGTTTTTATTCTCATCAATCAATCAAATAATTAGAGTTCAATTATGCAACATAAACATAATCGATGGTTAGGCAGGTATGAGAGGTTGGTCCCTAAATACACTCAGTTTAATGGACTTCAAGAACAATTGAATGCGATTTTTTTTAAAAAGGCCTTATTCAAAAGTTCATAGTGGCAGATCTTATAATTTGGAGATGATATGGGTTATTTGCAGGTGTTCCTTCTTCCCCAACCCTACAAATGTCGAGAAAAATGAATGATTAGTTTTCTATTAAGAGCATCAGGTCTATCATTCTATCATCCTTATTTTTTCCACGGTTATGAAGTTTGTTTTGTTGCTACTGCACTTGTACCTTAGGTGAGTGGTTTTGTTGCTACTTAGTTATGGAAGATGCCTGATGTTGTTGCTTAGATTAATGAATTGTGCAATTAGGTCCAGATACAGATCTTGAAGAAGCAAATCTTCTAAAAATATTTCTCATGCAACGCTTTTGAACAAAAGTTTTTCAACGAATACTTTTTGTTCTAACTGATAAAAATCAATGTTTTTAACTTGGACATGTAGAAAACCTTGTTTGCTTCCAAAGCTTTATATACATAATCATTTAAGCATCATTATATGTAAAATCAATATTTGGTGTGAACTTGCATCAATAACTTTTTTTTCTTGATTTTGTTCATTTATACATAGTATCTATCATATTTTATATTTATAAGACATTTATCTTACTTTAATGTTGGTTTTCAATGATCAGGATGGCTATGAGGTTCTTCAAAAAGATGTGGATGGGTAAAATACAGTGAAGTTTTTTGTTCGCCTTTAAGAAACAACAATGTACTTCCTTATTTTTCGTTATTATAGCATTATACTTTTTTTTTCTTATTACCACATTGTACTTTATTTGCTATGATTTTTTTCTTGGGTGGGTAGATTAATTTGATTTCTACATTGTCTTTTGGAATCCACTACATTACAGACCTGAAAATATTATATAGTATTAGTATCTTTTGAATTTGATTTCAGTACCTTGTCAAATTATTTTTGGTGTGGGTAGTTGATGTTGATCAAGGGGTAGTTCTTATTTTGGGGTGGGTAAGTTGGTTTATTTATCGATTGTCTTATTATTTATAAAGAGCACATTAAAAGAAAGGTATGTGAAGTTGATAAAATGGTAAGTCTTTCTAATGCAAATATATTTTTTATTGCTAAATGGATGTGTGTGAATGTATGTGACTATGTGTATTTGACTATGTATATGTGACCATAAATGTGCAGCAAAATCTGAACTAAAGCGACTCCTTGAGGATTCCGAGTTGATAATAAAGGCAAATGGACCTACCTTAACTAGCTCTTGCATAAAGGTGTTGTTTTAGCCCTTATGGAAGTTGTTCTTGATGGTCCTTGCATGGTGGTGTTGGCATGGTTTGGTGTCATTTATAAGCTAAAAGGGAAAAAAAGTCTAAATGTTGGCCTATTTAACATTTTGTCAAACGTGGACAGTTATGCCCTTTGCTGGCTTAGAGTGGTTCATATCTCATTTAGTTGCTTAGCTCTTTCTTTTTATATTTTGATCAAATTTTGGACGGTTTTGCCCTTATTGCTTTGATGTTGCTCAAATCTCTTTGCTATTCGTCGACTCTTTTTAGACTGTTGGATGACTATTTTTTTTTAATTCATATGGATGGAATCAATTTAGTGGGGGGTTTAAATATGGAATCAAATCCACAGGTGACACTTACATTCAATAAACAATTATTGATGGTGGACTGAAATAATCAATCTACTATGCAGTGTGTAGATTTCATGGGTTTGTATGATGATCCATATATAAATTTATTTCAATTTACGTTCTTCCAGTTTTTGATACATGAAGCTTTGTATTGGAACATATTGATTTATAAAGCTTTGTTTATAAACAAGGCAAGAGTAACATAATCATCTTTTAAGAAAGTTTCTATTTTTTTATTTTATGTTTTTTCCCTTTTTGATTTGCTTTCTGAACTCAACATGTAAGGATAGTTGCATGCCATCAAATATAGGTGGCTGAGTATTTTATAAAAAAACAACTTGATCTTGAGGACTCATGATTCTCACAAAAGCAACAAAAGCATATTCGATATTAGAAAAAAAAAACAAGAATATATTTAATATTTTTAGCATCAATTTTCAAACTAATGCATTGACTATATAAAATTGTCAAATCAAAAAACTAGAATTAGTGATTTATATTGTAAGAAAAATATAATTATATATTTTTCATAATATAAAGTTATTATAAATTAACAAACTATTATTCTATGATAATATCAAAAAAATCGTATATTAATTTGAAATAAACCATTATTGTTTTGCTAAAATCAATTAGAAATAAACATACCATTACTAATTAAAAAGAATTATATAATGGATAACCCACTTATTATATTTTAAATCTAACAAAATACTTGTATTTTTAAGCCAAAAAAACCTAAAGGAATATAACATGTTTATCAAAACTTTGCAACCATAAAACCTTCTGTCATTTGTGATCAAATCTGCATTGTACATTATCAATTTGGAATATAACATGTTTACGAAACAAAATTATCCTCCTCCACTTATATAACAATGTGTGTGTCATTTTATAGTAATAATATTTCTCAAATCATTACATGTTCTTTATAATATGGCATGTTTCCGAACGGAAATTAATCGCCAAAAAGAAATAAACTCCCAAAAAAACTCTTCATCAAAAGGAAACGATTCTGTGTCACTACAAAAGTATTAGTGAAACCTGACGAACAATTCAAATGCAATGAGGTATACACATGAAATGTGGTGTATAAATAAGTGTTGCATGATTAATAATGTACAACCAATCATCTGTTCGTTCATATTTTTTAACAATCCTAACTCTTCATTGTTTATTCTTACTGATTCGTATTTGTAAGCAAGACTCTTATTCATAATTTTTTGGATGTTGTAAAGTATTTGTGCAAAAGAACTAATCACATTTAGAGGGAAATCTATAGAAAAATTCCAAATTTTTGGGAAAAGTTTCAATAAAGTCTTAAAAGTTTTTTTTTAACAGAAAAGTCTCGATTATTTAACATTTTGTCCAAACTAACGAAAAAGTTATTTTTTATATTTGTACAACAAATAACAAATTATATGCTTTTCTAAAAATAATGAGACTGTTCTGATCCGTTCAAAAAATATTTTCGGACTTTATTGAAACTTTTCCTAAAAGTTTGAGATTTTTCTGTAAATTTCTCTTTCAATACGGATTTATGAAAAAACTATACACACCCGTCGCATGGTGCGGGTAAACGGCTAGTGTGTGTGTGTGTATATATATATATATATATATATATATATATATATATATATATATATATATATATATATATATATATATATACTTACTTCTTCACTGTCCCCAAAAATTGTTCAACATTATTAGATTGTTAAGAATATTTTGGCCTCTAATAAAAGTGGATAACCCTACACATTATCACTTGCCCAATATCCCTATAAAGTCTTTTGTCTAATAACTTTGTAGTGATCTTGTTTCGACAACGTATAAGACTTACAAGTCTATAATCCTTTACAAATAAATGTCATATTTAAAAAAATAATGCAATATAAACAAAGAATTTCAACTTTTAGGAATAATGCTAAGCTCTAAGAGCATCCACAATGGGGAGTTTAATGGAAGAGTTGAATGAGGTGTCATGTATACTTGTCATTCAATAGATACAACTCCACCATTGTGAAATGCCACCTTGGCATTCAATGGATTTGGAGTTCAATGACCATTGAACTCTTCAATGGGGAAAAGGAAAGTCTTTAAATCTTTAAATAAATATTTTTTAGCATGTTCCGTTGAACTTGTAGAGTTTAATGCATTGTGGGATAAAAATGAATAGAGTTGTATGGAATAGTGAATGATGATGTGGCACTCCATTGAACTTTATAAAGTTCAATGCATTGTGGATGCCCTAAAATCGCATCATAATATCCACCATATAAGGGTTAAGAATTTGAATCTTCCATTATGAAAAAGTTCTATTTACTTAAAATATTTTTTTGTTTAACCTCCACTTTTTATTTATAATATACATAATTATTATAAGATAAGAATAAATTAAATATGTAACAACTCTAAAAAACGTTATTTATTTACCATAAATTCAAACTGTCTTCTTACTTACTCTAACTATGAAAGGAGCTCCTATATCCACAAATTGTTGATTCCTTTTTTTCTTTTTCAGAAATCTACCATGCATCACCTCGTGAATAGCTAATTATCATATTTTCGATTTACTACTCCGTGAAAAAATGGGAATTTTAGTGTTTTTGGCTAAATCTACATCCAATCAGTTCTCAATTTTTTTGTCAAATGCGGTACAACCAAAATGTCTTTCAATAATAATTGTTTACAAACACTTAATGTGCCAACAGGAGACACATTTAAAGACTAACAATTACCAAAGGTTACATGCATTTTACCTTTGTATGGTGCATGATGTGTAACATTATCTTGAGTCGGGGTCATATGAGTTGTAGCTCCTAAATCAAAATACCAATCATGAGCATCATTGCACTGAGCATGAAATGATTTTGCCAACTTTTCATTGAAAACAGGTGCATTAGCAGCAAAAGAATGCAGTTTAGGGAAAGTAGAGGCATAGGGACTATTGGTATGAAAAAGTTGACAATAAGGTGGACGCCTACCACCACCATGACCACCACCGTTGTTAAGTCCATGAGAAGAGCTAGTGTATTTATTTCCTTTGCCATGGTTTTGACACCATGATCCAAATTTAGATCTACTTTATTAAGTCATGAAGGCTGCTTGAGGCAGGGAGGTAGCATGAAGCGATTGGAGAAACATCTCATGACTCTTAGATTGAGACAAGAGGTCACGAAACAGAGGTGGTGTTTTAGCAGTGAAAAAGGTGGTGGGAAAAGTTTTAAAGGAAGATCCCATTCCGCACAAAAACCAATGAAGTTTGTCAACCTTGTTAATAGGTTGAGTAATAACTACTCGTTGATCACAAATACCTTTAAATTTGCGGGCAAAATCGACAACAGAATTGGTACCTTTGGAGATACTACATAATTTGTCACGTCGAGAATTAACTCTTTCTACAGAATGATTATTGTAAGCAGATTCAAGAGCATTCCAGATTTCAAGAATAGTAGATAGACCCATGATCTCAGTAGCCATTTCTTCTATAAGAGATACATGAAGAAGAATAACAACTTTATGGTCTAATTCATTCCAAACATCAACAATGGGGTTTGGAACCAATTTGTTATCAACCGTGATCATAGAAGATGGTTTAGAGGAAGACCCGACAACGTGACCTAACAGTTTTTTATAATAAAAAAGTGATCTCATCTGATTTCTCCAAAGTAAATAGTTTGAAGAAGAAATCTTGAGAGTGATCAGATGTAATAAAATGTTCACGAAGAGTGGGTTATCTTTATTGGAAGAAGACATGATAACAATAGATTTTGTAAAAAAGAATATATGAAGGGAAGAAAGAATTAAGGAAGAATCAGACATGACTTTAAGGTTAAAGAGAGAAGAAATTGGTTGATACCATGTAGAGTTTAGGAATATCAACCACACCTATATTGATAGGGTTGTTGTGTATTTATATTAAATAAAATGCACAATTACAAATAATGAGCAAAAATAAACATCCATTGTTTATGGAAGATTTATAAAACAGAATATATACATACAATAAATTATTTATTTCCTTTGATATCTAATAATCCTCTTCTAACTTTTGTTTTCATGCTTGCCAACCTTTAAATTATTGACTTTGAAAAATTGTAGCTTCTTTTCAAAAGGAAACCATGTTGTTATAAGATAATTCTGTAACATCATGGTTTTCAAGTATTTTCACTTTTTACCTTGTTGTGTGAATTTTTGTCCCTTTGGTCTAACGCCAGGCGTTTGGCATAGGATGCTTGGCGTTCAAACGCAAGGCGTTCTATGATGGACGCCATGCGTTTGCACACAGAGACCAAATTCTAATTTTTAGGGTTTACACCCTATTTAAAGAGCATTAGGGCCTTAAGACCCTTCACCACTCCAGCCTCCATCCTCATTTCGAAACCCTAAGTGTGTGTAAGAGAGAGAGAGAGAGTTTGAAGCCTTGTGCATCTTTTTCGTATCATTTTAGTATTCTTGATAGAAAAGGAGGTTCATTGGAGTGTTGGTGTTGCTCTCAATCTTATGGATCTGGACTCTTGGCATCTTGGAGCCTCATTTTGTGGTATAAAGTTCTAAATTTGATCATCATATCTCTAGATCCTTCTTATGTTAGAAGTTTATGGTTATTAGCCCTATTTTCTTGGCCTTTTGGGTAGGAGCTACCTTAGACCAAAGGAGTTGTCATGTTGGATGTTTTAGGGTAGATTAGGTGACAAAAATGTGATCTTGGACCTTCCTTTCACTCCATGAAAGTTTTGAAGTGTCTTAATGGATTAAGGAGTTGGAGTTTTAGCTTTTGGGATCATTATAACCATGCATGGCCATAAAGTTTGCAACTTTATGGCTTTAGACGTTCCATTAGTTATGGATCTGAAGCTTGGGCTTGATATCTTAAGCCATTAAGTCATTGGTTAGAAGTTGGTAAACAGCGAGCAAACGCTAAGCGTTTGCATGTTAATGCTCTGCAATCGGATGCCAGGCATTTGCATGTGAACGCTCGGCGTTTGGATACCAAGCGTCGTAGGAAGGAATGCCAGGCGTTCTGCGCAGAAACCCACTGGGTCGATTTTGGGCCTTATGCCATTAGGGGTTTTGGGCTTTGGTCTAGCATGTTGGGCTTCCGTGGATTTTAGGCCCATTATGGGTTTGGGCCCAATTTGGAAGATTATGCCACATATATATATATATATATATATATATATATATATATATATATATATATATATATATATATATATATATATATCAGGCTTTAGGATTTGGGCCTTTATATGGTTGAGTTGGGCCTTGGTTTTGGGCCAAGTTAGATAAAGGGTAAATTGGTCTTTCACCCTAGCTTAAACTCTTAAATATGAGTCGAAAATCAAATTATTAATTAGATGTATTTATGTTGACAATGCGGGGATTTGTTGGGCCAACAGTCACAAATTTATCGCATGTGCTCGTATGATTATATGTTTATATGTGAATTGGGCGGGTCCTGATGCCAGACGGGGCCTAATGACTGACAAATCTGTATACCGAGCGGTGCTTGATGTCGAGCGGGGCCCGATGTCGGGCGGGGAGTAATCACGGGCGGGTCCCATTATGTGTTTATTATGTATGGTATGTGGTATTTTGGGGAACTCACTAAGCTTTGTGCTTACGGTTTTTAGTTTATGTTTCAGGTACTTCTGGTTTGAAAAGGAAGAACCTGAGATGATTGCAGGGCACACACCACATTATTCTGCATTTTGTGATTTAATCTGATATTTCATGATGTATTGATACACTTTGTTCCACTTAGGTTTTGTGATGATGTTTAGGATTATAGTTTTATTAATTTAAAAATGAAATTTTTGGTCTTAATTTTTGGGACATTACAAGTTGGTATTAGAGCCTTGGTTTGAGGATTCGTACGTACTCTTGGGTATGTCTGGACTCAAATTGAGGGTTTGGTAAAAAATTTCTAAAATGAAATGTTTTATAAAAAGAGTTTCTGATAAAAGAAAAAGGTGTGGTGCATGAAATTGACCGAGCTCAAGTAAGTTTTCCTAAAATACCCATACATGATTTATGATATGATTTGGTTTTTGAATCTGTGAATCGCATGCTAGTTAGGGCTAAGGATATGCTCAGAATTTGCATGATAGAATGCTAGGAGAGATGCATTTATATTCCTTTTGTATGAGCTTGTAGACTTGCATGCTAATACTGATCAGTCAGTGATAGGATGGCCTGATTAGGTTATGCTTGGTTCTGATTACATGATGCTCGAATGTTGCTTTCTTTGTGTTTTTTAGGAGTTCCCACTAACGTCAGCTAAGTAGTAAGCGAATATCTTAAGTTACATATTATTGAGACCAAATAATTTTAGAAGGTTAGGTTTTAACTCTATTATGCAGCTCTTGTTGAGTCCAACCGTTGTAGTGTGAGACCTCTCATTTGAAGAATTATTTGGTCTTAGTTATATGTAATTGTACTCATGAGCTAGTTAGCGGGAGTTCCTTCTATAGTTGATGGCGGAGAGTGGTGTGGTTGTTACCCTAGTAAAGCCTAGGAAGAGATTTAGTGTTGGGAGTCTTATCTTGATGAGGATTAATTTTTCAGATAAGGAGTAATCTAGAGGATTCAAGGCAATCCTTGAGGAAATTACGGATCGAGTCAAGGAGGGTTGCGATGAAACTAGGAAGCTTGTAGCGTATGAGATTCCTCGATATATATATATATATATATATATATATATATATATATATATATATATATGCGTGTTCTGATGGTTTATATGGTCTATTTTTTTAGTATGGTGACTTTTCGAGGCAGACCAGTTGGTAGTTCTGGTGCTGATGAGGGATCGGGCTCAAGTTTTGGAGCTGGGCAGTTGAATGATCAAACGTGAAAGTTCATTTCATCTGACATTACGTGTTGCATTCTTGAGCAGACTCCTATGATATTTGGTACGATCAAGGAGGGTATCATGGAGGTGTTGGAGGAGCGCTTGGGATCTTTCCGTTCTAAGATGGTGACCTTGATAGGGAAGCGTTCATTGAACTTCAAGGAGTTCCAGGCATGCGAGGCTCTGGATTACCACAGGGAGAAGGACCTGATAGCGAGCAGGTGATGGTCAGCGGATGTCTCTAACGCTTTCCGCACCAGTAATTGCCTTGAGGTGGAAAAGGTCGGATCTACTTCCTGTCTTCTAAAGGACAGAGCACAAGACTAGTGGCAGGAGGTAGGACATGCCTTGGGAGGCAAGGTGATTGAGTCCATGTCATGGGATGATTTTGTGACCAACTTCAGGGAGCATCTTGGTTCTCCATGATTGTGTTGTGTCTGGGTTATCATCAGATGAGGATTAGAGAGGAGGATGTTCATCAGATGGCCTTTTGGAATCGCTATAGACATTATGAGTTCATGGTGATTCCTTTCGGGCTCACCAATGCTCCAGCCGCGTACATGGACCTCGTGAACCGCGCATGCAGGATGATGTTGGATAGGTCTGTGATTGTATTCATTGATGATATCCTGGTCTATTCCAAGACCTAGGAGCAACACTAGGAGCACTTGAGGGGGGTGTTGGAGACCTTGATGAGGGAGATACTTTTTTGTAAAGTTACCCAAGGACGATTTTTGGTTGCACGAGGTGCAATTTCTGGGACACTTTGTCAACCAGAACGATATTATGGTCGATCCAGCCAAGGTCGAGGCCATGATGAGGTAGGATGTTCCGAGGCCTCCATCTAAGATTTGGAGTTTCCTTGGTTTAGTAGGTTACTGTCGGAGATTCATCTAGGATTTCTCCAAGATAGCTATTCCTTTGACTCTATTGACGAAGAAGACAATCACATTTCGATGGGGTCGTGAGCAGCAGGAAGCTTTTGAGACCCTGAGGCAGAGATTATGCAAGGCCTCGATTTTGACCCTGATGGAGGGTGTTGAGGATTTTGTGGTTTATTTTGATGCGTCAATCATGAGTTTGGGGGCATTTTTGATGCAGAAGGGTCGCGTGATCGCCTACACTTCAAGGCAGTTGAAGCCTCATGAAGCGAACTATCCGACGCATGATTTGGAGCTGGGGATGTGGTTTTCGCCCTCAAGATTTTGTGACATACCTCTATGGGGTCCGATGTACTATTTACACGGATCATAAGAGCTTGAGATGTATGATGGATCAACCAAATATGAATATGAGGCGACGCCGGTGGTTAGATGTGGTGAAGGATTATGATTGTGAGATTATTTACCACCCGGGGAAGGCTAATGTGATGGTTGATGCTCTAAGCCGCAAGGAGGTCACAACTCCGATCAGGGATATTTGTTTGAGGATGACCATGATTACGCCGATGTTGGAGCGGATTCGTGAGGCTCAGATCGAAGCTATGAAGGAAGAGCACTGGAAGATTGAGCACATTATGGATCAAGTGGCTTCTTTTAATTATGATGGTCATGGGTTGATGGCTCTTCATCGAAGGGTATGGGTTCCATATCGGGGTGGTGTGTGTCAGGTTCTGATGGAGGAGGTACACAAATTGAGGTTCTCCATTCATCCCGGGGCGACAAAGACGTATCGAGATTTTCGTCCTGATTTCTAGTGGCCCTGCATGAAGCAAGATGTGGCTTGGTATGTGAAGAGGTGCTTGACTTGCAGGTAAGTCAAGGCCGAGCACCAGCGACCTCACGGAAAGATGTAGCCGATGGATATTCCCGTTTGGAAATGGGAGGATATTACCATAGATTTCATAAAGAAATTGCCTCAGACTGTGTGCAGAGTGGATTCGATTTAGATCATCATGGATTGATTGACCAAGAGCGTGCATTTTATCCCGATTCAGTAGAGTATCTATGTAGAGAAGTTGGCTGAGGTATGCATCAAGGAGGTCGTGGCATGGAATGGGGTAGTGGTTTCTGTGATTTCAGACAGGGATGTCCGGTTTACTTCCACATTTTGGAAGAGGTTCCACAACGAGTTAGGTACTCGTCTGCATTTCAGCACGACCTTCCATCAGCAAACTGTCGATCAGGGTGAGTGGACCATTCAGACATTAGAGGATATGTTTCGGGCGTGTGTCTTGGATTTTAGTGGGAGTTAGGATACATATCTTTTGTTAGCGGAATTTTTGTATACCAATAGCTATCACACCAGTATTGATCGACCTCCTTTTGAGATGCTTTATGGGAGGAAACATAGGACCCCAATATGTTGGGGTGTGGTCGGTCAGCGGGTCATGGGGAGTACCAAGGTGGTACTCAAGACCACTGAGTTGATAAAACATGTTCGAGCTAGAATCCAGACAGCTCAGATTCAGCAGAAGAGTTATGCCGACAAGGGTTGTTCATATCTAGAGTTCTAGGTGGGCAATATGGTTCTCCTGAAGGTGTCACCTTGGAAAGCTGTCACCCAGTTCAGAAAGAGGTGCAAGTTGGGCCCCAGGTACATTGGAACTTTCATGTTTTTGGCCTGGTTGGACCGGGTTGCATATCAATTGGATCTTTTCGAGGAGCTCAGTCAGATCCATAGCACGTTCCATGTCTCTCAGTTGTGGAAGTGTTTAGTAGATGATTTTGTGGTAGTACCATTGGAGGATATTCAGGTGGATGGCCGCCGGAACTATATTGAGAGACCAACGGTGATCCTCGACTGGAAGAAAAAAACCTTGAGGAACAAGGTTTTTGAGTTGGTGAAAGTCTAATGGCGACATCACAAGGATTCTGAGTGGACGTGGGAGCCAGAGGATGAGATGAGAGAGCACTACCCGGAGTTATTTGGAGCAACGGACTTCGAGGATGAAGTCTTATTCAAATGGGGGAGACTTGTAACACCATGGTTTCCAGGTATTTGCACTTTTTACCTTGTTGTGTGAATTTTTGGCCCTTTGGTCCAAACGCCAGGTGTTTGGCATAGGACACTCGGTGTTCAAACTCCATGAATTCTATGATGGATGTTGGTGGTTGTTGAGGCCAACAAAATAAAAACCCTAAATATTACACACTAAAATAGTGTATAGTGGTAAAGGGATCGTATCCACAGAGATTGGTTCAATTTAAATCTCTATGTAAATCACTTGTTCAAGTACTTATAAAATAAGAGTAAAAGTAAAATGGGGGGTTTTAAGCTTTTTGATTGCTTGAGAACTATTAAAACTAAGCTAGAATGTAAATATGACAAGTAAACAAGTAAATGACAATAATTAAATTCAATAAAGTAAAACTGGTTGATTTTGGGATACACCACATGGATGACGTGGTTGACTTATAATTAGACTAAATGGAACAAAACTTGTGAATTAATTTAACTTGGCTATAACAATTCATAAGTACAAATTACCTAAACTCTTCATTGTTATTAAAATGGTTATAGGAGCTCTTAACACATTTCCTTAATTAAAGTCACAAAATTAATGAAGCATATAATCTTGTGAAAATCAATTAGCTTTAAGTTCTAAGAGTTACCAAGTCCAAAAGATAATCAAATGCTTACATTATCATTATGGAGGAAACATTTTCATGGTTTAAATGAAATGAAAACAAACATAAAAACCATTTGTTGCTTACTAATTTTAGGGTGCATTACTTAAACAAGAAATTAGTCAACAAAATAAGCATTCATTCTGATGGGTTTTGAGCATTCTAACACTCCTAAGGTGTTCATGCAACCCTAAATACCTTGGATATATGTTTTCACTAATTATACATGCAATGATGTTTCCAAGGTATTAAACCTATGACTAGCATGCAATTGTCATATACCACACAAGAATCTAGTTAGGATAACATACCTTATGGTGGATATTGAAGCCTTGATGTATCTAGCCTTAAGAGCTTAGCCCCAATAGTGTGGAAGCCTCAAGTGGAATCACAACACATTATGGACAAAGGAGGAACTTGGGAGAGAATCTCCATGCACTAAAAACCACCATGATCTCCAACAATACACACACACTCTAGGGTTTGTTGTTTTAGGTCATCATATATGTATTTATATGTGTTGAATACTAAGAGTCATGAGTATAACCCAAACCCATACCCATGGGTTTTATGATCCATGGTTCAAATGGCCCAACTCTTTATGTATCAATACATAAACTTGGTCTAACATGGATCATAAGCCCAACACATATAAATATAACTAATTACCATAATTAGTCCCCATAGATTTAATTAGTATCTTTTAATCACTAAATTAATTCCAAATTAATTCTTGATCAACACTAATTAAAACATATGATTTCATATTAATATATTAGAACTTATAATATATTAATAAATCATATATATCCTCTTCTCTCAAAAGTCCATCCTAACAAATTGTCCTGATGATATGCAACCCAAATGGACCATGCTAATCTCGGGTCAAGTACATACCAATAATATTTATGGGCTTAGACATCTAATCCAACAGTCTCCCACTTGGATAAGTCTAAAACTATTATTGCAAGTACGACTTCATAACCCGACTAGCAATCGTAGCTCTTAAAACCGTTGTCTTACTCTGAACAAATCAATGACACGTTCATTAGATAAGTGATCATATATTCCTCCATTCTAGATATCAATGGGACTGAGACATGGATTATAATCATTCTCTCTGTCAATTTGTTGTTTCCCGATTTTCGATTTATGACAACTAACTAATTGAACAAATCAAATCAGTTCAGGCTTGCACTTAGGGGTGTCATCACTAAATCATCGAGGGGACCGCATATATCGATTTTATCCTTATGAGGTAAAAGGAATGGATAAACTTCGACTCATATGCTTGTACTAACTACTTGTTGAATCATACACAAAGGAACGTTTTATAACATCAAGTTACTGATGTGTTTCCGTACAATCAATGTATAACCAACTCATAGTCAACAACCCATATCTCTAGGTTTGAAGAATATAAGATATATCTTCTCATGATTCACTCGTGATAAAATCCATGAAGTAATTCAAATGAGCGTGGGTTTAATCCAATACTCGAATCTTATTCCAGGAGCACTCATGAAAACTGCAGCTAACTCTAGCCACCTAGACAAACTACAGACCCATTCATGACAGTCTTGCCTCAATACCTACTTTCAAAGTATGATTAATTGTGGACGATTGAATAACCTAGTTATTCGGGAAGTCAAAACATGCAAAGTGAAACACAAGAATAATATTAATCCTATATGGCCCCAAAACTTTGAGTGTAAATAAAAAAACAAAGCACCATATTGATTACTCATTATTCATGTAATGTTTCGAATTATCAACTTAATACATGAATTAAAACAATAGTCATGCCATGCTCCAAACATGCACATTATGTTTACCTATGATCATTTCCTTTGCAAAATAGATCAATTGAACACGACTCTAATGATGCTCATTTCACAATCCCAATCCCTTTTTTAAATGTAAGAATACCAAAATCTTGCCATTTACTGTAATCTGTTAGATTCTAAACTTATATGCAATGATTCTCTTGTAATGACTATGCACAAAAGTCATAAAGACTTGGCAACAGACATTACAAAGTATTCCAATAGAGATCAATTCCATGGAAACGAAGTCTCATATTCAAAGTACATTCCTTTGCATTAAGTTTTCTAATCTTACACAAATTCAAAGAATAACTTCCACCTATGGAAACAATTCCATATTACCATTTTGACTATCACTTCTGAACAAGAGTTACCTCTTTTCAGAATATGTCAATATGGTCCTTTCCAAAGTTTACACTATACTTCCAATTGTCCATGATAAACCAATCTTTGATAAACCTCAGATTGTCCTCAGCAATTACTTAATCATTTTAGTCATATTCAGTTTTATTTCTTTTTCCCTCTTAATGCCATAGGCATTTGGAAAATTTAGAATGGATGAATATTATAGCACATGTAATTGATCCAATACCCGAAGCATATGGGACACGATTCATGATGTCTCACATAAAGATGTGGTACTTAACCAGTCTTTTGCTAAAATATTTTTATTTGCCATGTTCTCACAATTCGAACTATGAAGAGTGATGCCGTAATCATAATCAAATTTTGAGAACGCAACATATATAGAATTTCCTTATGTTGAACCATTCCAACATAACATTCATATATATCTTTAACTAAAGTTGATTGAAATCACAATCAAATATTGTAGAATTGGAATGAAGTATAAAATCCTCTCCCTTAATTATAGCAAAACAACTTTTCAAAGCGAATTGAAACTTTTGTTTTTCTATAATTAACATTGCTAACTTGCAACACGTAACCTAATAATCATGCTCCCTTTAACACGATAATTATAATTTAACTAGAATAACACTTTATGCTCCCACTAACTTTGACATGTACCCATAAATCAACTGAACTTCTAGAAATCAATACTTTATTGACTTTCTTACCAAAGTTCAGTTTTATGATACGAGATGCTTTGATAAGACTTTATCAAAAACATACACCTTTCCTTAGACAACTCACATGTGTTTCTAAACAATTATGAAGAGGGGTGTCGTAATCATAATGTTTAGACCTTTTGTCATTCTCACAAGTCCATGTTAGTGTGCCGGTTAACCACACGCGCTCCACTAATGACTTTAAGAATGCAAATATCACAATTGCTCTCTACTTAAAATCTACTTAGTGAAAGAGTTTCCTCACCATCATTTTCATGAATCGGAGAAAAACCTTATGGCACTTAGATTTTATGGTGTATGTGTTCCTATCCATGTGAATTTGTCATAACCATAATCACAAGACAAGGTTAGTGACAAATCCAAACTCATATGGACTGAACTTGCCCAATCTCATTTTCTTGCCACCCGGCAGCACAAAAGGCCTACCATTGCATCCAGGTTGTTATGCAAACAATTGAGAACATGTAGAACTCACAAGCATAGTCAACTTAAACTGCAATGGGTACAGAAACAGAAATATGTCAACACAATGGGTTACAAACCTCAAGTTGTGTGCTAGCGATTAAACGATATGTTTTATTCTTGATTAGTTTATTGAAACTTTTCCAAGATCTTTAAGACTCCTACTGTCCTCTTGACATATGAGATTCTCTTCTCAAGAACCATTCCTTGACAAAACAAATATTCAAGAGTTAGTGTGGATTCTTATTAAGATAGACATTTCTCACAATTGGTCTTAGTTGGTCTCTGTTTTATCCAAAGCATCACAACTTACTAATTTCAAATTTACAAGAGTAAGAAACATGTTACTCTACATTTGATAAGTGTTATAAACCTTTTTTTAAAATTATGTCACTCAAGTTACAATCTTAGATTATGACTTTAAGACTTGATTTTGGAACGAAGTATGATTTATCTTTTGATTTAACCATTTCAACATTTCATGATTCCTCTCCTTAGCCAAACAAGTGCACTAAGGTGTCTTTAGACGATAGATTGTGATATGGTTTTATAATCACTAAGATAATCATAAAACAAAATACTCAAGTACTCTCCCACCTCTTCAGATTGGAGAAACTTTTATCTTTCTGCCTAATTTGATTCTTCTTATTCACTCTGACAATCATTGAAACCTTTCCAATGTTTCAGAATTACCCTTGAACTTGTACGCATAACCTGTTGGATAAGGTGTCTAAGTCCATAACTATTTCTGGTATGTACTTGACCCGACCCGGCATGGTCCATTTGGGTTGCATGGCACCATGCAATTGGATAGACTAAATGAGAGAAATAACACTTGTGGTTATTAATATATTACAAGTTCTAATATATTAATAATATTATTTAATTAGTTTGATCAAGAATTAATTTTAGAATTAATTAAGTGATCAAAAGATAACTAATTAAATATATGGGTTGATTATGTAAATCATCCATAACTTATATAGTGGGCTAAGAGGCTCCATGGATAATCAAGTTGGGTTAAACCCATTGGATGCTCCATGGGAGTTACAAACCCATGGGTCATGGAAATGAAGAGTCATGACACATTAGGGTTTGCATGGTGTAACCCTAGATGTGTCAACACTATATAAAGCTCATGTGTTCTCCTAAAATCGGCACTACTAGTGAAACAAGAGGGCTTGGCCGATTTTAGTGTGTTATACTTTCTCTCCAAGTTTACTCCATAGCATTTGGTGTTGTGTGAAGCATTTGAGGCATCACACTTGGGGTGATAGGCTCACAAGGTTTCAAGGAACATTTACAACAACAAGGTATGTAGTTCTATCTATTATTTAAGTTAAAATTGTTCCCCATGTATGCTAGATAGGATCATAGCCTTGGAAATCAACTTTGCATGATAATTAGACAAACATAGATCCAAGGTTATTAGGGTTGCATGTACACTTAGGAAGTGTTAGAATGCTCAAAACCCATAAGTGGTATCAAAGCCTAGGCTTGTTTGTTTGTTATTTGTGCTAAAAAGTTGAAAAAGTCGAAAAACTTGTTGTCTGCCTGATGAACTCGCCGAGTCCATGGGGGGACTCATCGAGTTCATGTGTATCTTCAACCTACTCGCCGAGTAGGTTCATGCACTCGGCAAGTAGGAGCGACAGAGTGCAGATTTCCGACCTTTGCTGCTGGAAAGGGACTAGAAACATTACCCTAAGCTGTTTTGGTGTTATTAAACTTGTTTTAGATGGTGTAATGTTTGTTCTGATCCATTTACAATGGCAAATATCAATTTTTCATGATTATATGTGTTCATATGGTCTTGAAACTTTGATATGAATATTCATGTTCTTGATCTTATGAATTTAGATGATCATAGGAATTACTTGTAACCTACTTGGTAGTTTAATTCTTGATCATAATGTGTTTTAATGGAGTCCATAACTTGTCCTCAAGTTATGGAAAACCAAGAGTCACACTTGAATTAAAACCATTAAAAGAACACAAGAGTTAGAAAAATGAAGAGTCTTCATTTTTATTACTCTATTTAACTCATAAGTTACAAGAAATGAAAAGTTTTGAAAGTTTACAAAACTTTCCCTCAAGTTTTGGAACAAGTAAAGTCTTGATTAAAACTTTAGTTCCAATCCTTAGATTTTTAAAAGTTAAAATTCTACCCTTATACTTATAATATTATAAAGTTATTAATAATATATATATATATATATATATATATATATATATATATATATATAAGATTAAAGTCGTCTTACCGCTAGTACGCCTCATTTACGAAGCCGGTCTATAAGGTGGGTATAAGGTTGTTGCCTATAAAATGGCAACTTAATGGGTGTCCACTCTCACCCACCGCTTGCTTGACTAGTGGAGGGTGGTTAGCCGAACGGGTAAGACAAGGACTTATAAATTCTCATTAAAAGTATAATGATTATTATTAAGTAACTAAATGTTTTATAAATTTTCCAATCTTAGTTACTTTAGGAAAATGTGAATAAGGTGCTAATCCATGAAATTACACTTTGCACCTTGTCTAAGTCGTTGGTGGAGCGTGTATGGTTTACCGGCACTACGATTAAGTGAAAAACATTAAGGGTACCAAGTAATTCGCATGGTTACTTCACACCTTGTTTTGTGATCCTCGGTATCCCAGTCACAAAACATGAAGGGCACACTCGAGATTGAAACATGTCATTGAAAAGTTCAATGAATCTCAAAGAATCTAGGAATTTCTAAAAGCCATATAAAACCTAATAATTAATATTTTGTTTTCATGGTGGAAATTGGTGAATCGTCATTCACCTACCTTTCAAATATGTGATAACTTGGATTACGACATCCCTCTTCTAGGTTATAATATATTGTGATTGGATCCTAGCCTTAATTCTACATTTGGGTGTTTTATTAAGGACTATCCCAATATCTAAACTAAACCTTTTACTTCTTTTCATATGTCTTCCAACAATGCTACTCCTGGCTCAAACCCTACAGGCTCCTTCTCTCTCATGAACCTTTGTGGGAGAGTCATCTTTGATGGATCTAATTTTACTGATTGGATCAGAAACATCAGGATGGTCACTCGTTACGAGAACAAGGAATATGATCTTGACAAGGAGCTCAAGGTGCCTGAGCCAAGTGCTACTCCTGAGGAGTTTGCTGAATATGAGGCACATGAAAGAGATGCTACCAAAGTGGCATGTATCATGATGGCCACCATGACAGCCGAGCTCCAAAAGTCCTATGAGGACTACTATCCTTTTGAGATGCACCAGGATTTGATGGATCGCTACCATCAAAGTGCTCGTCAAGAGAGATATGAAATCATCTCCTCTATGATCACAACCCGAATGAAAGATGGCGAACCCATCACAAGCCACATGTAGAAAATGCAAAGGTATGTGGATCGATTGATGAAGTTGAATGTGAACTTCCCTGAGGAGTTAGCAATATATATTATCTTGCACTCCTTACCTTCGTGTTATGATCAATTCTACATGACATACCACATGAATAAGGAGGAAGTTACACTTAGCAAACTTTAGGAACTCCTAAAGATCGCAGAATCAGGTCTTAAAGGTAAGTCGGCTGTGACCACTCCTGCTAGTACTCCAAACTCAGCACCTGTCCTGGAAATCGGGAAAGGTAGAGGGAAGAAGAGAAAGAACCCTTCGAAGGGTACCAAGGGTAAGACCCTTGATGGCTCCTCTTCTAGCATAACCAAGAAAGGTTTCGTTACACCTTCTTCTTATCCCAAAGACGCTAAATGCTTCTACTGCCACGAAAAGGCGCACTGGAAGCGTAACCGCCCAAAGTACTAGCAAGATTTGAAGGATGGGAAAGTTAAACCCAACCATGTAGGTATTTACACTATCTCATCTAATAATTCACTTTATTCTAACTCTTGGCTCCTTGATACCGGTTGCGGTATTCATATTTGTTCTGAAATGCAAGGACTAAGAAGAAGTGAGAATGTGGAGCATGGAAAGATAAACTTAAACATGGGGAATAGGAAAGTTTCACCTGTCACCAAGATTGGAGTTTATACTTTGTTGCTTAGTAGTGGATTTACTTTAGATTTGAATAAATGTTGTTACTCGCCAGAAATGGCAAGAAATGTTATTTCCCTTCATGCTTTGTATAAACATGGTTTTACCTTTTCTTTTGATAATGAAACTGGTGGAATAAATGCTTTCTTTAATAATGTGTTTTATTTTAAAGCATTACCTTGTGATGGTGTGTATGAAGTTGTGTCTGTTGTAGATAACTTAGGAAATAATGTATTGTGTATTGATTCTTCTAATAACTTGGATAAAGCATCATTATGGCATTGTCGTCTTGGGCATATAAGCAAGAAACGCATAGGCCAACTCCAAAAGGATGGAGTCTTGGAGTCATTTGACCTAAAGTCAGATGATAGTTGCGAATCATGCTTGCTTGGAAAAATGACAAAGTCACCCTTCACTGGTTCGTGTGAGAGGGGTGAAGGTTTGTTGGATCTTGTACACACAGATGTGTGTGGACCCTTCAAACATGCCACAAGGGATGCTAATCGTTATTACGTGACGTTTACGGATGATTATAGTAGATATGGATATGTCTACTTAATCAAGCATAAGTCAGAGACTTTCGAAAAGTTTAAGGAATTTAAACAGGAAGTCGAGAATCAATTAGGCAGGAACATTAAGATGCTCCGATCCGATCGAGGTGGTGAGTATCTTAGTTTAGACTTCCTCGACTATCTTAGGGAATGTGGGATTGTCTCACAATTGACACCTCCCAGGACACCACAGTTGAATGGTGTAGCTGAGAGGCATAACCGAACCTTGTTGGACATGGTTCGTTCCATGATGAGTCGAGCTACGCTACCAATCTCATTTTGGGGGTATGCCTTAGAGACTGCCACCCATATCCTTAATCTGGTCCTTACAAAGAAGGTTGCCAAAACACCTCACGAGATGTGACTGGAAAAGTTCCTAGTCTAGCCCACATCAAAGTTTGGGGTTGCGAGGCTTTCGTGAGACGTGAGACTCATGAAAAGCTCGAACCTCGAAGTGAGAAGTGTATTTTCATCGGCTACCCACAAAAATCCTTTGGTTACCTCTTCTACATACCTAGTGAGAATGTGGTCTTTGTAGCAAGGAGGGCTGTCTTTCGAGAGAGAGAGAGTTCATAAGCCAAGGAGACAGTGGCAGGCTAATTGACCTTGAAGAACTTCAAGAGTCAAGTGGTGAAGGAACCTCAAACCCTAGCAGTCAACTTGAGGAGGAACCTCTTGTTGATCCAATTATACCTCCAGTTGTACCTCTGAGGCGTTCCACAAGGGTTAGGAATGTACCTGAGCATTACTATGGTTTCCATATTACTGCGGAAGGAGAGACACTTATTAGTGATGAGACACTAGTAGGTCTGGATGAACCTAACGGCTATGCGGAAGCCATGGCAGGCCCTGAGTATGCTAAATGGAATGAGGCAATGGATAGCGAGATACAATCCATGTATGACAATCAGGTCTGGGACTTGGTTGAGAATGTACCAGGTCGTAAGACTGTAGGGTGCAAATGGATCTTCAAGAAGAAGACCGACATGGATGGTAATGTACACACTTATAAGGCACGACTGGTTGCAAAGGGATTTTCTCAAACTCCAGGAGTTGATTATGATGAGACCTTTTCACTAGTAGCCAAGATTAAGTCTATTAGGGTATTGCTAGCCATAGCTGCATTTCATGACTATGAAATATGGTAAATGGATGTCAAAACCGCTTTCCTTAACGGAAAGTTGGCTGAGGATGTTTACATGAATCAGCCAGAGGGTTTTGTCAGCACTGAGTACCCTAATAGAGTGTGTAAGCTTGAGAAATCCATCTATGGATTAAAGCAAGCACCTCACAGATGGAATCTTTGCTTTGATGAGAAAGTCAAGGAATTTGGCTTTTCTAGGAGTGAAGATGAATCTTGTGTATATGTTAAGGCTAGTGGGAGTGTAGTTAGCTTTTTGGTACTGTATGTGGATGACATAATACTCATTGGAAATGACATCCCAACTCTGCAGGAAGGTAAGTCCTGGCTTGGGAAGTGTTTTGCTATGAAGGACCTAGGAGAAGCTGCCTATATTCTAGGGATAAGGATTTTGAGAAACCGGAGTAAAAGACTAACTGGACTTAGTCAAAGTACCTACTTGGACAAGGTGTTGAAGAGATTCAGCATGCAAGATTCCAAGAAAGGAGAGTTACCCATCCAGAGTAACACTAGACTGAGTAAGACTCAGAGCCCGAGTACTAAGGATGAGATAGCATAAATGAGTCGGATACCTTATGCTTTGGCAGTAGGCTCGATCATGTATGCTATGACCTGTACTCGTCCTGATGTAGCCTTTTCTTTAAGCATGGTTAGCAGGTATCAGGGGAATCCTGGTAAGGCTCACTGGACAGCGGTAAAGAACATTCTCAAGTACCTGCGGAGGACTAAGGATTGGGTCCTTACCCTCGGTGGGAGTGATGACTTTAGAGTTGTAGGGTATAGTGATGCTAGCTTCCAGACTGATAGGGATAATTTCCGCTCTCAGTCGGGCTGGGTCTTTACCTTAAACGGAGGAGCAATCTCTTGGAAAAGTTCCAAGCAGGAGACAGTGGCTGATTCAAATTGCGAATCAGAGTATATAGCGGCAAGCGAAGCGGCAAAAGAGGATATGTGGCTAAAGAACTTCATTGGAGACCTTGGAGTTGTACCAGCTATATCGAAGCCTATAGAGATTTTCTGTGACAGTGAAAGTGCAGTTGCCTTAGCAAAGGAACCAAGGGATCATGGGAGATCCAGTCACATTGACAGAAAATATCATTTCATCAGACATCGTATAGAAGAAGGACTTCTCGTGGCAAAGAGGGTATCATCGGATGAGAACCCGGCAGATCCCCTCACGAAGGGACTGGGTAGGGTTAAGCATCTCCAGCATGCTAGGAGCATAGGGCTGAAGGATGATATTAGTCTTAGTAGTTAGATAATTTTGAAATTTGTAAAATGTAATTGACATTTGATGATGAATAAAAGCTGTGTTTATTTATGAGTAAAGTGGTACTATCTTTTGTCAATCGTTTACTATTATTTCTTTTGCATGTTTTGACTTCCAGAATATTTATGTTGTTTTACATATTATTCAAATTATCCACAGTCAGTCATATGTTGGAAGTAGATATGAAGTAAGACTGTCATGAGTTGGTTGTAGAGGTCTAAGATGTTGGACATGGCCTCAACACTCATGAGTGCTCATAAGTTCTGAGTATTAGATTCAACCCACGCTCACTGGTATCACTTCATGGAATTTATCTCGAGTGATCGCGAGACGGTAATATCATAAGTCTTCAAACCTAGAGATATGACTTGTTAACTATGAGTTAGTTATACATTGAACGTGCGAAACCGCATTGGTAACTCGATGTTATAAAACGTGCGTTTGTGTGTAATTTAACAAGTAGTATAACAAGCATATGAGTCGAAGTTTATCTGTTCCTTCTTGGATTAGAAGCTGATATCTGGGCCCCTCGATGATTTTGTTTTGACCCACGTACCGGGCCCAGTCAGAACTTGTAACGCCTGTGTTTCCGGGCTTGCCGTTTTTAGCAATATAATAGTCTAGGTTAACCTTTGTAACCCGTTTTGAAATAATAAGATTGTATTATTTGAGTATTATGTGTTTTGTGCTTAATTGCTTAATTATGTGGTTTGATTAATTAAGAATAAAAATAAGCGTCAAAATTTAAGTGTAAAATAAACTTAATATCTTTGATCTATGTTGTAGTAGTTGAAACGAGGTTTCCGAATATATATAGAACGCCCAAATCTGACTTCGTATGAGGAAGTTATGATTTATCGAAGTTCCGGCTTAGCGGTATACAGCCTGAAATACTCGAATTGAGATCGAGCGGTTGTTAGCCGAAGCAATCTAAATGAGAATCAAAGATCTCATTGTTGGTATCAAAGCGATAAAAAGTTAGGCGAGAACGGACGTCAAACGAAGAAGTTATGAATTTATAACGAAAGTTTCTGTCGCGGCCTATTAAAAATAATTAATAAAAAATAAAGTCAAAATTAGCCGACGGAGTCTAAACGAAAGTTGTAGAGCGTAGTCTCACCTTCGCGTGGATATAAAGAACGTCGAAAACGGAGTTCGTATGAAGAAGATATGAATTTCCGAAGTTTATTTAATATTTTGTATTTAAATTTAATTGGAAATTCGGAAGCATTATCCGAAGGAGTCACCGATCTGATCCGAGGTACGCCCCGCGTACTCGAGTACGCCCTGCGTACTCCGAGGGATGTCGACACTCGCACTCGAGCACTTCGGATACGTAAGCAATGACGTTTTGGGCAGTACGCCCCGCGTAACGCAGTACGCCCCGCGTACTCCGAGGTTCCAGCCTCTATATAAAGGATCCGAAGACAGCCTCATTTCTTGTTCAATTTCTTCTCTTCTCTCTAGTCTTTTGCATCGTTTTTCGTGCCGAAGCTACCCCGAAGTCCCGGTATCATACTCTAGCCCCGAGGCAAGTCCCGAGATCCCGAAGATCCCGAGAAGTGCGGTTCCCGAGTCGAAGCTCTGCCCGCGAGAAGTTCGATTTTCGAGGAGATCTTCCAGATCTGCTGTGGATTACTACTTCTATAAGCCGTAGTGCTGTCGGATCGTCTTCTGATCAAGTGAGTGTGTAGTTATTTCTTCTAATACAATAATACGAAGTATTTTATATAAAAATACGTGCTATGTGTATATATTTGGTTGTGTTATGTGTGAATGAGTATTCACTCTCTTCTATCTTATAGATCTGCTTATTTCTTTATGAGATATGTGTTATGTGTGTGTGCCTCATCTGTTATGTGACATATGTGTTGATTAAAGCATGCTATACAGGTTTTCTTTAAACTACGTATGAAAATATATATTTTTATCTACTAATATGTTGGGTAGAACATGGGTAGATAGTTGGTGTGTAATAAACAGATGAGAGGCCTCGATGTTGTTGTTGTTGTTGATCTATTTATTCAGCGGAGTATGGATAACGACCACGGACTCTTTCTAGACAGTCCAGTGGAACGCTAGCAGGTTCATAACCTGTAGGTGTTGTGAACGATGTGTTCACCGGTGTACTCTATCCCCCTCATGGTTGCCTTTAGGATATCTATTGTTGAGGAAACCCCTTCGCAGTGATGTCCGTCCCGATGAAAATCCTAGATTAGGTCCCTTGAGATAGTTGTTTTAGGGACGTAAAGTGAGGATAACGGGAATGGGTAATCGGGATAGTGATTGGTTGGTGAAATTAAATATAACTTATTTATTGTGGGTTGAAAACCCTATATGCTCACCAGGCTCCCAAGCCTGACCCACTCAGTTTTATTTGTATTACAGGAAGTGGCACAAGGGCGTAAGATGGATGGATCATCTTGTTGTTTTGTTTACAAGTCTGTATATGTATATATTTGTTGAATGACTTGTAATGTTTATCGTTTATGCTTTATGGCCTGTATCGGAACATGACATCCCGAGTTTTGATTATATAATGAAATGCATCTCTTGATGAAATGCTTTGATAAATATTATTTTATCATGTTTTGTTTTGGGAACAAATTCCGCAACTCTTTCAAATCAAAAGGATTTACTCTGAAAATATTTAAAAGCATAAATGAAAATCGGTCTTTTCTGGCCGAGATTTTGGGGATGTCACAGTTGGTATCAGAGCATTAGTTTAAGCGAACTAGGAATTTGTAGGATTTCTAGACTTAAACTTAGAATGCTAAATGTAATGATGAGATGTGTGTCTGTTGGATTTTAGACACGAGCACTAGTTTATTTTAGGAAAGTTGCCTAAAATGCTTTTATGTGCTAAATGATATATGTTGCCATATATGATATTATTTGTTCGGATCTACGGTTTGTTGCCAACCGGATCTGAAGGTTTATGTGTTTAGGATTCTAAGCGTATGTATACGATATTAGAACTAGCATGTAATCGTTTGGAGTAATAAGGTGAAATTATTCGGTGTAGATAAAAAAAAATGGTGAGAACAAGGAGTGGCGTTGGAAACGCAGATGAAAACAGGAATCAACCGCCAGTGATTGAGCAAATACCTGTTGTAGCAGCAGCACCAGAACCAATAACAATGGCTGCGGTGCAAGCCATGATTCGGGCTATGCTTGCCGAACAAAGGGAGGAGATGCGACAAATGTTGCATAATAATAGGGATGAACCTATCATACCTATTGAGGAACCGGAATTGATTCCCGAGCAATCGGAGGAAGGGAACAATAGTCGCATGGTGAGTCAAGTTGGGACTCAAGAGGAACGAAGGAACGATCCGGAAAGGAGAAACAACAAGGATGGGCGTATGTACAAGAATTTCTTGGGCGCCAAACCGCCAAGTCTTTCTGGGAGCCCAAAGCCTGTTGAGATAATGGATTGGATCTCCGAAATGGAGATGGTATTTGAAAGTTGCGACTGTAGCAACAAACAGAAGACCGTCTTTGCGGTTAGACAACTGAAGACTGGGGTCTTGAGTTGGTGGAAGTTGTTGGCAGATACTATGCCACGAGGAGAAGCCCTGAAAATGTCATGGGAGGAGTTCTTGGAACAGTTAAGGGTGTAGTATTGTTCGGAGATAGATCTGATTGATCTGAACAATGAGTTTCAAAACTTAAAGAAGGGGAAGATGAGCATAGATGACTATGCTACTGCATTTACTGAGAAGATGAAGTTGTTTCCGTACCTAGTGCCAACGGAACTCTCCAAGATTGAGAGGTTTGCTAACGGACTGCCTGCTGACTTTGGTCCGACAGTCAAAATGGCAACCACTCTGAAAACGGCTGTTCGTGCAGCTAAGAATGTGGAGGCCCAGTAGAAGGAAAAGGGTCTGGAAAGAATAGATGTTGGAGAAAAGAGGAAGTTCGATGGAACTTCAGGGTCCAACAAGAAAAACAAGTTCTCGAAGTCTGGTTCGAGGGGAGGTGGAGGTGAGGCGAAATGGTGCGACAAATGTAAGAAGAAGCATCATGGAAGATGTGAGGTGGCGAACACATGCTACAAGTGTGGAAAGCCAGGGCACTATGCCAATGAGTGTACCCTCACAAAGAAAGTTTGCTATGGTTGTGGTGAGGAGGGTCATATGTCGAGAGACTGCCCGAAGAAGAAGGAGGCAGCTAGACCCAACATTCCGCCAAAGCCAAAGGCGAGAGCATTCCAGATGACACTGGAAGCTGCTAAAGATGAAGCTGATGTCGCTTCAGGTACCTTTCTCGTTAACGAATTGCCTGCCCAAATTTTATTTGATTCTGGAGCCAACTACTCCTTTATATCGCATGAATTTGGTAGAAAGCTAGCTTTGCCTGTTGTTAGACTAGATAATGCTTTATTAGTCGAAGTTGCTAGTGGCAAGTTTGTACCTGTTAGCTATCGCATGAAAAACATCTTAATTGATCTGAATGGGAATAAGTTCCATGAGGAATTATTGCCTATCGAACTTAATGGTTTCGACATCGTATTGGGAATGGATTGGCTTAGCGCCAACGACGCCGAAATTTTATGCAAGAAGAAAATAGTCAAAGTAAACCCGCCTGGGAAAGATTCGTTTATGGTGTATGGAGATAAACGCAGAGTGAATTCTGGAATCATTTCATTGATGAAAGCCAGAAAATGTTTGACCAAGGGGTGTACATCGTTTTTAGCATTCGTGATTGATGCTAAGAAGGAAAAGAAGGTGATGCAGAATATTCCAGTTGTGTGTGATTATCCGGAAGTATTTCCCGAAGATCTTCCTGGATTACCGCCTGATCGACAAGTGGAATTCCGTATTGACTTGTTGCCAGGAACAACGCCAATTGCGAAAGCACCTTATCGATTAGCACCAACGGAGATGAAGGAGCTAATGATGCAACTTCAGGAGTTATTGGACAACGGTTTCATTAGACCTAGTTCATCACCCTGGGGAGCTCCGGTGTTATTTGTAAAGAAGAAAGATGGAAGTATGAGAATGTGCATCGATTACAGAGAGCTGAACAAAGCAACAATAAAGAATAGATATCCGTTGCCAAGGATTGATGACCTGTTCGATCAATTGCAAGGTTCGAGTTATTTCTCGAAGATCGATCTTAGGTCAGGATATCATCAGCTAAAAGTAAGAGAGCAAGATATCGAGAAGACTGCATTCAGAACAAGATATGGACACTACGAGTTCTTGGTTATGTCGTTTGGACTAACCAATGCTCCAGCAGCGTTCATGGATTTGATGAATAGGGTTTGTAACCCGTTCCTTGATAAATCCGTGATAGTGTTCATAGACGACATTCTGATTTACTCGAAAAGCCAGGAGGAGCATGGCAGACACTTGCGAGAAGTGTTGGAAGTTCTGAAGAAGGAGAAGCTGTATGCTAAGTTCTCCAAATGTGATTTTTGGATTCGTGAAGTCCAATTCTTGGGTCACGTGGTCAACCAAGAAGGGATAATGGTTGATCCAGCAAAGATCGAAGCTGTGACGAAGTGGGAACAACCGAAAAGTCCCACGGAGATTCGAAGCTTTTTAGGATTAGCCGGATATTACCGAAGGTTTATCCAAGGCTTTTCTTCGATCGCTAGTCCATTGTCAGCTTTGACCCACAAAGGAGCTACTTATGCTTGGGGTGAGAAGCATAAGGAAGCATTTGAGAAGCTAAAGGATAAGCTATGCGAGGCACCGATACTTTCTCTACCCGATGGAGTTGAAGACTTCGCTGTCTATAGCGATGCGTCTGGGGTTGGATTGGGTTGTGTTTTGACCCAAAGAGAAAAGGTGATAGCATATGCGTCTCGACAGCTAAAAGAGCATGAAAAGAACTACCCGACTCATGATTTAGAGTTGGCAGCGGTAGTTTTCGCTCTGAAAATATGGAGGCATTACCTCTATGGCACAAAGTGCAAACTTTTCATTGATCATAAGAGTCTCCAATACATCTTTAATCAGAAAGAATTGAATATGAGGCAACGACGCTGGCTAGAATTACTTAAAGACTATGACTGCGAGATACTTTACCACCCCGGTAAAGCTAATGTTGTTGCTGATGCTCTCAGTCGGAAAGTCAATCCCGAAAGGAAAAGGCCAAGAGCGTTGAGAATTGAAGTTGTCTCAACTATTTTGGAAAGTATAAAGAAAGCTCAGAGCGAAGCTTCTGAGAAGAATGACAGAAAGGAGGAACGTTTGGGCAAAACGTTGGTGTTCGGTGTAAACAGTCATGGACTGAAGGTGTTCCAAGATCGGATTTGGATACCTAAGACAGGAGGAGTCATAGATCTTCTGATGGAAGAAGCTCACAAGACCATGTACTCGATTCATCCGGGTAGCACTAAAATGTATAGGGACCTGAAACCCTACTACTGGTGGCCGACGATGAAGCTTGATGTTGCAAAGTATGTGGCCGAGTGTGTGACTTGTGCGAGAGTCAAGACACAACATCAGAAACCGTACGGGAGTTTAGAACCTTTGCCTGTGCCGATGGGTAAGTGGGAAGACATTGCTATGGATTTTGTCACTAAACTGCCCAGAACAAAGAATGGTCACGACATGATTTGGGTGGTCGTTGATCGATTCACTAAGAGTGCGCATTTCATAGCGGCCAGGGAGAAATGGTCTATGGAGAAGCTTGCGAATTCTTACGTGAAGGAAATTGTGAGGCTTCACGGTGTTCCGTCAACGATTGTGTCGGATCGTGATAGCCGTTTCACATCGAGGTTTTGGAAAAGTCTACAAGAGGAATTGGGTACCAAGTTGTGTTTAAGTACAGCTTACCATCCGCAGACTGATGGTCAGAGCGAACGAACGATACAAACACTTGAAGATATGCTGAGAGCATGTACTCTAGAATTCCTAGGTAATTGGGATGAACATTTACCGTTGGTAGAATTTTCCTATAATAATAGTTTCCACTCGAGCATTAAGATGGCACCTTACCAAGCTTTGTATGGACAGAAGTGTCGTACGCCGTCTTGTTGGCTTGAGGCTGGGGAAAAGCAGTTTATGGGACCGGAGTTGGTTCATCAAACTGCTGAAAAGTTGAAAATAATTAGGGAAAGAATGTTAGCAGCTCAGGATCGTCAAAAGAGCTATCCTGACAAGAAGCGAAGACCGATGACTTTTGAAGTTGGAGATTTGGTTTTGCTTAAAGTCTCGCCGTGGAAGGGACTTATAAGATTTGGTAAAAGGGGAAAGTTGAGTCCAAGGTTTATTGGACCGTTTAAAGTTCTTCAGAGGATTGGGAACCAAGCTTACAAGCTCGAATTACCCGAAGAACTGAATGGAATTCACAACACTTTTCATGTGTGTTATTTGAGGAAGTTCACGGGAGAAGTTCCCGACATAATTCCAATTTCTGAATTGAGAATTGATGAGAACAAAAGGTTGATTGAAGAACCAGAGGCAATTGTTGACCGAAAGACTAAGAAATTGCGACGCAAGATGGTTGGGTTAGTGCTTGTCCGATGGAAACACACGAATGGGCCGAATCTCACCTGGGAGACGGAGAGTGACATGATGAGTCGCTATCCGCATTTGTTTGTTGATGTGTGATTCCGGGGACGGAATCATTCTAAGGTGGAGAGAATTGTAACGCCTGTGTTTCCGGGCTTGCCGTTTTTAGCAATATAATAGTCTAGGTTAACCTTTGTAACCCGTTTTGAAATAATAAGATTGTATTATTTGAGTATTATGTGTTTTGTGCTTAATTGCTTAATTATGTGGTTTGATTAATTAAGAATAAAAATAAGCGTCAAAATTTAAGTGTAAAATAAACTTAATATCTTTGATCTATGTTGTAGTAGTTGAAACGAGGTTTCCGAATATATATAGAACGCCCAAATCTGACTTCGTATGAGGAAGTTATGATTTATCGAAGTTCCGGCTTAGCGGTATACAGCCTGAAATACTCGAATTGAGATCGAGCGGTTGTTAGCCGAAGCAATCTAAATGAGAATCAAAGATCTCATTGTTGGTATCAAAGCGATAAAAAGTTAGGCGAGAACGGACGTCAAACGAAGAAGTTATGAATTTATAACGAAAGTTTCTGTCGCGGCCTATTAAAAATAATTAATAAAAAATAAAGTCAAAATTAGCCGACGGAGTCTAAACGAAAGTTGTAGAGCGTAGTCTCACCTTCGCGTGGATATAAAGAACGTCGAAAACGGAGTTCGTATGAAGAAGATATGAATTTCCGAAGTTTATTTAATATTTTGTATTTAAATTTAATTGGAAATTCGGAAGCATTATCCGAAGGAGTCACCGATCTGATCCGAGGTACGCCCCGCATACTCGAGTACGCCCTGCGTACTCCGAGGGATGTCGACACTCGCACTCGAGCACTTCGGATACGTAAGCAATGACGTTTTGGGCAGTACGCCCCGCGTAACGCAGTACGCCCCGCGTACTCCGAGGTTCCAGCCTCTATATAAAGGATCCGAAGACAGCCTCATTTCTTGTTCAATTTCTTCTCTTCTCTCTAGTCTTTTGCATCGTTTTTCGTGCCGAAGCTACCCCGAAGTCCCGGTATCATACTCTAGCCCCGAGGCAAGTCCCGAGATCCCGAAGATCCCGAGAAGTGCGGTTCCCGAGTCGAAGCTCTGCCCGCGAGAAGTTCGATTTTCGAGGAGATCTTCCAGATCTGCTGTGGATTACTACTTCTATAAGCCGTAGTGCTGTCGGATCGTCTTCTGATCAAGTGAGTGTGTAGTTATTTCTTCTAATACAATAATACGAAGTATTTTATATAAAAATACGTGCTATGTGTATATATTTGGTTGTATTATGTGTGAATGAGTATTCACTCTCTTCTATCTTATAGATCTGCTTATTTCTTTATGAGATATGTGTTATGTGTGTGTGCCTCATCTGTTATGTGACATATGTGTTGATTAAAGCATGCTATACAGGTTTTCTTTAAACTACGTATGAAAATATATATTTTTATCTACTAATATGTTGGGTAGAACATGGGTAGATAGTTGGTGTGTAATAAACAGATGAGAGGCCTCGATGTTGTTGTTGTTGTTGATCTATTTATTCAGCGGAGTATGGATAACGACCACGGACTCTTTCTAGACAGTCCAGTGGAACGCTAGCAGGTTCATAACCTGTAGGTGTTGTGAACGATGTGTTCACCGGTGTACTCTATCCCCCTCATGGTTGCCTTTAGGATATCTATTGTTGAGGAAACCCCTTCGCAGTGATGTCCGTCCCGATGAAAATCCTAGATTAGGTCCCTTGAGATAGTTGTTTTAGGGACGTAAAGTGAGGATAACGGGAATGGGTAATCGGGATAGTGATTGGTTGGTGAAATTAAATATAACTTATTTATTGTGGGTTGAAAACCCTATATGCTCACCAGGCTCCCAAGCCTGACCCACTCAGTTTTATTTGTATTACAGGAAGTGGCACAAGGGCGTAAGATGGATGGATCATCTTGTTGTTTTGTTTACAAGTCTGTATATGTATATATTTGTTGAATGACTTGTAATGTTTATCGTTTATGCTTTATGGCCTGTATCGGAACATGACATCCCGAGTTTTGATTATATAATGAAATGCATCTCTTGATGAAATGCTTTGATAAATATTATTTTATCATGTTTTGTTTTGGGAACAAATTCCGCAACTCTTTCAAATCAAAAGGATTTACTCTGAAAATATTTAAAAGCATAAATGAAAATCGGTCTTTTCTGGCCGAGATTTTGGGGATGTCACAGAACTAAGTTGTTGTGTTCAATTAAGTTCTTTGTCAAACAAATCAGAAATCGGGAAACAAACTGCTGGGCAATAAGCAAGACTATGTTCCATGTATTTGTCCAGCTGATATCTAGAACAGAGGATTATATGATCCCTTATCTGAAATGGCGTACCATCATCTTCTCAGTTCCGAGAAACCTTGAAAAGAGCTACGATTGTCGATTAGTTCCTGAAGTCATACTTGCAGTTATAGTTATTAGACTTATCCAAGTAGGAGACTGTTGGATAAGGTGTCTAAGTCTATAACTATTTATGGTATGTACTTGACCCGACCTGACATGGTCCATTTGGGTTGCATGGCACCATGCAATTGGATAGACTAAATGAGAGAAATAACACTTGTGGTTATTAATATATTACAAGTTCTAATATATTAATAATATTATTTAATTAGTTTGATCAAGAATTAATTTTAGAATTAATTAAGTGATCAAAAGATAACTAATTAAATATATGGGTTGATTATGTAAATCATCCATAACTTATATAGTGGGCTAAGAGGCTCCATGGATAATCAAGTTGGGTTAAACCCATTGGATGCTCCATGGGAGTTACAAACCCATGGGTCATGGAAATGAAGAGTCATGACACATTAGGGTTTACATGGTGTAACCCTAGATGTGTCAACACTATATAAAGCTCGTGTGTTCTCCCAAAATCGGCACTACTAGTGAAACAAGAGGGCTTGGCTGATTTTAGTGTGTTATACTTTCTCTCCAAGTGTACACCATAGCATTTGGTGTTGTGTGAAGCATTTGAGGCATCACACTTGGGGTGCTAGGCTCACAAGGTTTCAAGGAACATTTACAACAACAAGGTATGTAGTTCTATCTATTATTTAAGTTAAAATTGTTCCCCATGTATGCTAGATAGGATCATAGCCTTGGAAATCAACTTTGCATGATAATTAGACAAACATAGATCCAAGGTTATTAGGGTTGCATGTACACTTAGGAAGTGTTAGAATGCTCAAAACCCATCATAACCGTATTAACTAAACTTTAGTAAATCATAATGAATGACCTTATTAGCCTTTGTGGTGGACCTGACCAGCGCACAACCTAATGTACCCGATCCTTTAGTCCTTCACTTGACTCACATGTACATGTGAACAAAGAATTAGTCTTAATTTACAAAAGATGAAAATTCTCATTCATCATACAATACAAGTTGCATGATTCCAAGTTTCTATCCAACTGAAACTTGGGTGATGAGAATCTTTCCTTATTTGGTAAATTATGACACTATCACAAATGAAAGAATCAAATCCATTTCCAATATTGCTATCAATGAAATCATATAAACGACAATTTTTCACAAATACCATTGTAAGGATACTTAAAATAAATAAAATCAAAACTTTTCTTTTATTTTAAAACTTGCGGAAAAACTTATCCTTACAATGCAAATACATATGAAAACATGTTGTTGTCTATTCCATAGCAATCTATCATAACTCTTTAAGCAGCAGATCAAAATTCTGATCACCGAACCATGCGATTGAAATCCATCTTCGCGATCAGAATCAGCATACCCCTTTTTTTCTTTGATTCTTCCAAAACATCAAAATGTAATTACATTACATCATGTATAAAGAATATCCAACAGAGACTTCATAGGGTTAGATAATGGACTTTACCTGAAGTAGAGTCAAACTTTTTGATTTTACCATCCTTATGATCTTTCAGGTAAATTAGGCAGCTTTGCAACCAATGTCCCTTCTCTTGGAAATAGAAACATATGGACTCTTTGGAAATGGTACACGAGGCTATCTCAAACTTGGCCTTTCTCTTTACCATTAGGTCAAATGACTTGACCATGGCCGATCCCTTTCCATTGGGAAGAGAAAGCTTTTATGTACTTTTAATGTTACCATTACCAATGTCCATGGAAGCATGGGAAGTAGATCTTCCAATCAAATTGGATTTACCATTGCTCCAAATGATTGTTGATTGAGTAGCATCGAGCAAATATGTAAGATCATTAAGGGTCAAGTCATGGTCTTTCACATAGTAGTCCTTAAAAAACTCACTATATGACTGGGAAAGTGATTAAAGAACCCAGTCATCAGTCAACTTCCTTAAGACTTTGACACCTAACTCTCCCGGCTTGCCAATATGTGACTTAATCTCTAAGATGTAAGCACATATAGACTTTGCTTGCCAAATAGGGGTTGAGTGACCTTGAACTTGTGGGTCAGGGAGAATTATCGGAGGAGGTGGAGGAAGTGAAGTATGATTTTCAGTCCTATTAATACACAACAAAGGGATTGATCTTTCACCTTGATTGCCATTTGGGATATCATCTTCTTTAGGAAAGCTCTATCCAAAAGGATGAGGAAGACCATAGTTGTCTGAACATAGACATCTATGAGGGAGAAATTCAAGTTTCATTTGATTTAATTCCTTAACATAACACCCAATATGAAATATTAAGGCTAGGACCCTACAAACTATTTTATAACTTGGAATAGGGATGTCGTAATCCAATCTACAAAATATTTGAAGGTAGGTAAATGAAAATTTACCAATTTCCACCATGAAAAACAAAATAAATTATTAAGGTTTAATTGGATTGACACTCATAGATCTTTTGAGATTCATTGAACTTTCAATGACATGTTTAAATCTCGATTGTGCCCCTCAAGTTTGTAACTAAGATGCCGAGGATCACAAACAAGGTGTGAATAACCATGGAAATTGACTTGGTACCCTTAATTTTATCACCCAATCGATGTGTCGGTTAACCACACGCGCTCCACTGATCTATGATAAAACTTAAGTCACCCTTTACCATACATTGTCAGTCCCATGTTAGTGTGCTGGTTAACCACACACGCTCTACTAACGACTTAACAAGGGTGCAAAGTGTAATTTCATGGGTTAGCACCAAATTCACAATTTCCTAAGTAACTAAGATTGGGAATTTATAAGTGTTTAGTTACTTAGGGTTTATCATTATACTTTTAATGAAAGAAGAATTATAGTCATTTCCTACCCGTTCGGCTAACGACCCTCCACCAGTCAAGGAAGCGGTGGGTGAGAGTGGACACCTATTAAACTGCCATTTTATAGGCAGTAACCTTATACCCCCCCTTAGAGACTGGCTTTGAGAATGAGGCCCACTAACGGTAAGATTGACTTTACTCTTATACATATATATATAATCATTAACTTTTAATATTATAATAGTATAAGGGTTGAATTTTAAACTTTTAAAATTCTAAGGTTTAATTTGGAATTAAAGTATACATGGGGAGGTAACTTTGTAAATTCCAAAACTTGAGGGAAAGTTTTTGAAAATTTTCAAAACTCTTCAATTTTCATAACTTATGAGTTTAATTAAGGTTTTAAAAATCTTTAATGAAGAGTCTCTTAAACATCCATAACTTGAGGACAAGTTATGGAGTTCATACAACTATTTATGACAAAAAAAAAACTCCTCATGTTTCTTAACCTATGGTTTTAATAACCTTTTTAATGAGACTTTTCATATAACTTGAGGACAAGTTACAAAAACGCATATTATGAATAACTTTTAGATTAATTTGGATTGAAAACAACTATCACAAACATGTCTAGCAATATTCATAATCTTGATTAAACTCATATGAACAAGACAATTCAAATCAAACAATTTTCATGTAATTAGCCTAATCATTAAACTAATACAAAACATGAAACTTTTGATGATTATCTTTTGAATTGGATTAGAATGATCATTACCACATCAAAAATAGGTTTTATAAGTCCAAAACAGTTTAAGGTAATGATTCTAGACCAATTCCATCCTTAAAACTCGAAGATATGCTGTCTAGGGGTCAAACTCGTCGAGTGCACGAACCAAATCCACGAGTTGGATGAATTTGTGCATGGACTCGGCTACTCCATCAGTGGACTCAGCGATTCCACTGTCCAAAACAACAGAAAATCGATTTTTTCAACATTTTTCAGCAATTTGCATCAAGTATAATTGAAAACAAGCCTAGGCTCTAATATCACTGATGGGTTTTGAGCATTCTAACACTCCTAAGGTGTTCATGCAACCCTAAATACCTTGGATCTATGTTTTCACTAATTATACATGAAATGGTGTTTCCAAGGTATTAAACCTATGACTAGCATGCAATTGTCATATACCACACAAGAATCTAGTTAGGATAACATACCTTATGGTGGAGATTGAAGCCTTGATGTATCTAGCGTTAAGAGCTTAGCCCCAATAGTGTGGAAGCCTCAAGTGGAATCACAACACATCATGGACAAAGGAGGAACTTGAGAGAGAATCTCCATGCACCCAAAACCACCATGAACTCCAAGAATACACACACACTCTAGGGTTCGCGGTTTTAGGTCATCATATATGTATTTATATGTGTTGAATACTAAGAGTCATGGGTATAATCCAAACCCATACCCATGGGTTTTATGATCCATAGTTCACATTACCCAACTCTTTATGTATCCATACATAAACTTGGTCTAACATGGATCATAAGCCCAACACATAAATATAACTAATTACCATAATTAGTCCCTATATATTTAATTAGTATCTTTTGATTACTAAATTAATTCCAAATTAATTCTTGATCAATACTAATTAAAACATATGGTTTCATATTAATATATTAGAACTTATAATATATTAATAAATCATATATATCCTCTTCTCTCAAAAGTCCATCCTAACAAATTGTCATGATGATATGCAACCCAAATGGACCATGCTACTCTCGGGTCAAGTAAATACCAATAATAGTTATGGGCTTAGACATCTAATCCAACACATTCATCAAAGCTCATAATCAAGGATAAATAAACACAAGAAGTTGTTTGACTAGAAAACATTTCCATAAACTTCAAACACGAGGTAACATAAGTCTTCAAAACAACAAATCATCCATGGGCTAAACCCTAATAAACCAAATATAAGTCTAGCCAAGCATGGCCAAAATAAATGAAATGCAAAGTAGTTTAGAGGCACCAAACATTTTTCAAGTTGCAAGATGAAATGAAATTACACTAGTCTTCTAAATCTTCAATTTCTTCCAAAGCCTTCTTGAGAGCAAACTGAGTTGTTCTTGAGAGTGTTCTCCTTGAGTTCTATTCCAAACTTTAGTAAATAGGGGCTCGTTTCCGAATCTAAAAGTTGGCCAAAAGCAATCCACCAACCTTCCCAAAGTAGAGACTCAAGCCCAAAATCCAAATTCTTCACAGCACGATCCACGCGGACCACGTGGGTCTCGCTGAATTGGTGCCTTTTCCCATTTAATTAATAAACCAGCCCAAATCTTTTCATTAACATCCCAGCCCATTTGCACAACCTCTTGGGAGCCCATTTATGTTTTTCCAAAGTCTCCAAAGATGATCCAATGCTCTTTTAATCTTCCTTAGCTCGAGTCATCGTCGTCTCGTCCAAAATTTAAGTCCAACGTGCTTCTTGTTTATATTGACACCAAGCCCAATTAAACCACTTCAAGTCCACGAACAAATTGCAAGCCTCCAATAGTCCCGCACTCCTTCCATACCTCCAATGACAAATAGTCTTCGGTAAATCCTGTAAATAAGCTCAAAAGACTAGAAAGCACACGATAAAGGAGAAAAATAACAAAAAGAGAAAATATGCATGAAGATTAACTAAAATGAGATGGTTTTAACTAAAAATAAACTATGAAAAGAAGTAACAAAATGAAACTATCAAACGCCAGGCGTTTGCACGCAGATACCAAACTCTAATTTTTAGGGTTTACACCCTATTTAAAGAACATTATGGCCTCAAGACCCTTCACCACTCCAGCCTCCATCCTAATTTCGAAAACCCTAAGTATGTATAAGAGTTTGAATCCTTATGTATCCTTTTGGTATCATTTTAGTGTTCTTGATCAAGAAGGAAGTTCATTGGAGTGTTGGTGTTGCTCTCAAGCTTGTGGATCTGGACTCTTAGCATCTTGGAGAACCATTTTATGGTATAAAGTTCTGAAATTGATCATCATATCTCTAGATCTTGCTTATGTTATAAGTTTATGCTTATTAGCCCCATTTTCTTTGTCTTTTTTGGTAAGAGTTACCGTAGACCATAGGAGTTGTCCTTTTGGACGTTTTAGGGTAAATTAGGTGATAAAAATGTGATATTGGACCTTCCTTTCACTCCATGCAAGTTTTAAAGTGTCTTAATAGATTAAGGAGTTGGAGTTTTAGCTTTTGGGCTCATTGTAACCATGCATGGCCATAAAGTTTGCAACTTTATGGCTTTAGACATTCTATTAGCTATGGATATGAAGTTTGGACTCGATATCTTAAACCATTAATTCATTGGTTGGAAGTTGGTGAATAGTGAGCAAACTCCAGGCGTTTGCATGTGAACGCTCGGCATTCGAAAGCCAGACGTCGTTGGAAGGAACGCCAGGCGTTCTGTGTAGAAACCTAATAGGTTGATTTTGGGCCTTAGGCCATTAGGGGTTTTGGGCTTTGGTCTATCATGTTGAGCTTCCTTGGATTTTAGGCCCATGATGGGTTCGGGTCCAATTTGGAAGATTGGCCACATATGTGTGGGATTTAGGATTTGGGCCTTTGTATGGTTAAGTTGGGCCTTGGTTTTGGGTCAAGTTAGCTAAAGGGTAAATTGGTCTTTTACCCTAGCTTAGACTCTTAGATATGGATCGAAAATCCAATTATTAATTGGATGTGTTTTATGTTAACAGCGTGGGGATTTGTCGGACCAACAGTCAGAGATTTATCTAGGTGATTCAGCAGTTAGATGTGAGTTTCCTCATTGAGTTTAGCGGGTCGAAGGCACCAATGTCGGCCCATGGTTTATTATGTTAGGATGCTAGATGTCTACGTGACTCTTGCATGTCTTATGTGATGGTATGCTTACCAGGCAAGGCCCGATGCCAGGCAGGGCCTAATGAGTATATCATATGCTAGTTATTAGTATGTATTTTTATGCTTACCAGGCAAGGCTCGATGCTAAGCGGGGCTCGATGACTTTATTATATGCTATTGTCTCTATGATTATCGCATATGTTTGTATGATTATATTTTTATATGTGAATCGGGCGGGGCCCGATGCCAGACGGGGCCTAATGACTGACAAATTTGTATACCGAGCGGTGCTTGATGCCGATCAGGGAGTAATCACGTGCGGGTCCCATTATGTGTTTATTATGTATGGTATGTGGTATTTTGGGGAACTCACTAAGCTTTTTTGCTTATGATTTTTAGTTAATGTTTCAGGTACTTCTGGTTCGAAAAGGAAGAACCCGAGATGATTGCAGGCCTGATGTCAGGTAGATGTTTTTATTCTTAACGGGCAAGGCCTGATGCCGGGTAGGGCTGAATGATTGTATTGTATGCTATTGTCTTTGTGATTAACGCATGTGTTTGTATGATTATATATTTATATGTTTATATGTTTATATGTGTACCGGGAGGGGCCCGATGCCAAGCGAGGCCTGATGACTAACAGATCTGTATACTAAACAGGGCTCGATGTCGGGTGGGGCCTGATGTCGGGCGGGGCTCATTATGTGTTTATTATGTATGGTATGTGGTATTTTGGGGAACTCACTAAGCTTTATGCTTACAGTTTTCAGTTTATGTTTCGGGTACTTCAGGTTCGAAAGGGAAGAGCCAGGGATGAGTGTAGAGCACACACCACCTTATTCCGCATTTTGTGATTTACTATGATATTTTATGATGTATTGATACATTTTGTTCCACTTTGGTTTTGTGATGAAGTTTTGGATTACAGTTTTATTAATTTGAAAATGAAATTTTTTGTTTTAATTTTTAGGACCTTACAAAATTCCCCTTTAATGGCTCGTGACTTCTTCACCACATATAGATGTACCTCTTAAGGGTTTTAAACACACATATACATGTATATATCTTTTAACTTATTGTTATTTTACCTACTACCTACAAAGGGGAAAGAGAGAGAGAGAGAGAGAGAGAGAGAGAGAGAGAGAGTGAGAGAGAGAGAGAGAGAGAGAGTATGCGTGAGTAGTTGAAAGAAATAATCTAGAGGCGAGTTGGGATTCAGATTTTCATACCTTGCAATTATGAATATGTTTTTAGTTTAAACAAGTTACAACATGAATATACATGATGCTAAAATACCTTCATTTACATGTATACATATATAGTTCATTTGCACCCTAAAGATTAATTGGTATAACTCATAAAGATTTTTAAGTGTGAAGGTGAGGGACGTGTTAATTAGGACCTCGATCTATCGCATACTTCCATAGATATTGCTATCATTTTGTTGAAACATCACATGTTCCAGAATGATTCCACTCCTTTGATCATATTTGTTATTTTTCAGTATAAATTGCTCTTGAAAAGAGTTGTATTTGCAATGTTTGGTGTTGTTAATCTCCTCCTAGTGATACATAGGAAAAATGACATTTGCAGCTTCTTGATTTATAAAACATGTATGTGGTTCACAATATACCATCTATTTTATATTAGGATTACGAATGTATTTTATGTTTTAGATTTTCCATATCAAATACTATTTAATAGTTACATAAGGTAATGGAAAAACAACAAGGCAAATAGTTTTAAGAAGGCACTTCACTTTTTCTTCTTGTGACCCGAATATACAATAAAACAGCAACAACACAAGCCATTAGATATCCTCCAATGATAACATCAGGAACAACTTTCAACTTATTGGATTTATGTATCCCCGTAACTTCCATTGTATCAACATTTGAATGAGGTCCAGAAGCCGATGAATATGGTGGTTGGCCTAATCTGACAACCCGAACAAAACTGTTCTCTAGCCCTTCGTGTGCATTGATCTTTGTTAAGAGCATAGTGAATATCATAAAGGAAATAACAAGAATCCTCAGAATAACCATATCAAATATGTGAAATATTCCAATGTGAATTCTCATGTTGTCATTAATGGTGAAATTTATACATACAAATTTGACAAAGGGTCTTGTGGGTCATGCTCACTTTTTAAAGCGTGTTTGATGGGATATATGTGTCTTTAGCTTTGAATCTTTAAAACTTGTGAAAGCTGCCAAAGAAATGTGTTGGGAAAAAATTAACACGGGGAGGTTGTATTTAGAATGGTAGTATCTCATAAAATATTTAATAACAGTTATTAAAATTTTATTTTTGTTTTTACTCAAATGTATATCGTAATCGTTCATCATTTTTTAGTTTCACGACAAAAAAAACTTAGATTACAATGCTAGACACCCAATAATACTACTAGTTATATTACTCAACATTTTCCCATATACTATAATATGCTTTCTACTAGACTATATAACTTTAATAACATCAAGTAATTCTTCTCGAACTCGCTCAGGAACAAGCAATTTTCCCTGAAATTCATAGAAATTATAACCACATGTTAATATATATGTATGCATGTAATGTAAAAGAAGTTGTAAACAATGAAGAAATTACATGTACCTCAATACATGAAGTAATAAGAATTGCCCCTTTTGTGGTTGTAACACTAATATCAACAACTTCAATCCCGAGCATGCTCATTGCCTCCATCAATTTTGTAAACCCTCCTACTTTTTTCTCGAAAATTATCTTCATCCACAACTTATTCTCATTGATACGGCTCACCTCTACTTCCAACTACATAAAAAAAAAACATCATATTTAATCATACACCGTATGTAAGTAATAATAAAATCTTATTACGCATAGGTTGTAATTTTTCTCATCAACAGTGATACACGTTATGATGTAATTAAGTTATGATGTAATTAAGTTATGAACGTATGTAAGCAATAATAAAATTTTATTGTACATAGGTTGTAATTTTCACATCAACAAGTGTTGATGTTAATTAAGTTATGAGTTATGGTTTTATTTTGATATCTAACCTCTATACCCCAGTTTTTCATTTTTTCCTGAGGGCAAAGTTGGATAATATCAAATGATTCTTCCATTGCCATTTCAACTTCCATTTCATGTATCTTGTTAGTTAGATTTGTCACGGAAATTTTAAGCTCCTCGATATAATCAATAGCATCAGTTATGATCGTTTCTTTGTTCAACTGAAATCAAGAAAGTTTTTCCTTTTAATCAATTGATAAACAAAATGTAATAATCGAAGCAAAACAATGCAAAAAGTAGAAAAGCTATCGTTTGGAATCATTGCATTTGTTATTTTAGGAACTAGAGATCGTAATTGTAGCATCCTGGATTTGAGCTTTTCACGTCTTTTTCTTTCTGCTTTGAGGTTCTTAGACTTAAATTTCCCTTCATCATCATTGTTATCATCATCTTCTTCATCGTAATTTCGTCTCCTGTTTCTGCAAACAGTGTCGAAACTACTGTTGGTTTCTTCAACAACAGATGATATATCATCGTAAAGGTTAGAAAACTCCATGGGAGGATTTCTCAAAAGCTCTTTGGGTTTTAAATGATTGGAAAATGATGTTCAATATTGCGATTTTATAGAGAGATTCTGCAAGAATATGATGAAGAAATTTGTTAAGCAACTAGAGTTCACAAGGATAACATTGCCATGGGGTGGGGTGAGGTGGGGTAGGGTAGGGGTAGGGGTGGGGGAAGGGGAAGGGGAATCTTCTTGTTATTGGTCAAAATTTTGTGGGATGTTAGGAAGCTCAAATCTTGCCAAGCATAAAAAATGAGCAATTTAAACAGAATAAAAAGTCTTGCTTTTTTTGGGGATAAAATTTATAATAAATAAACAATTTTGTTTACATGTAATGACCTTTATCACAAATTATTATAACAAATGGAATTTTGATGATTAATTTTTCAAGTGTTAATTAAGTAAATTTTATAAACTTAAAGTTAATTAAAAGTGATTAATACATATTTAACTATTTTTAAATAAATACTTGTTTATTTGATACTACTAGTTTTATAGAGGCAATGTTTCATTTCTCAAGTACACTCATGACCAAGTTAATGTCATAGAAGATAAAAGAATATTGTACAATAAGATACATGAATTGTTTCGATATGTAATCTTATAGAATTAATTATAACAATATATTAAATAAAGAAACCATGGCCCAGAATTAAGTATATAACTAAATATCTTAAAAATGGTATATGGTATTATTTGGACGGCCATACCGAACCCATCCTAGAGGTTATCATGTGGACGTTAATCGTATTTTTTGAACAATCATTTTTGAACCTTAAAATCTTTATTATAGAATTTCACAAATCAAACATCACAATATATAAAGATCTTATTAAATTGATTAAAAAAACCTTATGTTTTTTTTAATGACAAATCTAATATATTCTTAAAGACTTAAATTACTTCTATTTCCATATATGTCTTCAACGAGACTTGAACCTTAAGATATCTTAAGGAGGAAAAGCAACATTTAATACTACTAGGTTTTAGAAAATAATTTTAAACTACAAGTGAAAGTGAAAGGAAAAAAAACAACTAATGTAGTAATATGATTATGATGCTATATAATATAATTAGAGTAACATTTTAGGTGTGAATCCAACAAGTATAAGAATTAAATAATGATAAAAAAATGAACCAGAATTAAGGATTAATATAAATCAAAGTAAAGTTTGTTTCGAATTAACTAATTATATCAAAGATGTTCAAGATTTACATGAAATAATAAATAAAAAAGGTTAGGGGATTTGATTTTAGAAGCTACTGGCTACTGCTACTACGAGCATGATGTGTTTTAAAAATAAATTCAATGCATTTCAATATAAATGTTATATTTTGTTATGATTTAATTTATGGTCAATCCTTTAAAAAATGAATTGTATTATCACAAGTTGTTTAGCCATTCTAACATCTCTTCCATTTATGGAATTTAACCAAATCCGTTCCGTAGTTAAATTTAACATGTAATTTTAAGTTCTAATGTTTATGATCTTAGAATGCACATTGCAATGATGATGATGTAAGTGTCACTTATAAGAAACATTTGTTTTGGTATTTTGTATTCTAAATTTGACCCCCAATGTTTAAAATCATGCCACGAGCTTCTTTTAGTGTCCAAAATTGTGACAAGGTACTTGATAATCCCCTTCAATCGATTCAAACCTATAAAAACAACCAAAAATACCCCAAAGTGAATTGTCTCATAACATACATTTCATAAAAAAAAATATGATATGCTTGAAATAAATATATGGAATGCAATAAAAATGTATCTAAAAATGTGATAAATCACACGTAATGTTCTTCACTTAATGTAATAGTACCTTTTTTTTTAAAGGAAAAAAAAACAGCTACAACCTCATAATTCAAATTAAGAATAAAGGTGAAGTAGAAGTAAGGAGGTTATGCGGGAAAATGATTCTTGAGGGTAATTAACTTTTGCGTTTGTACTCATTTGGTCCCTTTTCTTTTTTTTGTATTCTATATATCATCGAACTTGTTGTTGGTGTTTACCATAGCCCTTTTGACCGGCTTTTGACCTGTGATAGCCGGTCAAAGGGTTATGGTGAACACAAACAACAAGTTCGATGGTATATTGAGTACAAAAAAAATGGACCAAATGAGAACAAACGCAACAGTTGGTTACCCGTCTGATTCATTTTCCCTTTACTCATTTACAACAAATCCACATCATCTCCTACTGATATTAATGACTTTATGAGATTCATTATTGTTTATCTTCAAAACATAACCTACGAAAGGACATTATTCATACATGTACAACTTTGTAATGCACTTGAATATTTATTAGGGGAATCTTGACTAAGCAGACGCATTTCATGACTACATTTACATTTGCAATCAAATGATTTATCGTATCATGGATTCTAGACAAGTCTACAAACGAGTGGATTCACAAGTGCTATGATTTTAGAGTTTACTTAGCTTTAAGATCGAACTCATGGGATAAGATACAACATCAATATGTACAATATTATGGTGACGTGTCTACAAAAAACAGCATGATATTGTACATATTGATGTTGTATCTTATCCCATGAGTTCGATCTTAAAGCTAAGTAAACTCAAAAATCACAGCACTTGTGATTCCACTCGTTTGTAGACTTGTCTAGAATCCATGATACGATAAATTATTTGATTGCAAATGTAAATGTAGTCATGAAATGCACCTGCTTAGTCAAGATTCCTCTAATAAATATTCAAGTGCATTACAAAGTTGTATATGCATGAATAATGTCCTTTCGTGAGTTATGTTTTGAAGAGAAGCAATAATGAATCTCATAGTCATTAATTTCAGTAGGAGATGACGTGGGATTTGCTGTAAATAAGTAAAGAGAAAATGAATCAGGAGGGTAACCAACTGTTGCGTTTGTTCTCATTTGGTCCCTTTCCTTTTTTTGTACTCAATATATCATCGAACTTGTTGTTTGTGTTCACCATAACCCTTTGACTGGCTATCACAGGTCAAAAGCCGGTTAAAAGGGCTATGGTAAACACCAACAACAAGTTCGATGGTATATTGAATACAAAAAAAAAATGACCAAATGAGTACAAACGCAAAAGTTAATTACCCTCAAGAGTCATTTTCCCGAGGTTATGCATCTACCTACGTTTTTTTAAGGCCAATGGGAGTGGTAATACTCCTAACACCTTGCACGTCAGGTTTTGGAGTGTCACCTCATTTTTGACCATTTAACACATAACCTTAACATTTGGTAGAGAGTGGTAACACTTCTAGCATTCATTTTTTTTTTGGGGGAAAATGACATAAAAACCCTTAAGTTTTCACAAAAAGGCTGGTTTTACCCTTGGACGTGTTTTATGTCCAGTAAAGCCCAAAGTTTTGTTTAATTTGTTCATTTTTACCATTGTAGCCGGTTTTCAGGTAACCTACCGGTTACCTAATGCCATTAAAGTCCTTGAATTTTCAAAAATGTTTGGATTTACCCTTAAGTTTTTCAATAATGTTCGGATTTACCCTTACATTGATTGTTGTTTTTGTTGTTATTATTATTATTATTATTATTATTATTATTATTATTATTATTATTATTATTATTATTATTATTATTAATACATTTTTAATTGTATAAAAATATTTTATACACACATTTTTAAATGTATAAAAATATTTTTACTAATATAAATATATTTTTAAAAATATATGTACTTGTATTTAGTATTTATATACATTTGAAAACCCTAAATCTTCATTTATAATTGTTGAATCGAACAGAAAAAACTTGATAAAGTAAAAAATGTCGTCAATGACTGATTTTGCAAAAACAAATGCTTCAGATCAATATAAAAATTGATGCATTTCGTGATTTTTTTTGTGAACTTACAACAATCATAAATGAAGTTTACACTCTTATTTGACATTTTGTTATCAATTTTTGAGATAAAAACAGTTAATGAATGATTTTAAGTTGATAATACTTAATTTTTACAGTGATCAAGTGTTTTTGTCGAGGTTTTTTCAAAATTTATACTAAATCTTATCTATAATCGAGTGTTTTTATTGAGGTTTTCTAATTACGAGGGTTTTATAATTGTTACGTTATGTTTTTAATTAATGAATATTTATTTTGCTTATCTATTTAGTATGATGTTTGATAATAAATACATATTTATACTTGATAATATGTACAAATACATATAATTATATCTTTTATATAATATAAACCGTATAAATACATATATTTATATTTATATTTATATGTATATAATATATTTTTATATAAAATAAATATATATTTATTTCATATGTATTAATAATAAAAATAATCAAAATAAATTTAAAAATGAATTAAATAATAATAATAATAATAATAATAATAATAATAATAATAATATGTATAAAATGTATTAAAAACTTATGAAATATTTTTATACATTTAAGAATGTATGTATAAAATATTTTTATACAAGTAATAATAATAATAATAATAATAATAATAATAATAATAATAATAATAATAATAATAATAATAATAATAATAATAATAATCAAAATAGTAATCAAAATAACAATCAAGGTAAGGGTAAATTCGAACATTTTTGAAAAACTTAAGGGTAAATCCGAACATTTTTGAAAATTCAAGAGCTTTACTGACATTAGATAACCTAGGTAACTGGTAGGTTACCTGGAAATCGACTACAAGGGTAAAAATGAACAAATTAAACAAAACTTCGGGCTTTACTAGACATAAAACACGTCCAAGGATAAAATCCACATTTTTGTGAAAACTTAAGGGCTTTTATGTCATTTTCTTTTTTTTTATTATTATTTTTCTAATTTAATTAAATTACTTTATTTTAATATAGAAACATTTTTATGCATACATATTTTTTTTATTCCACAAACAATTAATATAATATCAATTATATTTTTTAAAACACAAACATTTCATATTAAATTAAAAAAGTTACAATAGATAAAAACTTGAAATACTTAAGAACACGATTTAATAATTCAAACCACGACAAACATGACTTAACACCGACAGACACGACTTAATACTTAGAAACACGACTTAATACATTAAAAACACACTTCATAACTACAACACACTTCATAAAAAACACACGAAAGCAATGGGTCTTCCTCCGAATACTGGCCTTCAAATTCGTCTTCTGGTGACATATTTAGATTAAGATTGTCCATCGTCCAAAGATGATCGGTCAAATGGTGGCAAAGATCGGTATGGAATATTGCATTGTAAATTATTCTCATTTTATGTATCCGTTCTTGACCACAATATTCTAGTGGTTGTGTCTCTTGGATGACTTCATTCTCGTCGTACACACATATCGCGTTTCTTTTATGTTCTATTATCATATTATGCAATATGATATATATGTATACATCACATCTGTCATAGTAGAACTATCACGAAACATGGATGTTTTTGCAACTATCGATTAACGCTTTTTAAGTGCTCTAAACACTCGTTCGATATATTTTCTTGCTTTTTCTTGGACTCTCTTAAATCTAGACCTTTGAGGGTCATCCGCACATGACAAACTTTTAACGAAAACAAAAAGCTCAGGATAGATCCATCCACAAGATAGTACCCAAATTTGTATTTCGTTCCTCAGAGTACAAATGACGAATTTAGGACAGTACCGTCATACACTTTGTTAAATATTGGTGAGTCATTGAGAATATTAATATCATTAAGCAAACCGACACTACCGAAAAAAGACATGCTAGATCCACAAATCCTGTGAGGCAACAACTTCAAGCACGACCATAGGATAATGGTAATTGTCTTTTGTGTATTGTCCATGATATGCGTTAGGACACATACTCCATTTCCAATGCAAGCAATCTAAACTTCCTAACATCCCAGACAAACCATACACATCCACATCCCCAAAACAACTCATTGGCAAAAGCTTTTCCGACTTTCGCCTTGTAAATCTTTCGAACTTTAGCCATGACATCCACCTCAATTGCACCGCTTTAGGGGTTTTTGGGTCTATCCATTTTCGATTGCCCTTCACAACTCCCCAAAACAACTCATGGGCAAAAGCTTTTCCGACTTTCGCCTTGTAAATCTTTCGAACTTTAGTCATGACATCCACCTCAGTCATACCGCTTTAAGGGTTTTTTTATTGCGTTCATATAGATGCTTATGAAATCCATTGTGGCGCGGTTGGCGGTCATCCACTTCGAGTAAAGTGAATCGGGGTTGTAGGTCTTCTTTTTCATGCAGTGACAAAAGTTATGCCAAACTTTTTCTTTGAAAATTGTTAAGTTTTGGTCTTTGTCGTGGATCAGGTCCTTCGACACATCTAGCCATGATTGAGCTAGTGCACTCTCTTCGTCATCTGTCCACCCTCTACATGGAGCCCTCCATTTTCCTTTTTTTTGTGCTTGTGGTTTGACTTCGGGCTCTTGAAATGATTCTTGAACGGGATCTTCAACGGGGCCTTCATCGAAAGAATCGATTGACTCGTCGAGTAGGCGGAGTGGTTGGGATTGAAAGTTAGGTTGCGGTTGGGGTTGAGAAAAGAATTGAGTTTCTTGAACCGTTTCAAACGGACCAAGATCCACATTCGAACGAGGTGATTGGTTGTTGTAAAATCCCATTGGTTGAGTAGAGAACAGATTAAATGGAAACATCTGTAGAGCCATTGTAGGAAAGTAGTAGCTAGACGGAGAGTGAATTGGTTAATCAAATGATTGTTGATAACATAGTGGTGATGCAAGGTTTGGTGATTGAGTGTTTGGAGGTGAAATGTTTAATGATGGAATGTTTGAAGCTTTCTTTTTGTTGGTTCTTATGGTTTTCTTTGTTTGAGATGAAGACATTTTTGTGTTGGTGAATTGAGAGAGTATGTGAGAGAGATAATGATATATTTTATATGTGTGTGTGAAATGTTGAGAGTGTGGTTTGATTTATAGTATCTAAATTATAGATGAGGTGTGGTTGAAAGTTTAATGAATTAGGTTGAAATGTATATAAATATTTTTTAGCTAAAATATATATAAATGTATATAAAATTAGTTGAATTATGTTGAAATGTATATAAATGTTTTTTTAGTTAAAATGTATGTAAATGTTTTTTTTAGTTAAATGTATATAAAATTGTTTGGTAGAGAATAAATGAGGAGGGAGTGGTTGGAATTAAATTTGTGAACTGAATTTGGTCAAAAGTCTTCAATCCGATCCAACCCGCTTAACCAGACGTGCCTTTGCTTCTCTTTCTTCTACCAAATATTGCAACGAGTGGCATATAGTGAGCCCCTAGCAGACATTAGGGGGCGGTGTTCCAGAACCCATAGCGAGTGTAGCAAATGCATGTAGCAAGTCCGCTCCGTTTAATATAATGGTATAGATTTTTCAGGATTTTTGAGACATATATTGATACTTTGAAACTATCAAATATGAGGTTTGTGGTTATTTAAGTGGTTTGTCAAAAAATATCGAATTGTAAAATGTCAAAGGTGACTATCCTTTAAATTTCAAGCATGAAGTAGAAATTTCAAATTAGGGTTTCAACTCGTAAAAACAAGAAAACTTCGAAGCCTCGCGCTTCGAGTGTGTAGTGGACCTAGTGGTGCTTAACAAGGCGGCATATTTTCATATCTCACTCCTGCAACCCTCAAAAATGTCTACCCTTTCTCGCATCTTCCGCACTTTCTCCACTTCCGTCTCCAACCCACCGGCGAAATCGATCTACGAAGACCTCTACAAAGAGCGGAATCTCAAAAGGGTGGTAGAGAAATTCAAGAAGTGCTCAGAATCACATCTGTTCCGTAAACAAGCCAACGTTTACGGCAACATAGTCCGCCGTCTCGCCTCCGCCAGGAAATACAAATGGGTCGAGGAGATTCTCGAGGACCAGAAACAATATAATGAGATTTCCAAAGAAGGGTTTGCAGTTCGGTTAATTTCTTTGTATGGAAAATCAGGTATGCTTGATCACGCTTCCAAGGTGTTCGACGAAATGCCTGAGCGAAAATGCCCGCAGACTGTTAAATCGTTCAATGCACTTCTCGGGGCGTGTGTTAACGCGAAGAAGTTCGATAAGCTTGACGGATTCTTCCGCGAGTTGCCTGAGAAACTCTCCTTGAAACCTGATATTGTCTCGTATAACACTGCGATCAAAGCTTTTTGTGAGATGGGTTCGTTTGATTCGGCTGCAACTATATTTGAAGAAATCGAAAAGAACGGATTGGAGCCTGATTTGATTACTTTTAATACTTTGCTCATCGGATTTTACGGAAACGGTAGGTTTCTGGAAGGTGAGAAATTTTGGGGGAAGATGATGAACACTAGCCTTTCACCCGATATCAGAACTTACAACGCTAAATTGGTTGGACTGGTTTCCGAGAAGAAATTAGCCGAAGCTGTTGAACTTTTTGACAAATTGGAGTCTAAAAATGTTAAGCCTGATGAGTTTAGCTACAATGCTATCATCAATGGTTTCTGCAACAATGGCGACTTGAAGGAAGCAAAGAATTGGTACGCTAAATTAGGGCAAAGTGATTCTACTCCTAATAAAGCGACATTTGCAGCTCTGATTCGTTTGGCTTGTAAAGTGGGCGATTTTGATTGGGCGATTGAGCTTTTTGAGCAAACGATTGAAGAAAAATGTCTTGTTGATCCAAATGTTATGCAACTTGTGATCCATGGATTGGTTAAGGAGAAGAAAATTGAAGATGCTAAGAAGCTTGTGGGGATTGGGAACTCGAATAAGTTTAGAAAATACAATTTGATCGTGCCTGCAGATGAGTGATATATGAAGTATGAACTTCGATTCTTGTTTTCATTAGATGTTTTCAAGATTGATATAAAAAGAAGTTCTAGAAACGCAAGTGATTTGCTTTGTTTAGTTGAGTTTACCATTTACAATAGGGTTTGCTCTTTGTTCTTTTGAATGTCGTATTTTTGAGCTTTTTTTGGCTTCCATTTGGTTGAGCTTATATATTGAAATGGTGGTTTTATGGTTATGCCGTTGTACTATTTTAGTTTGTGATAAATTGAATTAGTAGGTATTTTTTGAGGATGTTTCTTTTTATGGAAATGGACCCTAACAGACATTTTTTTGTGGTGTATTACAAAAAATACACAAAAAAATGGTTGTTTCTACGTATTGACATGGATTCCGCAAAGCTAGCTCGGAAGGTTCTGCCGAATTAACTATAACGCCGACTAATCGATGTGGCAAAAAAAATCTCAATATCCTACAAAAAAAACATTTTGAAACATAAAAAATACATATTCATCCTTCAGTAAACCATAAAGGTAACAATATATACTTTAAAACATAAAAATACATTTATAATACATTATTTAACGATAAACAATTCAAAACGGTATTCTATGTATTTAGCTCAAAAAAAATTTGAATTTTTTTAAAAAAAATATATAATAATGATCATACAATCTTACGATCCTACAAAAAACGATCCAAGTAAGATTGGGATCGATTTATCTAGGTGGGATCGTAGGATCGTACGATCCTACGATCATACGATCAGGATCATGATTTAACAACCATATGTGTAACTGTTCTTCAACGTTCATTCTTCAGAAGGAGCTCCGCAGAACTGTTCTTCAATTTTTTTTTTTGAGAAAATTCATCAAATGACCAAAATGATGGGGTGTTTGTAGCAAATTACCATGAAAAACACAACTTTATTAAATGACCACGACTTCCACAGAGAGGGGCTCTGCGGAAGTCCTTATGCTTTGAGGAATGAGAAAATCGCCATGAAGAATCGGACACGTGGAGAAAAAGACAAAAAAAAACTTTTATACAGTTCAACATAGAGTGGCTTTGCGGAAATGAGTACATCTCTATGGAACTCATGTGCACCTTAATGCTTTCAGCTACCATTTCCTCAGAGGTGTACATGCATTCCGTAGAGGCGTCCGCATTTCAACAGAGCCCCTCTCTATTGAACTGTATAAAAGTGTTTTTTTGTCTTTTCCCTACGGTCTGATTCGTTAGAGCGATTTTCCCATTTCTTAGAGTGTAAGGACTTCCGCAAAGCCTCTCTCTGTGGAAGTCATGGTCATTTAATAAAGTTGTGTTTTTCATTGTCATTTGCTACAAACAACCCCCTTCTTTTGATCATTTGATTATTTTTTTTTATTGACGAATCGATTCCCCTGAAGGAGCTTCGTGGAACTGTTGTTGGGCATTCATTCCACGGATTGAGCTCCGTGGAACTGTTCTTCAGTTTTTTTTTAATTGACGAATTGATTCCTCGAAGGAAGCTCGGCATAACTGTTCTTCAACTTTTTTTTTTGAAGGACTAATTCCTCAGAGTTACGGTTATGTGGATACAACCATTTTCTTGTCTATTTTTTTGTAAAACACCTCCAAAAAATTGTCTATTGGCCCGTTTTCTTTCTTTTTATGATCCGGAATACAAACTATGTGCAAATGTTATTTTTGGAAAAGAGTTGTAGAATAACTATGGTAGTACTGCCACACCTTGATGTGGAAAATGTATGTATGTACAATGGCTAAGACATAGTTCACGTAAAAATCTAGTTTAATCTTACGTAATAATTTCTTTTTTTTGGTCAGTTAAGTAATAGAAACGATTTCTTAAGTAATTAAATTGTAGAAAAAATATATAAAAGAAATGGTAGTTTAAAATTAGACAAAAGAATTCACTTTTATAAAAGCGCTTATGGTTGTGTAAAAAATAAGTGAAATTTTTTACATGCTTTTTTAACCATATATAGTATATAAATATAATATGTGCATTTCTAAGTCAAAAATGGCATATCCATACAATAATATACTGTTCTCCAGTAAAATAATAGTAGAACCCCTCATAACATTAAAATTTTACGATCAACTCAAAGAATTCAGCTTCTTTTCAAGTAATTTAGCACGTCTAAGAGCATCCAACGCCTCCCCTTGCTTTCCCGCCCGTTTCAACTTCACCGCATTCACCTTCGCTGCCTTTATCTCCTCCTCCAACTCCACCCTCTCACTCTTGTTAACCACCGCCACCGCCACCGCCTCCACCTCAACCTTCTTCACCGCCACCTTCTCCGGCGAAGGCCGAGCACCACCACCACCTTCTATCCCCACCTCCCTAAGAGCAAACAAAAGTTGAGGATCAAGAAGATCCTCAACCCCCACATCATCACCAGGAGGCGGTTTCACCGCCTCACTGGCAGCCTCGAGCTGACTCTCGAGGTTTTTAGCCAATTCAAACTCGGCTTCCGCCTCCTCATTCTTCCCTTCCCTTCTCAACTTCAATGCTTTCCTTTTATGCCCCAAAGATTCTTGTTGCAATTTGAACCGCTCCCGAGACGATAATTTCACCGATGGTGGTGGTGAACTCTCGCTGGTTCCTTCCGGTTCCATAGCAATTGAACCACTCGGTTCACTAGTAACCGGAACTGGAACCGGACTCGGACCCGGGGTTCGATCCACCATGTCTGTGTCCGTGTTCATGTCTCGGTTTTTGTTTTCTAAAAGTTTAGCCAACTTCAATTCCTCCTTGGCTTCGGCTAACCTTCCTTCTCTTTTCAAGCTAAGTGCTTTTCTCTTGTGAGCCATCACCCGTTCCTGGACTGATCCCAACTCTGCTGACTCGGTTGACTCGGTAGACTTAGTTACCAAAGCTGGTGCCTTTTCTTCTACCCTAACTTCAACAGTTTGAGGCTCCGTTTTTTCAACGATATTTTGGTCCAAATTTTGATTTGGTCCTTCGAGTTCGGCTAATTGCGCTTCTAACCCTTTTGTTTTTTGTAAAACCTCTTCCGCCTCATCAACCTTCCCTTCACGTCTCAAAGCGAGGGATTTTCGTTTTAGGGCCAATAGTTCCCGTTGAATCTCGTTTTTACTTTTTGGTTTTGGTGTTGAAAAGTCAACAGCTTTGACTTTGGGAACTTCTTTTTCTTCTTCTTGCCAACCGAGGTTTTGTAAAAGTGATAAATAAGATGGATCGTTCATATCCATGTCAGTTACATCCTCATCTTCATCTTCAACCTCCATTGGTGTTGAAAAGTCAATGGGCTTGACCGGAGGTTTGACTTTCGGGCCACTTTCCAACTCTTCAATTTGCTCTTCAAGAGCTTTCCCTTTTGCCAATTCTTGATCTGCCTCGTCAGCTTTTCCTTCCCTTCTTAAAGCAAGGGCTTTCTTCTTTAAGGCAAGAAGCTCTCTTTGAATTGCTAACTTGCTCTTTGGGCCTGTTTTTGGGCCCGGTTTCGGGCCCGAATCAAGTTCTAATGACGCACCCGGATCATTATTTTCTCCTTTCTCAAGCATTTTAGCCTTTTTCAGAAGTGCCAATGCTTCATCGGTTTGACCCGCTCGTTTCTTGATTAATGCTTCTCTTTTTAAAGATTGTATTTTTTCAGTTAACACCGCCACGTCATCATTGACCGAATGATCTTCGGTCCACCCTAATGATTGCAAAGCAGCCGACATTTCAGGGTCGTCCATATCTTCTTCGGTCACATCAAAATCGGGTTGATGGTCAAAGTCAAAGTTAAAGTCAACATCAATGTTGTGATTCCGATTCCGGTCATTCCCGGATGCTAAAATGTCTTGTTTATCAATGTCCATGCTACGCATCAATGACTTGAACTCGTCATCGGATTCGGAATCGGAATCATCGCCCAACAATTCCCGTTCTTCGATTTGTTTTTCAAGAATTTTGGCTTTTTTGAGTTCTTCTTTCGCTTCAGTGAGCTTCCCTTCACGCTTAAAGGCGAGTGCTTTTTTCTTAATAGCAATAACCTCGGATTTGTCAATTCCAACATTACCCTTTTCGGTTTTAGGATTCTTCTGAGAGACTTGTTTAAGTAGGGTCGATAATTCTCCTTCCAAAGTCATGTTGACTGGTTTTTTATCAGCATCATGAAGATCATGATCAGACCATCCAAGTTCTCTGAGTTCATTAACAAGATCATCTTTTTGTTTCGGTTGTTTTTCAATTCCAGCTTTTGAGTTTTCATTTACACTTGTGGATGAAAGAGCCTTCTTCCGGTTTTTCCTTAATTCAATCTCTAAAGCTCCCGCTTGTCTTTCAAGCTCCTTTCCCCTTTTGAAAGCTCTCAATGCTTCTTCTGGCTTTCCTTCTGCTTTTAGAGTTTTATGTTTTTTCTTTTCTTCAACAGCTTTTTGTCTCAGTTCTTCAGGAGTAGTTGACTCAAAGTCAACCTCCATGTCAGTATTCGAAGATGAAGCACTTGGACGCAAGTGAACCGATCCTTTTTCTGATGAAATTGATTCGTTTCCTAAGAGATCATCTTCATTATCAGATGCAAGTTTTGAAGCCCCTGCAAAAGAGACCAAAACACCCTGTTTGTTACAACGAACTAGACATGCTTTATGAGGAGGGCATTCATGTCTTTTGCATAGAGGAGAAAAGAGAGTGAGTCCCTGTATGAATTGGACAAAAAAAAAGATACAAAACTGACCTTTTCTACTTTTATTCTTGTGTCCATACCGCATTTCAAAACGAGCTGCCTCTTCTAAAGTTTTACAGGGTTCACAAATACGAACAGGTGAATCACCCTGTCCTCTTAAGTACATTCTTTGTTGGGTACAGCTGCCACAGAACAAGCCTCCACATCTTCGGCAATGGTGCTGCATATTCACATATATGCATACATCACCATTAAGTATTGATATGATTCTAAAGCAGATAACTGATAAGAAACTGAAAAAGAAATGCGTAAACTGAGAAAAGCAACCAAGAACTTGCTAATAATGTCTACTACTAAAGAATATTTCCTCAGAAGTGAAAAAACATACTACATAAACTCAAAGAACAAATGCACCCGGCTTATGCATGTTTAAGAATTACCCTTTTTAATAGAATATGATTATCTAATAACGATTTTCAATCTGAGTCTTGGCTAATGCTAGTGATCATCGAAGTTATTAGTGTAATCTAGACCTTAGAGTACTATAAGTCATCATATGAATTCAAGTCCCAAATAGCAAAGTAGTTCAGATCCGTTTTTAGTTCATTTAAACAAGTTTAAGCTCAATTTTTGAACTCCTTTTAGTATTTGTTGCATTCTCCAATGTGTTTATAACGATTCTCCAAATATTGATTGAATCATGTCAAGTTCGAAGGCGGATCGTAGTTAATTGACTTTGAGAAGTCAACTAGGATTTTACGATGGAGCTGATAGGAAGTTCCATCAAGTTCAAGCAAAATTTAACAATCGATCTCCCTCGATTCAAGACAAAATATGAACAAGGGTGTAAAGTGTACTAAAAGTTTTGAAGTCGTAAAAGTAGGTAAGTTAAATCCGATCAAACCTTGCGATTGATGAAAGAAAACTGGGAAGAACATCCTTGGCAATGTGTCGCATCGATCACCCAATTATTTCCTCTCAGCGATGGTTTCGGAGGCAATCCGATCTTCTCCAACATCTTTATCGATGAAACACGGAATTTGGAAACCAAAAGGAGAGGAAATCGATTTGATGTAATCTTTAAACAAAAGGGAAAATTTGATCAAATTTGTATCTTATACGAAGGAAATCGGATGAGTGTTTGTATTTGATGGATCAATCCACGGTTAATTGATAAACTTAGGGCTCCCAAATTCCATTTGGGGATAAAGCCCATTTAATCCAAAGAAAGAACCCTCTGGTCCGACCCGAAACCCAATTGCAAAAATCACCACATGACCACATCATGGGACATGGGTCGTTTATTTGTCTTGTTTCACCTTTAAATCAGTCCGATCTCAGATTGGACCGAGCCATATTAGAAAATAGGCTAGAAAACAGAATATTGATAATCAATAATCGATTGATCATATTCATAGATCATTTAAGGTCATTTTACTTCTTGACAATTCCTGCATAAGTTCGATTTAACAATAATCCATTGAAAAAAAATCAAAGTTTTAGACAAAAAACAACAATTTTGTTTGCGGACACGTATATAGAAAGTTAATTTAGTAGGAGAGTTTTTAATAGGCAAAACATGAATGTGTATATAGATATACTCATCTATCCAAAAGTGGATAACGACAATGAAATTGACGAATTTTGTAGTTGGAAAACAGGTTTGTGATAAACTGACCGGACTACTCGAGCTGTATGGTTGAAGTTGTCACAGACAGCTTGGGCTGCGATGAAGATGTCTTTTATCTGCCTTCGAGGATATCTAAAATCAACATGTTTCTTCAACTTTCTTTTATTCCGAAGATGTTTTTCCACTGAATTCAAAGTCCAAAATTCTATAGAGGTTTTGATACTATCACTAAGGTCATCCCCTTGACCCCGCAAGGAGGTGCGACCTGGTCGACTATCGTCATGTTCGGGATCAAACATATCTTCTATAAAAAATGTGCACTTTACGCCACTTGTATTATATCACAATTTAAATCTCCATTTGGCACTCGTAATAATTCCAAATACATAAAATGGAAGGTGACACTAAAATCACCGATAAACCATTTACAAAACCAGGATTTTATAGTTTAAAAAGAATTTTAAAAAAAAAGTTATGTCAATTCAAATTTGAAAAACTCGTTTTGGGGTTCGTTTCAAACAGTGAACTTGTTGCTCAAAAAACTCTAATATTGGAAATTAGAGTCAATAGAGTCGGTACCCATTTGATTCTTTGACTTTTGTAAAACATCTTGAACAATGAACATGTATTGCTTCGATCCAGTTATACTGATTATCATAAGGGAGGAGTGAGTCATTTCCTTTCAACCCACTGAATCCACTGCCAAATCAGTTTTTCTCTTTTATTTTTTTCATGTTTCCTAACCCACAACATACGGAAACCCTATATTTTTCAACCCACTCAACTCATTCAATTAAAAGAAAAAATACAAAACAATCAAAGTAAAATCTTAATTAGCAATAGAATTACCGTCGTTACCACTCATTCTTCAGCGGATTGTTTAATTGGTTTCACTAACTCATTTTAGCCTCTCTCTCATTTCCTCTTGTACCATGTGTTTTAAAATCTGTACCCTAGTTGTTTTGTATTTTTTAAATTAAGTGGGTTGAGAAATATAAGATTTTCGTATGTTGTGGGTTGAAAAAGATGAAAAAAAAGAGACAAAAATTAATGTAACAGTGGGTCAGTGGATTGGGGGGAATGAATCCCTCCTCCCTAACAACAAACGAAGTAAACATGACCTAAAGTGAGACATCATCCAATCGTATTATTCATTGGATCACATAAACTATAAAAACAATCATAGGATGTTTTATTGAATTACTTACAGTTGGATGCACTCTAGTTGATTTAGAAATGAATATTAATGTAAAACTATGATCCAAAGCAATGTCCCTCTAATAGCATCACACCTATGGGCAAGATCTGGGAGCAAAGGTTGAGTGTTGGCACAACAAACTAATATACCTTGCAATATGAATCTTAGTGCCTTGGAAACTCTTTTAAAAACCGTAATTTAGCTTTGGAAATCATCCATGTAAGAATGTCAAATATTAGGCAAAGTCTCACTTACATTGTTTATGCAAAATGGCTGCAAGTCGTATATGGTAATTCACAAAAAAGCATCTTTGTGGTGAATATTATTCGATCGACTACAAGTCGTATATGGTAAAACCTTTATATTTGTTTGTAAGAACGTGTATTAAATCCACATCATATAATCAAGAAGAAAAAACAAGTAGCGTCATTAATTGTAATTAAACTCTAAAATACCCCGATAAATTGACAAAATAAAAGGTAGATAAAATGTGACGATTCACGATTTCTTTTCTATTAAAAACATTTACATGATAAATTTTTGAGCAGTATCATGAAACGTGTTCTTTTGTATTTAATCTCGTTCGAAAAAACAAAAGTAATTATTTTAGACAAAAATGCCGACATAAACTTTACAAAGAAATAAGAGTAAAGTAATTAGGTCCCCTGTCGAGTTTTGAATGTCATGAGTTTTGAATGTCATGAAGATTACGCACGTGTAAATTGAACAAAGCAAAGTGCATGATGACAAGTTGACCGGTGGAGCTTTACACTTCATTTGAAACTTTTTATGTTTTCGTTTTATAAATATTGTGGGAACAACCAAGAGGTTGTTAGGATGTAAAAGCATTTATAACGGTAACTTTAATAAGAAGGTTGAATGAGGTGACAAATCTATTTGTTGTTCAATTGATTAAACTCTATCATAGTAACATGTCATTTTGACATTCAATGGATTTAGAGTTCAATGGTCATTGAACTCTTCAATTGAAAAATAAAAGTTTTTAATTCTTAAATATATATACTATAAATTAGCTTTGGTAATTTTCTATTGAACTTTATAGAGTTCAATGCATTGTAGAAAAAGAAATGATGAAGTTGTATAGAATGTAAAAAATATGGGGCACTCCATTGAACTTTATAGAGTTCAATGCATTGTGGGATGCTCTAATGAAGCTTTCCATTTCCATAATTCAATTAGGAGTAAAGTTCATAAATGCTACATGTAGACAACTCTAGAATCGATCAATAATTCAATTTGGGTACCTCTACAAGATAGACCTCAACATAAAACCGAAGAGTAACGTGAGCAAATGATTGAGTTCAGTAGTTCCTCATATAAAATTATTTAGAGATATAGTAATATGGAGAAGACAAAATTATTTCAAGCACCGACAGAACCTGAAGAGTCCCTTCTTTCAAAGAGAAGAGGACAGATTATTCGCATTTCATTTGATGGTCAGAGGCGAATTGAAAGTTAAGTAGTGGTTTGTGAAAAACTGTGGATAGGTCCAAAAAGTTTACAACTTGCATGAGAGATCTAAATTCAAGAATTTTCCGTAGTTTTGGTCCTCATACACTTGAAAGAGCAATTTGCCCTCTTTATTTCTTTTTTGTATTTTCTCATATTATTTTTAATACTTTAAAAAGTAAAGGTAAATAACAATAGAATAGGGCCCACCACTCATCTCTCCAATGTATATCCCCCCTCTCTCTATCCATTCTTCCTCACCTGCAAATCAAACTCATAAACACAAACACATGTACAATGAAAATAAAAAAATAAAAAAATAAAAAAAAAACATATGGTGGTAGTCGATGACATTGTGGAGGGTGGAGGAGATGTTACGGTTGGAAGTAGTGATAAGGAGGTCATTGAACCTGGTATAGCCAGAGATGCATCTCTAAACGGTGTAGAACTGGATGTAGTCTACAATATATTATTGGGTAGGGAAGTTATCAGTGACAAAAGACGGCCATGGGATGTCAGAAAATTGAAACGTAAGTTTTGGCATCGGGAGCCTAGTGGTTTTAAAGGTTATAGCACATATACCACCTATGTCGGATTCAAATTCTAACTCGAAGACAATGGGGTTGAAGTATGTGTATGTGTGTGTGGGGGGGAAGAAGTTAGGGAGCGAGAGAGAGAGAGAGAGAGAGAAAGAGAGAGGTACATGTGGAGTGAATGTTGGTGAACTGTTTCACTAAGTGTATTTAAGTGTAATGGATTGACTTGTTGACTAAAATTGACATTAATGAATATTAAACAAGTAAGGAAGGTGTTGAGTACACACTTGTTTAAGTTTATTCAAGATTTTAAGTAAGGGCTAAATGGATTTCGGAATTGGTTTGAAGTCGGAACAAAAACAATTTCAGAATAAGTAAGTGTTAGATCGAAACTTATTTCAGAGTATAGTTGATTTCAGACCAATATTGAGTTTGTAATTTGAAGTGATGTGAATGCGATCAGATGTGAAAGAGACATGAATGGGATTAGATGTGAATGAGATGTGAATGCAAATATGCAATCAGATGTGAATGAGATGTGAATGCGATCAAATACGAATGAGATTATGGAATATTGGATGTGAATGTACTTTCGCAACAATAGTATGTTACTATTCAATTGTGATCGGTCGCAACTAGTTGTAACACAACATTTTGGAACTTTCGCATCGAGTTGGATGGTACTGTTCATTTCTCATCAAAATAATCATTGATGGTTCGCATTAGACATGCTTTGATTTCAAACACAATTGATTTTTTTGGATCTTTTTATGGATGTGTTGGTTCTTGGAATGGTATAAAACCTTACGCTTTGATTTCAAACACAATTGATTTTTTTGGATCTTTTTATGGATGTGGTGGTTCTTGGAATGGTAGAAAACCTAACTCTCCATCAACGAACCATAATCTTTTTCCTCTATCTTAGAATACCTTCATTTCTATTTCCTCACTTCCTCACCCGCCTCTTCTACTCACCAAAAATCGACCATTATCCCACTACAAACTCTATACGACTCTTCTTCCCTTGAAGTTTGACACTAGACAAGTGACGATGTGTGTGGCCCGACGAGGTAAGAAGTGTGACGGAGAGATCTGGAACGAGAAAAGGAGTGGGAAGTGAGAAGAAGGGGATGTGGTGGGCCTCTCATACATAATATTTATTTAAAAAAATAACAAAATAACAAAAAGAATAAATAAAAATAAAATAAAAAGGGTATAGTTGTCATTTTACATCGATCATGGATCAAATGTGCAATAGAAACAAATCATAGGGATGATCTGAGTGCAAAAAAAAAGTTAGAAACCAAACATATAATTTTGACCAAACCATAGGGACGATTTTAATCATTTTTATCCTTCCCATTTGTGTTCAATATATGTCCTTTGTATGTTCTTACTGGATATAAGCAACTTTCTTAGATATTTTCTAGAATATGTTAAAACTTGCATAATGTGTTCTATTTGATATATATATATATATATATATATATATATATATATATATATATATATATATACACTAGCCTTTTACCCGCGCAAAGCGGTGGGCGACAAATAGTTTGTTTCGACAATTAATTTCTTTTCGATGGAGAATGATTATTTTCAATTCAATCATTAGTTTGTTTTAGGAAACATGTCATATTAAAAATAAAGAAAATTAATGAAATAACCAAATTATAGGGTGTTGAGTATTTATTTTGATGAAAATCTGGTCAAAACCTTGGAAAAGAAGATTTATAGAAGTTTGTTTAAATTTTAATATTATTTTATTAATGATTAGTTGTACAATTAACTTAATGATTTGAACGTCTTAAAAAAATATTATTATTTTATTCAATCTATTTTTAAAAATAATAGAATTTGTTTTATAAGATAGTAAAGATATATCATTTGTGGAAATTTTATGTTTGAGGGTAACAAGGTTTGTGCTTTTATCAAGTTTTGGATATTTGGTTTTTTGAATTTTGAGTTATATGGTCAAATCAAATGATAAGAAATATTTTTTTTTATGATTTGAGTTATCCTATTTTATGAAATCGCATAAGCTCTAATTATTCATGTTATAACTTCACTGCGTAAAATACAAGTTGCCATTATAACTTCACTGCGTAAAATACAAGTTGCCATAACACCCAAACTAGAACAAACTAGAAAATGCAAGTTAATTATTAAAGCAAAATGTTAGAAGTCCGTCCTTTATTTTAATACATGGGTCATAAAGAATTATTCTATTCCTATTTACAAAAAAAGGTCTCTTAATGATGGTCATATTTGACTAGTAACAATAAGTTAACAATTCAAGAAATATAGTATATTTAACGTGAGTCCATTGTCAAGCAAAAAAAATGACGTTTTAACATATCTTCAAGTGATTAATTGCATATGGTGTGGTCTAATAAATATGAACTTAAGACCAATTTTTAGATGTGTAATGTTGGTTGTTTGCCACTTAAAAAACAATTTAAAAAATATAACTATACGAAAAATTATGATTTATACAACACAAAAATATTGTTTATTTTTATATTATCTTTAAAAAATAGCTAATTAACAAAAAATAAATTCTAAAATTTAAACTTACGTATCAATGGGAATAACAGATCAAAAAATTACAAAATTTTGTCGATGTGTTACTGAATTGATTTAAATACAAACACCATTATCTTTTATTTTAGACATTTAAGGAATAATTAATATGTAAATATATTTATAAATATGATATCGACGTGTTACTAAATTGATTTAAATTCAAACAACAAACATTTACATTATCCCAAAACAACGATGTGTATTATATACATATTTTAATTTTAATAATTTAATAATAATTAAATGACATGGTTGCAATAAAAACTAATACAAAATGAAACCATTCGCCACATGGGTTTCACATAAGAGTAGGAATCAATATAAGTTGCATTTTACCTAAGTTTACAATGAATATTTGTCGGGAGAATGACTCTTGAGGGTAATTAATTTTTGCGTTTGTATTCATTTGGTTCTTTCCTTTTTTTTATTCAATATACCATCGAACTTGTTGTTTGTATTCACCATAACCCTTTTGACCGGCTTTTGACTCGTGATAGTCGGTCAAAGGGTTATGGTGAACACAAACAACAAGTTCGATGGTATATTGAGTACAAAAAAAGGAAAGAGACCAAATGAGAACAAATGCAACAGTTGGTTACCCTCCTTATTCATTTTCCCTTTACTCATTTACAGCAAATCCCACATCATCTCCTACAGATATTAATGACTTTATGAGATTCATTCTTGCTTCTCTTCAAAACATAACCCACGAAAGAACATTATTCATACATGTACAACTTTGTAATACACTTGAATATTTATTAGGAAATCTTGACTAAGCAGACGCATTTCATTACTACAGTTACATTTTCTGTAGCACCTGGTTCCTGGTACGTACTCCTTGTGATTAATATTTTAATTTTATGCATTTTTGCCTTGGACTCGGCGAGTTGAAGGACCAACTCGCCGAGTATGAGCGGGATAAGGCGCGGGGTTTGAACTTTGTACTCGGCGAGTCGGTCCCCGGACTCGGCGAGTAGACCCTGTTTGGACAAAAACCCTAATACGGGCGTTTGCACCCTATTTAAACGCTCTAACTTGGCCTCCTTAGTCCCTAACACTTCCAGAGAACTGTACAAAGAAACCCTAGCCCACATATTGTTCTTGAGAGTGATTTTGGCTTTGTGGAGAAGGTTTGGAGCTTAGAGGAAGGAATAGGAGGTTGAAGTGTGCAAGGAGGGGAGGTAGATCCGAAATCTACACTGTGAGAAGCTTCCATTCAGGTAGAAAAGTTCTTACCTTGATCATTAGTTCATTAGATCCCCCTTTTATCCCAAATTAGTGGTTTCAAGCCCTAAAACCTCAAATTCCATGTATTTATGCTTTAAGTTCTGAAAGGACTTCAGATTGGGATCTTATGGACATCCTAGAGGTATAAAGTCTCTGTGGTTGGGGTTATTGAGGTCCCTATTGAGTGTATGACCCCTTAAAGATCTTGGATTTGCCTTCTTGAGCTCATAGGGCCATGCATGTACGTAAAGTTTGCAACTTTACGTGATAAGCATGCCCTAGGAGCATAGATCTATGGGTTAGAAGCGTTGCATGTATCAGTTTTGGTCTGTATGGGAAGTGGGTCGAAGGGACTCGGCGAGTCGCAAAGTGGAACTCGGCGAGTTCTGTGAAGATGGTCTTAGACTCGGCGAGTTGGATGAACAACTCAGCGAGTCCTATGAAGATTGCCTGGAGCTCGCCGAGTTGTTCTTCAAACTCGGCGAGTCATATGAACTTTCACTGAGTAAGAGGGGTTAAAGTGTTGAAGGTCCAACCCTTCGTATCTGCACGCGGAATTAGCAGTGTAACGTAGTCCCAAAACCCTAAATCCTCTTACGGGATGTTCTGGTGAGGATTGGAAGCGAGTAGGAGATCTGCTCGTGGAACTCAACAAGTTGCTCTCGGACTCGACGAGTCGGATCATGAGTCGGTTCCATAGTCCCGAGTAGTGAGTCAAGGGTGACTCAGTGAGTGAAAAGAGAGACTTGGCGAGTAGGACCGGGTTAGTAAGAGAAGGACTCGGTGAGTCTGTGCCACGACTCGGCGAGTCCAGTCAACTGGGAGTTGACCTTGACCAAGGAGTTGTCCTTAGACCAGGGATGGGCCAGTCAATTGACCTAAGGATATTTATGAGTGGCTAATCTATGTTTATGGGTTTGTAGCCGGAGGATTACCGGTGCAGCAACCAGACGTCTAGTAGTCGGACTTTCGATAGCTACTCTTCGAGGTGAGTTTCCTTCCAGTAGTAACGGGTCTAAGGCACCAAGGCCGGCCCGATTAGACGATATGCTAGTGTCGGAGTGTGGGCAGAGCCCGTATCTCATGGTCGAGTTTGATTATAATATATGCCAGTATGATAGATTTGTCTATACTCGTTGTTTGTGTGATACTTGTATGTTATGGATTAGCAGCTGAGTGTGGGCGAGGCCCGTATCTCTCTGATAGTGGAGTGTGGGCGAGGCCCGTATCTCTCTGATAGCAGAGTGTGGGCGAGGCCCGTATCACCCAGATAGCGGAGTGTGGGCGAGACCCGTATCTCCCAGCTAGCGGAGTGTAGGCAAGGCCCGTATTTTCATGAGTGTGGGCGAGGCCCGTATCTCCCAGCTAGCGGAGTGTGGGCGAGGCCCGTATCTCCTAGCTGTTCATTGTATGTTTGTATGGTATGAGGTATTATGGGGGAACTCACTAAGCTTCGTGCTTACAGTTTTCAGTTTTGGTTTCAGGTACCTATTCTTCGAAGGGGAAGGAGTTGGCGCGGTAGCGGCCCATCACACACATGCCTCGTATTACGCACTATGAGATCTTCCTGGGGATTTGTACTCTGACATTATTTTGTTTATGAAATGTTTTCCAGACATGTGATATCTTTTATGAAATGTTATGATCGGTGAACGCTTTTATTTCTAAATGCTTTACTAAGTATATGTTTCAAAAATGAAATTTTTGGCTCGTATTTTTGGGACGTTACATTTCCAATGAAATGATTTATCGTATCGTGAATTCTAGACAAGTCTACAAACGAGTGGAATCACAAGTGCTGTGATTTTTGAGTTTACTTAGCTTTAAGATCGAATTCATGGGATAAGATACAACATCAATATGTACAATATCATGCTGCTTTTGTAGACACATTACCATAATATACCCCCAGGTAAACGTTTATGATGATAAATATACCTGTCATACACAGTCATATCCTTTTGCAGAGAGGTGTTGACAGCTAACCACAGTAAGCATAACATAGACCATGTTTTAACAAGGTTACTGATGAGATTTGTAATCGAGTTTAAAACAGATTCAAGTACGAATTAAGGAAGGGTAATAACGATGAATACGAGAGTAAATAGAATATTTGTTCAGCTCGTATTATGCTTTTGAATTTACAGATTACAATGAATAATTTGTAAAGACTGAGTGAAAAGCTCTCTTTAATCACTTAGTACAGACCCCTATTTATAGGAGAACAAAAGCATAACAATACTAAGGACTAGACATTAAGACTACTCTTTATAATGCCTTAGTATAAATAACATTACATCCGAAGACTCCTTCTTACGAAGACAAAATAAACTTCGTAACAATCTAACTGACACTTCGACTATTACAACATTTAAGCCCTAACAATCTCCGCCTTTGGAATCAAGGTCGAAGTCTTCAAGACGTCAGTGATTGAACGACATACATCAGCACTCTTCGGATTTCCATGTACCAAAGAGATAAATTTCTTTATCTCTTTCTTATCTCCTTTCAAATTCTTCTTACAATGGTTCATACGAACAATTAAGTTCGTATATTGAGAGTTGGTGTATCTCTCCACTTCGCAAGTTTGAAATAAGAACCTTTTAGCTCTTCCAGCTTTGTCTTTTCCTGCAAAAACAATCCCTAATGGCTTTAAACAAATTTCACCATCTTCATACTTGTTCAGCTCATTTTGTTTCTTCGTTGGTGCCATTGGTGCAGTTATGTCGAAGCCTTTGACAGTAGCAAGTTCGACATCTGTTTGAGCTAAGCACTCAAAATAATTCTCCAAAAATATTTTAATGTGCTTGCACCCAAGACTAAAAACATCTGGTTCTGTGTCTTGTAGAAAAGGAAATGATTTGTCTTTGAGCATCAAGGCAATGTTGATTAGATCATATGTGTTCATCAAAGGAAAGTCTGCCACTGTGAATTCTTGTAACTTTCCACTTGTTCTTGCCACAGTGTACTTCAAATTTTCGAACTTCCCTTCGAATATGACATCCCTTTTTATAGATATCACCTTCTTAATCTTCTCCGAAGACCATACTTCCTCTTGAGCCTTCGCCAATACTGCATGAAACCTTATCTTCATCTTCTTTCCCTCTTCGGTTTCCATTGATTTTGTTTCAGCTTTGAACTGTGGCATAACAAACATCATTTCATTTACTGGAAAGTCAAGTTGACCAAAGTCTGTGTTCGTAACCACATAGCTCTTTTTCGGAATCTTTTCAAAAGAATACATGTGATCAAACATCACCCTGGATTCTATTGTTTCGTAGTTGAAAACTTTCGAAGGATCACGCTTATCAACATTCGAACCATCTAAAGCTCTTTGTCTCATTATACTTTGAACATGTCTCATTCTATCAACCTCAGCTGCCACCTCAGCTTTCTTCTCTTTATTTGACTTCTCAATCATAACTCCTTTTCCATTGTCTTTAATGTTTGACGAAGCCATATTCTTTGAAGAAGAGACATCAATTTGTTTCTCAATTACAATACCTTTTGATATAGGTTTTGAAATTGGAACTGTTGCAATCACAGTTGAAATAACTGGATCAGCTGAAACAACAGATGGCTTTACTACTACTTTCGAAGGATATACTTTTCCGACTACCTTCGTATCTTCAGTTGTCTTCATTTGTTCTCCAGCCTTTGTATGATCAATCTTTTCTCCCCCTTGCACCCCTGTGAAAATAGGTGGGGCATCCGAAACATTTGGTAAAAGGCTCGATATACGAAGTAATGGAGCCAAATTCTTGTGTAAGATGGCTTCGAATTGAGAAAATTTTTGAGACAGAAATTCTTGAGAAATAATCGAAGAAACACTCTTCGAAGACAAGTCTTGTAATTCTTTCAGCAACCTTACCAATTCTCCAAAGCTTTGTTCTTCTTTGGCAGAAATATTTATCAGTTGTGGATTTATCTGCTCAAACATTTTGACACATTTGACAACAGCATCACAAATAATGTCAATTTTCTCATTTGCTAAAGCATAATCTTGCTGAGCAGTCTGAACTTCCTTCTGCATGTCTTCACGAAGTTCTCTGATCTGTAAGTTGACATCTTCTCGTACTTTCTTGACTTCTTGTATGAAGAGCACATGACGCTCCTTCGTAACAATCTTTAGATCCTTCACCTCCGTCACAAAATCAGATCTCAGAGAATTGATTCGACTCTCTGTAGAAATATCATTATGATCAACCTTCTCAAGAACTCGACTCTCCGAATCACGAATTAACCCTGATGCCTTCGAAATCACCCTTTCTTCCATTAGCTTCAGTAAGGAATCAACTTCCATTCTTGTAACTCCACCACTGCCCACATCTGCTTGGGATTGCAAGATAGAATTCAATTTCGAATTCAAAATCTTGAACTGCTTCATGGTCATCAACATGTGGTCAGGGAAATCTTCTTCGGCTTGATCAAAATGAAGAGCTTTGAACGTTCCTCCAAAGCCTTCGTTATCGGTTTCATCATCAACCATGGTTTCATCAATAGGTGAGGATGGATGAGGTGGATCAGTTGATTGAGTTGAGAATATGGTGGTGAATGGTTGATCCATAATCGATTGAAATGTTGGAGAATCAATTGTTGATGTAACCTGGGTTAAAGAAGTTGGTACAAGAGGCTTCGCATCATCATGCTTCGAAATACCAGCAGGCAGACTGGTATCTACTTCTTTTGAAATTTCAACCTCTGGTGTCTCAGGAACTTGCTCTACTTCTTCGATTCTTTGATTTTTCTTCAAAAACTTTGCAAGATCTTCATCCCTTCGTTTCTTAGATGATGGAGACACCGGAGCTGGAATTTCCCGAACTGTGACCCCCTGATGAGAAAGTTGCGTTTTCTTCACAAGCTGAGACTTTCGCTTGATTTTGATTTTTCGAAAAACACCTGTCTTCGAAGGAATTGTTTCTTTCGAAGGAGACGCTTCAATAACTGGTGTATCAACTACTGAGGTTAAAATTTGAGAAACCTCTTCGACTTTATCAGCTGTAGCCACTGGAATTTTCTTCTTCTTCTCTTCCTTTACCACTTTTTCCGAAGACCCACCATCTGCCTTCTTCGATTTCTTAGGCTTTTTCTTCTCTTCTTCATGTAAAACCTCCGTAAAGACAGTTGTGTCAATGGATTGCAAATATGACACCAAAACTGCATTCTTCGGATCCACCTTCTTGAGCATCGCATCCGGAATGCGAGCTATTGATGTAAAGATGGCCGGATCATCATTGACTTCCTTCGGACTACTATACATGTGAAATACCGCCTTTTCTTTGAATTCCGGAACTTCGATTTTCTCCTTGTGATAAACATACTGTATTATTAGACTCCAATAACGAGCACAAGAAATTCCCTGCTTGGCACTCGTCTTTGAAATGCTAGTTACGAACTCTGTCCACAACTGTTCAGAGTAATCAACCTGCAAATCATAGTATAACCTAGCAACCATTTCATATACCTCCATCCTTCCTTTATCAAGACCCACGGTTCTTCCAGTAAGACATCAAAGGAAAATTCCAAATAAAAAATTCCATACCGTAGGTAATCCGGATTTCTTGAAGTCACTAATACGCGTCAAAGGAGGTTGATGGCCCATCTCGTTAAACATAAACACTACTTGAGAAGAAGACACTTCATCATATGGACTAGAATTTGGAATCCCCAAAATTTTGCAAAACAATCTCTTGGATACCCTAATACGCGTATCATTCACCATAGTGAATTCCACACAACTTGTCTCCTTGTTGTATGATGCAGAGGAACCCGCCTTTGATAACCAAGACATTGGAACAGCAAAATAATCGAACATTGCTTTAGACAGAACTGAATTCTGTAAAGCAACCACTAGCATTTGGAGTTCCTCCAGATATTTTGACAAATCAGATTCCACTTGGTAGTTTGAACCCTGGATTTTCAGAATCGGAACGCTAACAACTTCGTTTGTGGTTGGTGATGATGTAGTCGCCATTGTTGAAGATAAGAACAGAAAAGGTATGAAGAAGATGACTTTTTGAAGAGATGAGTTGCAAAGAGAATTTCGTATGACGGAATGTTTGATCGCATAAAGTGTTATTGACTCCTAATTTCCCTTTTTATATGTAACCCTAGAATTTTGAATTTGAAGCGGGATGCATTAAATGCTTGCTGACATGGCACCTTGAAATACGGACTTCACTCATCAAAAAGTAACAAACGTAACTGTCAGCACGCCTTATACGCTTATCGTATACCATACGTCACTAAGAGACAAGACTGTTTGATATTCCCCAAGAGAATTGTAACCGTCGGATTCCTTCGGAATAGAGGGCAGGCTCTTTCACTTTTGGGGTTTAAAAAGTGAAGTCATATGCCAGAGTTTCGAAATCATCAGTTTAAGTTGGTTTTACTCAAACCTCAAGGATTTCGTGTGTGCTGTGTTCCAAAAAACATTTAGATGAGAAACAAATAAAAAAATTTTGGAAACTTGTGATGTCAAAAATGTATTTTGACACAAAAACATTTTAATCCCAGACAAAGATTTCTTCGAAAATTATCAAGAGAGATAATTAACAGCTTGCTTGGTTTCCCGTGAATTACAATCGATAACTTGTAGAGAAGTTTCGAAGGGTTTTATTTTAAAAGGCAAATAGGTGGCTTCGAAAATTTTGTTACATATCAACCTTAACATAAGGTGATAAATTGTAAGCAAAATTAGTTGTATGACCAGTGTAGGCATTGACAACTTGGTGTCGAAAGATATTCAAAGTAACTAGGATTTTCAAAATATACTCACACAGAAATCATATTCATACAAAAAAAATTTATACTGGATCTTGTTGGGAACAAACATCGTAGGTTTCGAATGTTTGATTAAGATCACTCAAAAGAAATGAATATGATTTTGAGTATAGAAGGTACTGAAACAAATGTTTCGTAAGTTCTGGAACATAGTTTCCCGTTAATTCCTTAAGGGTTATGATATTTGGGTTTCACCTCCATCACAAACTCATGATGTTAGATCATAAACACAGACTTGTGATTTGTCTAAGTTTTGATTGGTTTAATTAAAAACCTCAAGGACAAATCTTTTCAAAAATTTTGATAAAAAGAGTTGTTTGGTATAAAAAGATTGGATAAGAATCGAAATGTACCTCTGTTATAATGGACAAAACAGAAAACTCTTAACTCATGTGAGAAGAGTAAGGTAGCTCTTGTTGACTTATGCGAATACAAGCCTTGTTGGGAAGAAATTTTCATGAGATAATTTCAGCAAGGCTTTCATTTCCCACACATAGAATCATATGAGGCTTGAGGCAACATGCAACAACATGCTTCTAGGGACATCCTAACTAGTACACAATTTATTGAAATCATACCTTCCCATAAAAGATACTAATATGAGCTCTTCGCATTTTAGTCCTATACTAAATTCTCATCACACAAAGGTTAAAGAACAAAGAAAACAAAAATATTTTTGTGATTTTTGAATTTTTCAAAATAAAAAAAACATAACAAAATAAAATCTTTTTGGATTTTTAATTTTTCAAAATTAAGAACATAACAAAATAAAATCTTTTTGGATTTTTAAAGTTTTTCGAAAGAAAAATTAAACAAACCAAAATTCTATCCTTAAACAAGATGTGTACTAAATGCGAACAATTGAACTAGAAATACCTTCAAAACATACGAACACGAAGCACTCGAACCATTGACTTGAACAGTAATCTCTTATTATGTACTTCAACAAGAAATAAATCTTACGAATGCGAAGCATTCGAAGCGTTGACCATGAACAGTAACTTTCGGTACACCAAAACATCCGAACTCCTCATCCTTCACTTTTATCACATGTAAGTGAATTTCCATCAACCATACCCAATCCGTCCAAGATTCGAAGAAATGATTTTTCATCCAATGCCTTTGTGAAAATATCTGCCAATTGTTCCGTTGTTTTCACAAAATGAACTTCAATATTTCCTTCTTCGACATGATCTTTGATGAAATGATATCTAAGAGCAATGTGCTTAGTCTTCGAATGCTGCACAGGATTATGAAAAATTCTTATTGCACTTTGTGAATCACAATATAAAGGAATATTTTTCATATTAATAGCATAATCTCGTAATTGACTTTGAATCCAAATTATTTGTGATGTGCACGCAGCTGCAGCAACATATTCAGCTTCAGCTGTAGATATCGAAACACATGTTTGCTTCTTTGATTGCCAACTGACCAACTTTCCATCTAGTAATTGACACCCACCAGTTGTGCTTTTACGATCAAGACCGCATCCTCCAAGATCCGCATCCGAATAAGCTTGTACAAAGAACCCTGTTTTCGAAGGATACCACAAACCTAATGAAGTAGTGCCTTTCAAATATCGAAAAATATTCCTCACCGCTGTTAAATGTGGTTCACGTGGATTTGATTGATACCTTGAAGAATTACAAACAGAAAACATAATATCAGGTCGACTTGCAGTTAAATACAATAAAGACCCAATCATGCTTCGATACAGAGTGAGATCAACAGCAGATTTATCTAACGAAGGAGTTAGCTTTATGCCCGTTGCCATTGGTACTCGTAACTTTGTGCTATTCGTCATGCCAAACTTTTCTAACAAATTCTTCGTATATTTCTCCTGATTAATGAAGATGCCTTCCCTATTTTGACGAATATTCAAACCCAAAAAGTTATTAATTTTACCCATCATACTCATTTCGAATTTGCTTTTCATCAAGTCTTCGAATTCTTTGGATAAAGCAGGGTCAGTAGAGCCAAAAATTATGTCATCAACATAAATTTGAACAAGCATCAGGTGATTCCCAATTTTCTTTCGAAATAAAGTGGGATCAACTGATCCTTGTTTAAACTTAGATTGTTTTAAAAATGATGTTAAAGTTGCATACCATGCTCTTGGTGCTTGTTTTAACCCATACACAGCTTTATCTAAAATATAAACATGATCAGGATGTTCAGTATTTATAAAACCTAGAGGTTGTTCAACATATACCGTTTCTTCGAGTTCGCCGTTTAGGAATGCACATTTTACATCTATTTGATAAACGTCGAAATTTTTATGAGCTGCATAAGCCAGAAAAATACGAACAGCCTCGAGTCTTGTGACAGGGGCAAATGTTTCTTCGTAATCAATTCCTTCTTGTTGAGAATATCCTTTAACAACAAGTCTAGCCTTATTTCGAATAATGTTTCCATATTTGTCAGTTTTGTTTTTATAAATCCATTTGAGTCCAACAATTGACACATCAACAGGTTTCGGAATTAATCTCCAAACCTTGTTTCTTTCGAATTCAGACAATTCAGCTTGCATAGAAACAACCCAATCAGAGTGTTCCATTGCAGCCTTAACTGTCTTTGGTTCAATTTTGGAAATAAAAACATTAAACATGCATAACTCTTGATGATTATTCAATACCTCATTTCTTGCATGAAGTTGTGCCCTTGTTATTACTCCTGCTTGTAGATCACCAAGAATTTGTTCTTTTGGATGATTTCTTGTCCATTTATCCAATGGTGGATAATCAGGATCAAAATCCAAAGGTGCATCTTCGAACATAACATCTGTTTCTGATCCATTTATGGAACATGCATCCTCAGTGATGTGCACAAAAGTACCCACTAATTTTAATATTTATAACCTAACAAACTTAGACTATCTATGCACTTATAGGCAGTGTACCTAGTCAGATTACAGTATAGCTTAGGTAAGTCGGGTGTCGATCACAGGGAACGGTGGATTAATTTAATATATTTGATTATAGGTTACAGGTTACACGAAAATAATAAATAAAATGGTTTAATAAATCTCAAACTAGCAACTCTCGATAAACTAACAGGAAAGCACATCTCTTCAGGTACTTTGGTTTAGATAAATTACACTTTAAAAACATAGACAATTGCATACACAAATTCATTTATTCAATGTTCACCGATTCCTAAAATGATTAGATTCATGTTCACTATAACTAATCCTTTAGCAAACAAGTTAATTCAAACAGTGATTAGTTGATTAAACTAACATGCTTCCTAGTATTCAGTTCGTATCAAGCAAGACTTGTAAATATAGTTAATCAATGTAGACATTTAATCAACCTCTTGTTGATGGTCATCAAACAAGGCTCACACATTAACTTACTTATTCTCAAATTAATTCTAGTTTCACATTCGTTATTTCTAGTCTTATAATCTCGATGGTCATCAAAAATCATAAGAGACAAGCAAATCAAGCAGATGTTCAAGAAACTCAATTTACTTAACAATTAACAGAAAATAATCATCATTAACACATGAGGATCTTTTAACAAGCTTGGCAAGATAAATTAAACACAAATAAACTATTTAATATAGCAATTAGTCTAATAATCAAAGCTTCATTCAATCATAAACACAAAGTAAAAGGTTTTTACACCTAAATCAGAAACTAAATACAGAAAAGTACCATAATAGAATGCTAAACATGGTCACGTCAGCAAACCATATGATAATCGACATGTATCCGCTCTCCAATCCTTCCGATCTCCGCTTCCGTTAGCTTAACGGCCTTCCGGCCGCCTTCTAGACCCTCAAAACGGCTTAACAGAAGTTAATTGTCGACTAAATTAGGTTAGAAGTCGAATCCCCCCCTCTGGTTAGCTAAAAATCGACATTTATAATCTTTGTGGCCGACCTAAGTACGCTGGGCGTACTTAGGATTACGCAGCGCGTACTCTGGATAATCACGCGATCAAGTATATCCGGTGCAAAAGTGTACGCGGCGCGTACTATTTCCTTACGCGGGGCGTAAGTCGCTTTGGTCATTACGCTGGGCGTAATCATTCTGGACGCGGGGCGTAATCACTCCTTCAGCATTTTTGATTTCTTTAAGCTTCTAAGCCCGGCTTCCGCTTCAGTCTTTTCTTTTCTGGTTCATCGGCAACGAATAGCTGCAAAACATAATTCAAAGTATTATGAGTACTTTTTAGTTCTAAAATAGAATAAATAAGGCCAAAATATTGAGATAAAGTGCATAAAAATATACATAAAAATACACATATCACTCAGCATCATCAAAATGTTCTGCTTCAAGAATTGGATCCTTCTCAAGTATGGGCTCCCCCTCGATGATTGACTCCGTTTCGATGTTTTGCTCCGCTTCGATGATTGGCTCTTCTTCAATAATTGGCTCCCCCTCAACATTAACATTGATTGACATGTTATCACCTTCGCTAGAATGCTCCCCTTCAACACAACTGTTCGAATCCAAGTGCTCCCCCTCCACTGGACCATCAGATTGTTCATTTGTGTTTCGATTTGAAAACAAAATTGAATCATTATCATGCTTCGAATTTTCTGATGTTTGATTATCGGTTGCATTTCTTTCTGCATCAATTGCTTGATCTAAAATACCAAAAATCGATTCACAATTAGCATCATCCATTTCAATTGAATCATTTTCATTCGAAGAATTTTGCAAAATAGGATAATTTGCAAATTCATGATTAGACTTTTTAATGTAATGATCATCAAATGTCAAATTAAAAGTTTCTTCCACTTTGCGAGTTCGCTTCTTTAACACTCTATAAGCAACATAATTGTGTGAATATCCCAAGAAAATTCCTTCATCAGCTTTTGTTTGAAACTTCGAAAGATTATCCTTAAGATTCATTATGAAACACCTGCATCCAAAAACATAGAAAAATTTGACATTAGGTTTTCGATTATTGATGATTTCATAAGAAGTAACATTAAACCGTCTATGAATGAATGATCGATTCTGAGTAAAGCAAGCAGTCGAAACAGCTTCGGCCCAAAAATAAGGAGATGAAAAATTATGCGAAATGCCTTTCTCCACCAGAAATGAATCAAAAACACGATTTTTGAATTCAGTTCCATGATCACTTTTAATTTTTCGAACTGACTTCTTCAACGACATCTCCATTTTCTTGATAAAATCAATCATCATTTGTGGAACTTCGGATTTTAACCTGAGAAAATAAACCCACGTAAACCTTGAAAAATCATCCACAATAGCTAGAATGTAACTTTTCTTGTTAAGAGTAGCAACTATCGAAGGACCACATAAATCAATATGCAAGAGTTCGAGGGGTTCAACAATCTTCGAATCTATTGTGATTGGATGACCTTGTTTGTGTTGTTTTCCTACTTCACATGCTGCACACAAACTGTCATTATCATATTTAAGAATGGGTAAACCTCTTACCAGATCTTGTACAACAAGTTTGTTGATGTTTCGAAAATTGAGATGTGATAACCTCCTGTGCCATAACTAGCTTGTATCGGCAGCAACCTTCGAAAGTAAACACAAAGCAGGTTTGCCAAAAATTGGAACTATATCCAATGTAAACATATCACCTTTTTGTTTCGACTTGAGTAAAACTTCTTTTGTCTCAACATTCGAAATGACACTTCCTTCTTCATTAAAAATAACTTGATTGCCAGTACCCACAACAAGTTGTGAAACACTTATCAAATTGTGTTGTAAACCTTCAACAAATGCAACTCGATTGACAGTGAAATTGCCATTCGTTATCTTTCCATAACCCTTGACTTTGCATTTGTGATTATTGCCAAACTTTACCACTCCTCCATTTTCTAAGCTTCGAAAATCATGCAAGTTTTCCTTCTTCCCAGTCATGTGACGTGAGCAACCACTATCGATATACCACTTGTTATCATACTACTCGTCACAAAGTACCTGCGATTATTGAAAAAATTTAGGTACCCAAGCCTTGTTGGGTCCATTCATATTAGGTTTGTTTTTCAATTGCAAAGTACAACCATTAACCTAATCACAAACTTTTGTTTTGAAACTGTCAATAAATTTAACATTTTCATTCAAAGGATCAGATATATGAGTTTTTATTGTTTTTAAATTTTCACTGATTATACCCTTCGCATTTTGAGTTTGTGATGTTTCACTTTTCGCTTTCGTGACCGGCTGCCAAACTTTAACTGAAATGTTTGATTCTTTGGATGACAAACTACCATTCGTTGAAGGATTTACATACTTTTCACATGCCTCATGTATCTGTTCTTTCGAAAACTTACTTGATTGATACATTTTTCCTTTTCCTTCCAACCAATGATCAATATTTCTTTTAGTAGTTATACCTTTCGCATTTGAGATTTTGTCAGCTTGCTTCTTCAGAAGGTTATAACATTTTGCTGAACTTGGAACATAATCCACTTTTGGTTTCGATAGATAAGACTCATGATAAGAAGTATTCAGTTGTGATTTTGAAATCGGTTTTTCAACCTTTTTCTGAAAACTTTTTCTTGGAAGTGTTGTTTTTGTTTCATTTGAAACTTTTGTTTTAATATTTGAAAATGAAACATTTTTCTTTTCAAAATTTTGAGTCTTGGATTTTCCTCTAAAAACTTTTCCTTCTTTTGAAAAATTTATTGATGTCATATTTAATGTCTCAATAGTTTGCCAAAAAATTGTTTTTCTTGCTTGATGTTTTGAAATATTATTTTCCTTTGAAAAATTTTCAACTTGAGCTTTAAACTCTTTTGAATTCAATTTTATTGCTTTGTTGATTGCTTTAACCTCTGTTTTAACACCTTCTTGCTTCGTGAAAACATTTGTAGTTGTGTTAACTATCTTCTTTTCAACTTTCGACTTTTCAACCCATATTCTTTTTGGTTTTTGATGTTGAAATATATATGAATTCTTTGTGAGATTGTTTTCAACTGTGCTTTGATTCGAAAAGAAACCTTCATTTGAAGTTTGCTTATTGTCTTCCTCAACAAACTTTTTGAATTCAGACTTTATATTTTCAACATTGCCTGTTGTTACGAAGAATTCATTTGGGAACACAATATCATCAGTGCATTTGAAGATTGGATAAACGACAGTATTCGATTCAAGATAATGAGCACCTTTTTCACTAAGAATTTTCTCAAACTCTTGTGTATCCATATAAACTTGATCAACTACCACTCAAGGAATTTCAATTTCTTCCGAACTTTGAATTATCTTCGAATTTGTGTTTTCTTCCTCATTATCACTATCATCGATTTGACTATCATGTATTTCCACAAATTCCATATCACAAACTTTTGATGTTGAGGGTTCATCAGTATTATTTTTACCAATAATTCCTCACATTTTTCTTTCCCTTTAAAAGAATTTGCTACATTTATTACAGACAATTGAGAACAATCTACATCCTCTAAATCACTAATTTCACTAATATTATCATAATTATCTTCAATATCAGCAAAATTAGTTTGACAATTAGATGTAGAATTCTCAGTCTTTTTCAAAATTCGAAGTTGTTCTGATTTAGTTAAGGTTTCATTTACAATTTTTACTAAATCATTAGCATCAAGATAATCTTCGACTTTAGCAATTCCATATCTATACCTATCATCTGGAACTTTGTTAAAATCAGAAATTTCTTTTTCACAATCATATGAAACACTATCTACCTTAGCTCTATCATATGCTAAAAATGGTAGCAATTTTATGTGTTGTTCCTTACTTATCTCACTCGAATGATGTAATTCAGTTAATTTTCCATACAATCTTTTCGCAGAATTACAGAAAATATTTCTTTGTGCTAACAACAAGTTTATTTCCTTTGCTAAACTCTCCCTATCCTCCATAATATTCGACACTTGCAATTCTAAATAATCAACCCTAGTGACTTTTGATTCTAACTTCTTTCTTGTCTCTAGTAATTGATCATTTAACTTTTTCACTTCATTGCTAGCAGACACGACAATTGAATCAAAGTAAGTAACAGTTTCATCAAAAGATACTAACTCAGAATTATATGCAGAAATTGGAATATTAAAGGATTCAAGAAGTTTACGTACCTTGGTAGTCATGGGCGACCTGTCAGTAGACTTCGATACGAAGCACTGTCCACGTACTTCGTAATTCTCTTCTTCATCTGAATCTTCTTCAACTTTTGCATACATGGCCCCGTGTGTTGGATTCGTCATTTCTTCATCGTCTGAACCTGAGGACCATATTTGATATGTGCCATCCGATTCAGTTTCTCCATGAGCCACTAACGACAAATTCTTTGCCTTTGACTTTACTTCCTCCAGTTTCTTAGTGTAATACGCTTCATCCTTTGTTTTATTTTTCTTTTCCTCCTTCTTTCTCAACAAGCAATCTACTGCTAAGTGATTTGCACCATAGCAATAATGGCAATTAATCCCTGTATCACCTTTCAACATCTTCATTTGCTCAATTTCACTCTTCGAATCCGTCTTCACTTCTTTCTTCTTTTCATCCACTCTATTTTTGTTCTCAAAACTACCCTTTGAATCTGATGACTTGTTCTTTGGATTAAAAGGTTTCTTAAAAAATTTCTTTACTCGATTGTTTGAGTAAAATGCAACAGCCTCATCATCAGAATTCATCAGAAAACCTTCTTCTTCATCAGACTTCCTATCGCTTTCTGAAACCTTCGAAACGAGTGCCAATGGTCCACCAAGACTTGCTATCGCTTCCTCAGCTATTTCATTAACCTCATTTTCATGAGATTTCAACTGATTGTACAAGTCATTCAAAGTCGAAGTATCAAAACTTTGTTGATTTTTCACCATCATACTCACACTCCTGCATTCCTTTCGAAGTCTCATTACAAATATCAAGTTGTACTCCATTGATGACCTTGTAATACCATAACGACTACACCGATAGATTAACTCGTTGAACCGATCATAGTATACTTCAATGGATTCAGATTCTTTCTGTTTCACAGATGTGATCTTCGTCTTTTCACTTCCTTGAAATTTATCTTTGAGATTGTTCCAGATTTCATTAGCTGTTGTACATGTTCTGACATAATTGTACACAACAGGAGGCAAGGCACCTCTTAATTCCCTCATGCATTTCTTCTCCAGTTGTTTTAAACGATTGGATTGATTGTCAACTTCCGAACTGCTTGAAGACACACCGATTGGCTGAACTGTTGCAGGTTGATTGATTTCTCCTGAAATGCACTTCCATAATTCTTCATCCAATCCGTTCAAGTAATCTTGCATACGATCTGCCCACTGATCGTAATATTCTGGAATAAGCATCGGAATTTTTGTGGATGAACCAAGCAAATGAGAAAATGATGTCATGGAATTCAGATTGAATGACACCATTGTTGTACGGACAAAAACTTCAAGATGAAACGCTCTTCATATACGTTATAGCCAAAGAAGGTTGCAGTCTTTGATAATTTTGCAACTTTAATTTCATATAACTTTTCAGAGAAAATGATTCAGGAGGGTAACCAACTGTTGAGTTCGTTCTCATTTGGTCCCTTTCTTTTTTTTTTGTACTCAATATACCATCGAATTTGTTGTTTGTGTTCACCATAGCCCTTTGACCGACTCTCACAGGTCAAAAGTCGGTCAAAAGGGTTATGGTGAATGCAAACAACAAGTTCGATTGTATATTGAATACAAAAAAGGGACCAAATTAGTACAAACGCAAAAAGTTAATTACCCTCAAGAGTCATTTTCCCATATTTGTCATGTGCTGTGTTTTTTTGGAATATGACACCCTTAGAAAAAATATCCGCAGAAAGAATTTAATTGCCACCGCCGTTTTGGTACGTACTCAACTAGTAATTTTGAAAATTAAAATAATTTCACAATAATATTTTTATTATTTATTATTATTTATTAACCTTATTTAGAAATCATTAAACGGAAACCAACTTTACAAAGTAATTTTGAAAATTAAAATAAGGGATAATGACTTGATAGGGTAAGATACTTTTTGAAATGTACACAAATAGTCCTTATTCTTTTTTTTTGTAAAATAAACCCTTATACTTTAATAATATGTACACATTAGGTCATTTTCATCGGATTCTACAAGTCTTGCTGACGTGGAGGGTTTATTTTACAAAAAAAAAGAATAAGGACTAAATGTGTATATTTCAAAAAGTATCTTACCCTATCAAGTCATTTTCCCTTTCTTTTATTTTGTTGAAATGAAATACCCAGGTGGCATCCACATATCCACAACGAGATTTTTCCAACTTTTATTCATCATGAAAAAGAGGGAGAACCCCGATCTCCGGCGACTTCTTTGTGTGTTCCTACACATCGCTGGTAGCAAGGAGGAATGATGGCAAAAACAGCAAGGTCGAAGGGGGATGAAAGATGAAGTAGAGACGGTAGTTGGCGGCGAGGAGCTGCTCTGGTAGCCCCCTCGTTGATTCTTTCTTCTTTTTCTGGCAACATATCTCAAAGATGGAGGCGAAGAGAGACAGATCGAAGAAACACAACAGATAAAGGGTGTTTGGTTGTTGCTGTTCAACCGGAAGGAAGAGATACAAGAAAGAGAAGGGTCGCCGCCCTTTTCTTATTGCTGGAGGATCACCCACCTCCGATGACTAAGCTAATTAATTGCTATTTAGTGCCACTTGTGCTTCCATATCAGCAAAATATGTAGAATCCGGTGAAAAGGACCTAATGTGTACATATTAATAAAGTATAAGGGTTTATTTTAAAAAAAAAGAATAAGGATTAAATGTGTACAATTCAAAAAATATCTTACACTATCAAGTCATTTTCCCTAAAAGAAAATTCGTATATGACCTGTATACAGGGTATAGCCGGTCACAAGGATTGCATTGTTACAAAAAATAAAGTATAAGGGTTTATTTTACAAGAAAAAAAAGAATAATGCCTAAATGTGTACATTTCAAAAAATATTTTACCCCATCAAGTCATTTTCCCTGAAAATAATTTCACAATAATATTTTCATAAAACTGTGATAATTTATTAAAACGTGATATATTTTTGGACTATTTAGCGCTTAAACTGTTGGTGATTTGTTACCATCAATGTTATTTAAGTGTAATAGGGATTACTTTATTGACTAAAAATGATCTTGATAAATATTAAACAAGTAAGGAAGGTGTGGAGTACACACTTGTTTAAGTTTGATCAAGTATTAAAGTATACTGTCATTTAGGGGCGAAGCCCCTGAACGAACGGGGGTCCGGGGGCAGCGCCCCTGGGAGCGGGGTCCAAGGGGCAGAGCCCTTGGCTGGGTTGTATTGATGTATTAAAAATGCATCAGAAAATCCAAATTTTGAACATTTGACCCGGTTTTGACTTTGAATTAATCTTTATACAAAACCTGGATTTATGACAGTTTTTACTGTTGAGAAAAACTGTTATATGACAGTTTTTCGGATAAGGCATGTTTATAACCAATTTTAGTCACTTTTCTGGTACTCACGAAATTACACCATCTCAATCTCTCTTTCTTTTCTCTCTAATTTTATCTGAGTCTTATCCAATTGAGGATTTGGGAGTACCACCCAAATACTTCGATTTGAAAGTGATTATCACGATTCTCAGATTTCCAAGTGCCACTAAACCATATTTCTAACATAAACTACATATAAAACTATTCAGAAAAGTCAAAAAGAGATTGACAGATAAACACCAAAAACTTTCAATAAATTATTTAAGTAGATTTCTTAGCCAACCCATTTAAATATATTTCAACTAACAATATTATCTTAAAGTTCATCAGTTCGATTTTGTTTTTCCACCTTACTTACAAGAAAAAAAACATTTATTTTATAGATAAGAGTCCTTAACTTCATTTTATTTATAATACTTAAAACTAATAATTATATATTTTTATAATAAACAAACGTCTTAAATTAGAATTAATAAACATATCTCAAATTAAGAAAACTATAATGATTTTTGAGGTTGTATTGTGTATTCATAAGCATATGCACTTCTCAAATCAATGTCGTAATCAATGTGGTTTTCAAGAAGATCTTCATACCATTAGTCTTAATGGTTTCTTTGAAGATCAATGTACTTCTCAAATTCTTCCATATCAACATGATTGTTGTGTCCTCTGTTTTGATCTTCATACAGTCTTCATCATCATCTTCATCACTCTCGTTTTTATCATCATCCTCTCCAATAATATAAAATCTAATTCGTTCTTCAACTATGCAAACCAAATAATTTTAAATCACTCAACAAATTTACAAAGACGAAAATGCAATAAAGTCGTTTACATTAATTATTTCCATTTCTTAGTTGTACTCTTGTTCACCATTGTGGTCTTCGTCTCCATTATTATGATTATCATCAATGCCATATTTCTCATTAGGGATGATGACTCGAGAGGGTAACATATTTTAGCTTTTTTGGTCATATTTAGTCATTAATTTATTTTTCTTGCTTTATTAACCTTTGAACTTGTTGAAATATTTACATTTTATCAGTGTGACTGGTAATAGTGAGTTTTGCCGGTTTCCAGCGTTGTTTCCATCCAAACATGAATTTTCTGGCCAAGTATGATTTTTCAGTCAAACTCGATTTTTCGGTGAGACCTCTTTTTACTGGAAATGTTAAAAACTCAAAACTAGATGAGCACAAGAATCAGATGAACTTGCACACAAGAACTCTATAAACTCGAAACCCTTAAACTCTAACTCAAAAACTTGATGAATCTGAAGGAACTTGAACTCGAATAAACATGGGTTTTTTCGTGCGTTCATGTTCATGGTCATCTTCATCAGCTTCAAATTTTCACACACAAACACAAAGATCTGCTTCAACAAAATAATGAAATATGGAACAAAGAACCACTCGATTTTGGAATAAAATCGAAGATCTGCTTCAGCAAATCGTCTGTTTCATTTTGTTTCATTCTGAAGAACATTGATCTGCGAGATTTTTTGAAGTACTAAAACATCGATATGTAGAAAAATGGATGAACAGGAATATGATTTCAGAATCGTTTTTTTATATGGATTTGAACATTCATCTTGTTTTGTGGGTTTGTGTCTTATTACTTCATTTTCACTCATGAAACTCTTTCTATATGTTCTTCATCTTTCAATATGTTCTTCATCTAAAAACCCTAGAACTCGAAACGTTGTGTTCAATAACAGGGCGGGTCCTAAGGATTCAAATGCCCACGACGAGCCAGAAAAGAGGTCCTTAAGCTCTAACATGTAACGAATTAAATTATATAAACTGAAGTTTTTTTTTTTAAACCATAGACTTTATTGCAATAAACATAGCAAAATCATAGTATTTTACTTAAAAATGATAGAAGAAACATCCAAATTTATGTCAAGAACATTCACTTAATGAGCATAAATTAAAAAAATATGAACGGCTTATCTGATTACGTCATATCCATATTAAGCCGATTAAGTAAAAAGGAAGCAACATTTCACACAATGATACCAAGTTTCTTGTATATGGATTATTTAAAACTAAAAGATTATAAAACAAGTCTAGTATTGCACTTCTTAAAGATTATATTTCTAGAGATTTAATGATATTTAATTCTAACTTATGAGTTCTTATCCGAGTTGATCAAGTTATTCACTATTTGACAAAGTAATTTTTTTAATTTGATATATCTTTTATAGTGGATGTAATTGGATATAACATCAAAAAATTTGTGCATAGTTAGTTTTTTATCAAACATTTTCCTAGTTTTATGTTACTTGAAATAAAATATAATATATTATGGTGTTCCATCACTTTGAGATACAAAATCGATCAAAATGGTGAAGACATGCCTGCTTTATCCTAATTATCAAATGGTGCCCTAATAATTTGAGATATAAATCATCAATGGATAAATCCTTTCCGGATGGATAAAATCCAATTAATCAAATGGAAAAAGAAACTTACAGTGTTGCTACATATCTCCAACATATTCTCGTCAACAACCTTCTTCGCCCATCTCCTAAACATAAACAGAACCCTCGTCGATTCCATTGTATCAACCAACACAATCGCAAGCCTTTGAACAATCATAATACAATAAGAGATTATCACAAAAGATATAATCAGAAAAATTATGAGCAGACGCCATGGATTTGTAGTAATTGTTGGAGTTTTTGTATCCCAACAAATATTTGCAATGAACGAAGATTCCAAGGGTTTTAATTGTGGCCCAACGTTCTCGTTTACATGATATTTGGGTGTGATTTAACTTTCCTAAATAAAGTATATACATATATACACTTTAGATTCCAAGGGTTTTAATTGGGCCTTTGAAAAAATTGGGCCATGTTCACATGCTCACTTTGCCCCCTTCGCCATTAGTGATGTTCAAGAAACCCATAACTCAAGATGATTTTGTTCAAGTAACCCAGAACTAAAACAATTTTGTTGAAGAAACGATTTTGCATGTTTCGAATTGGAGTTTTTCATGTCCAGGAACCATCGAAACATGATTTTCATTCGATGAACACGATTTTCAGACAAACTTCTATTTAGTTGTAGGAAAAATAAGATTTGTTTTGGAGAAAGAGAAATATAATTTCAACTAGAAAAAGTGATGATTGAGCGAAAAAGAAGACCAGAAAAAAATGGTCGGAGTTGCCCCGAAACAGGTTTTACCTGCTATTGCAAGTAATAATGGTATGATTTAAACAAAAATACAAATTTAAGGGTTAACAAGGCACCAAAAAAAATTAAGTGACCAAATATGTATAAAACGTATAATTAGTTACACTCTCAAGTCATTATCCTTCTCATTATAAACCTCTAGGATATAGCAAAATGTATACAATGAATAACATGTTGATGTTCACACGATCCAAATGGTATCCAGATCTCCAACGTAACAAAATTAAAATCTTCCTATACAATATACATACAAAAAATGGATAAATGAATCCATTTGTAATTAAGTGGATGTATTCGATTAATTTAAAAAAATAGAAAACAAAATTTTTGAACTTCACCAAAATAAAATACAATAATCAAGTCATTTGGATATTCTATTTTATCATCACCTTTTTATACTCTTTTTCTTTAAGCAAGTCAATGTTATAATTATTAATATTATAAAATAATACTTTAGATATTAACATCAAATATTTTTGATGATATTAGGTTACCCTTAAGTCAACATATAACTACTCCCATTAGGTTTTGTTAATTTTCTATTTAATCATATAAAAATTATAAGTTTATGACTTATATTTTTAAATAAGCTCAACAAAATTTATTTGTATCTTATGGTTGATCTAGGCTACCTTTAGGTGAGAAAGAACAATTATGAGACTAGACATCATAAACTAAAATGAACTGAACTGAAAATTTAGGGAATGTTTTGTATACGAAACTACACAGCATAAGCTAAAATCTAAACTTAAAAATTTTGTAGCTTTTGTTATAAGAAACTAGACAACATAAATTAAAATGAACCGAAGTGGAAATTAAGATAGATTTTATTATATGAAACTAAATATGATTGTCATATTATATTAAACCAAATATGATTGGAATGAATAAGTCATATTATTTGTAAAACCTTTGGCTTGGTATCATAATTTGTTTTTGTTCCATTCATACCCAATGGTGGAACTAAGATTTTGTTTTTTGATATACCATATAATCTATAAAATATAAACGATAGCAAAATACTTCAAATTGTAACAAAATGTAACAATGTATGAAGCAAAAGATATTATCTTCATATAAAATTTGAAATTTTTAATGGGAGACCATATGACAATTCACATCTCTAGTCTTTTGTAGCAAATAAAAAGAATTATATATATATATATATATATATATATATATATATATATATATAACCTTAATTTTATATGGTTGAGCCATGACCCACTCTTCTACTAAGGTCATCTCCAATGGGAGTTCAATGGAGGGTTTAATGGGGAGTTTAATATCGTTAAACTCAAAATCCTCATTGTGGAAAAGTGATTAGGATTTAATGGAATTCGGAGTTCAATCCTCATTGAACTCTATATTCTCTCTCCTCTCTCTCTCTCTCTCTCACACACACACACACACACACACATATATATATATATATATATATATATATATATATATATATATAATTTTTTATTTTAAATTTTAAATTAATGTTAAATTTAATTTTAGTTTTTAATTTGATGCTAATTAATTTTTTTAAAAATAATAATAAATAAAAAGAAAATGATTTATGATGTGACAATCTATTAAATTATATAGAGTTTAATGGAGTGTAGAGTTTAATGGATAAAGTTGTATAGTGAGTGAAATGTATATGTGTCAATCCATTGAACTCATAAGAGTTCAATGCATTGGAGATGGTCTAATGTGGCTATGCTAGTGTTAAAACACCATAAAAAAGGTTATATGTTCTTCTTGTTCACTCCACATATCAAAAGCTAGCTATCTTAAAATCATGCTTTAAAAGATTTTGTCCTTCCCATAAAAAAACAGAAACTAATAATTTATTAATTTAAAGCAAAGCCTATTTTTTATAAATTTATACAATTATGATTTTATTTCGTTATATTTTTTTTAGCAATATACATTACCAATTTTGGTAAATGCTTAAATTTTATAATATATTTGTAGCAATTTGAAACATATCTACAAAATTGATAAATGAAAATTCTAATTTGTAATAAAGTGGATACACATTTTATTAGGGAGAGGTTGTCTAAATGAATTGTTGAAGTTCATAAAGTCAGTTCTGATCACAACTTGGCGATATTTTTACTAAGTCCACAAGTATAATACAACATGATTGGATTTGTAAAAATTTAGGCCTTGTTGATCCTTTTCAGAACAAGTATTAAAGTTTGTTTGAACTATAAGTTTAAGGAGGAGTCTTGAACTATTTGGTATAATATCATTATAACTTATAATTCTATATCCTTTTCTTTGTATCCTTTGGTTGTAATTATTTAATTTATGTAGGGTTATTTTGGTATGTTTTGTATAGTTTTTTTGTTAAGGATTTTTGCAGGAGGACTGAATCTATAAAGGTGAGGTATTAGCTGGTGTGCGGCTCAAATTTTGTTTGGACTTTGGAAAAAAAACACACGAGTCTTGCCCGGTTCGTTACTATTAGGGTTAAATTTGTTATTTGATCCAATGATTACCCAGATGTATATATTATCTTATGTGTGTTGCTGAGATTCAGCTCTCAGTTTTCTCTCGTCATATTGCACAGCTAGATTAGGGTTTCTTCTTGGTTTTAGGGTTTCTTCTTTGCTATTATGATTTGTTCTTCTGAGAGTAGATTAGGAAGAATGATCTTGTAGTGAGGAAGATTGTTTGAGTGGAGAGAGTTTATGTAGTCAGGTTTACGTTGTAAGTATTCATGAAAACCAACCGGTTCTTAATAAAGAGAACTGTTGATGTTGTGAAAATATTGTGTGTGTAACGTCCCAATTATTCGGTCCAAAAATTTCTATTTAATTAATTAATAAAAATCATAATAAACAAATCATATCATTCATAAACAAAAGTTGTTATATCAAATCAGAGTATCATCTCAAAACATGTTCTTTTATCAGAGTAAAAGCCTCCCAGGCTAAAGCTTCTTGGTATGTGCAATGCAGTCATCCTGAGCTCCTCCCTTTGCTACCAAAAGTACCTGAAATCAAAACTGAAAACTGTAAGCACGAAGCTTAGTGAGCTTCCCAAACTACCACATACCATACACATAATCACATATTGAGAACATTAGGCCTAGCCCGCTACCTCAGGCCCCGCCCGACATCAGATGGATCCGACATCAGGCCCCCTCCTAGCATCAGGCCCAGCCTAGCATCGATCCTTACACAGTAAATAAATATGTTTCTACTAGGCCCCGTGTGTATCTGGGCCCCATCCGCTATACGCATACGAACAATAACATATAATCATGCTAATACATAACAAGCCATCACTATACTATAACTGCTAGTCTCAAGGCCCCGCTTATCTTGGACCCCGCCCCTACTCTACTACTAATGAGATATGGAACCCCGTCCACACTCAGCTAGTGATGTGATATGGGCCCCCGCCCACTCATCTCCCTACCAGGAACATACAAGTATCACAAAGAAACCAAGTATAACTAAACATACACTACTGCCTCGGGTACCACCCGACATCGAACCGTAGCTTGAAAACATACATATAATCCTGCCTTGGGCCTCGCCCGACTTCGGACCGAAATCCGGAACATATAAACTGCATCGAGCTGACCCCGACTTCGGATCTAAATCCGGTATACACTAACATACATAAACGGGCCGACATTGGTGCCTTAGACCCTTTCCTACTGGAGAAGACTCACCTCACAAGCTTGCTGAAGAATCTTGAGAATACCCCTTACTGCTAGCTGGCAGATCCTTGAACTGCTGATCTCTCGACTTCCTGAGCTATCAATACCAAAATATCACTTAGTCCAAATCAATAATCATCCACATGATAAAAAGACCATTTTATCCCTACTCCAACTTGGTCTATAACTTAGGCTCAAAATCATAATATAAAATCCCAACACTGGATGGGCTTCCCAAGCCTACTAGTGGCCCAATTTTCTAAATTGGACCCAATTACTGTAATGGGCCTAACCCTAAGTCCAATATCTTCTTGGCCCACATTACCTGACTCTTGGTGGCTCATAAAGGCCCAAAGGACCAACGTCCCCTTGCATGGCCCAAACCGAGGCCCAAAATCCATAAGGCCCATATCTAATGAGTACGTTGGGTGTACTCCTATGTACGCTAAGCGTACTAGCCAAATGGTGCGTACGCTGGGCGTACCTGCTTGTATGCTCAGCGTACTCCCCTGTTAAGTCCTTTTTCCATTAAGTGCTTAATACTCAGATCCAGAAGCTACAAACACAGATCCAAGCCCTTATCAACATCTTAATCCATAAAGTCACTGACTTGGTGACTTTACATGCCCCAAACATGTCCAAACTCCAAAAATGGTGTTCTACTTCCATGAAAGTGGTCTTAACTCATGCATGAACCCATTAAGACCACCAAGATGCCAACTTTCTTCTCTAGGGGGTCATTTAGCACCAAGGGTGGCAACCCTTAGCCTAGAAATCAGATTTGGACTATAAAGCTTCAACCTTGGACCAAAAATGACTTCAAAACTAAACCACACCAGATCTAAGCACTCTAAGGTAAAGTTTATAGATTTATACCTCCAAGTGATCTGAAATGGAACCCCAAACTCGGATCTACTGCTTCCCCTTTGATTCACCACCTTGCTATACACTTCACTTGCTTGGAAATGGCTTCACAATCACAAGAAGGCTCTCTAATGACCTCCAAAGCTCCAAGAACACTCAAGGGAGGGTTAGGGTTTCATGGTGGCTGTATGAAGAAGAGAGGGAGGTTGATCCTTGAGACATTATGTTCTTTATATAGTGGCATACCCCAAAAACTAGGGTTTAGGAACCCTGAGCATACGCTAGGTGTACGCCTCTCTACACCCGCGTCCATTCGCCCTTGGACGCTAGGCGCAACCCATCTTACGTTGGGCGTACCCGCACACCTACCACCATGCATGCATGGTACTTTCTTGCCAAACATTTCCATTAAGGGATCATTTATGCCAATAACTTCAAATTGTTATAACTTCTTTGTTCTAAGTCCGTTTCCGACGAAATTTATATAAACGAAAAGGTGGCTAGAAGCCCTACGCTCCTAGTTATAAACCCAAGCCATAAACTGTAACGATGTAAATTTTCAAAACAATTTTTCATTTTTCAAACAACATAATTATCATTTAAACACTCTCAAAATCTCATGTTCAACAATTGTCATCACATAGAACATATCCCAAGATCACAAATGAAATCCTCGGTCTGTATATACGGATCATGTCGACGCCTTCCTGCGATCGTCACTAGTACCTAAAACACATAACACATAACACTGTAAGCATAAATGCTTAGTGAGTTCCCCAAAATACCATATACAACACATATTAGCCACTTGAGGCTATAACTTTGTATGACCCTCTGGTCAAAGTGTCTCAGTGGGACCCTCCAGTCCCATAACTCTGTGGACCCTCTGGTCCTAACTATGTGGACCTTTCGGTCCTAACTCTATAAACTCTGAATTACACATAGCATAGAATCACATAGATATCACATCATATAATAGCATACCACATACTCTGTCACATAACTCTAATTACCACTCTAGGTAAAGTATAGCGAGAAGACTCACCTTGGGTAACTCGATAAATCTCGAACTCGATAATACTGGTCTAGCCTTCGCCTAATCACATGGAACATTTACTCTAATCAATACAACTCTCAAAGGCTAGACTAAACCCTCTCTAAGTTCTCTCAGAAGGGTAAAAGACCATTTTACCCATCCAATGGCTCACATGTCCAATCATTGACTAGACCCTAAAAGTCAACGAAAGTCAACGGTCAACTTTGACCAGACTCATCGAGTGCACATAGGTGACTCGGCGAGTCCAAATGTGTCCTCTGAGTCTATCTAAACCTCACTCGAATCGTCGAGCGAACCTTCCACTCGACGGGTTACCACTGGTCATGAATCGCGGGGCAACCCGACTCGACTCGTCGAGTATCCTTATGGACTCGGCGAGTTCCCTCCATGGCAACACACAAACGACCTTCTAAGGTCAAATCTGCTTCTCCAATTATTAGATCTAACCTTCTAGCACCCAAAAGTCACGTAAAGGTTCGAAATTTAGGCCCATGCATCACACTATCATCTCTATATGCCAAAATAACCCTTAATATGATAACCTAGGCCCCAAAACTCATAAAGGATTGCATAAAGATGAAGAATAGGGACTCTCTGGACCTCTCAAGGTCCAGATATGATAATATTGTCACAAGGGGACATCACACACACTAGATCTCTTACAAAAAGTGAAGAGAAGAAACCCTAGATTCATGAAATCTATTACTCAAATGAAGATAGACATGAATCCTTACCTCCCACAGCAGCTCTGAACGAAATGATGGAAGATTTGAGTCCCACAAGTCAGCCTAGCTCGAAATCCTTCCTTCCCTTTGCTAAAACACACTAAAGAATGATGAATTAGCCCTCCTCTTGCTCTACAAGCTTTCTCTCTGCTCTCTAGGGTTTCTCAGGGGTGTAGTGGCCGTAAATGAAGGCCATAAAGGCCTTTAAATAGGGTACAGGCCCAAAGATTTAGGGTTTCTGCCGCTAGCACAGACTCGTCGAGTCACCTAGCCGACTCATTGAGTCCATTTATTAATCTAGTCAGCGAATCGCGATCCTACTAGACGAGTCTAGGCGTCAAATCGTCGAGTCTCTCTCTTTAACTCAAAATAAAAGGTTAAAATAAAATACCTGGGAATCCGGATGTTACAATTCTCCCCCACTAGAATTAGACTTCGCCCTCGATGTCTCGCTCTGCAAACAACTCTGGAGCTGCTCCCGCATCTCTAACGCCGGCTCCCAAGTCAGCTCGGACCCTCTCCGATGTTACCACTGAACCTGAACCAGGGACACCTCCTTGTTCCGCAGAACCTTGACCTTTCGATCTCGGATTGCGATCAGTCTCTCGACATAATTTAGGCTCGCATCGACCTGAATATCTTCCAGCGGCACCACCACCGACTCGTCGGCTATACACTTCCTCAACTGAGACACGTGGAAGGTATCATGTATCTGGCTCAACTCCGCAGGTAGCTCCAAACGATACGCTACTCTGCCCACCCTCGCGGTCACCCGAAACAGACCAATGTACCGGGGTCCCAGGTTGCCCCTTTTTCTGAATCGGATCACTCCTTTCCAAGGAGATACCTTCAGGAGAACGAAGTCTCCCACCTAGAACTCGAGCTCGAATCATCGCATATCCCCATAACTCTTCTGGCGACTCTGAGTTGTCAACAATCTCTGTCTGACCTGCTGTATCTACTCTGTTGTCTGAAGCACTATCTCGGTGCTACCCATCACTCGTTGCCCTACCTCTCCCCAATAGATGGGAGTCCGACACCTCCTCCCATACAACAACTCAAAGGGAGGCATGCCATTACTCGAATGGTGGTTGTTGTTATAGGAAAACTTAGCCAATGGCAGATACGTGTCCAAACTCCCTCCGAAGTCCAACACACATGCTCGAAGCATGTCCTCGATCGTCTGAATCGTTCGCTCACTCTGACCGTCCATCTGTGGGTGCTAAGCGGTACTGAAATGAAGCCTTGTGCCCAACTCCTAATGGAACTTCTTCCAGAACCTGGAAGTGAAACGTACATGTCGATCCGACACAATCGAGATCGGCACTCCATGCTGCGATACCCCCCCCCCTCACATACAACTCTGCCAACCTCTCAGCGGAAGAGCTCTCACTGATAGCAAGAAAGTGAGTGCTCTTCGTCAGCCGGTCGACGATCACCCAAATTGCATCGACAACCCTTGCGGTCCTCAGCAATTTGGTGATAGAATCCATAGAAATATGTTCCCACTTCCACTGGGGAATCACGAGTGGCTGCAACTTCCCATGCGGACGCTAGTGCTCGGCCTTAACCCTGCGACAGGTCAACCACCTCTCAACGAACCATGCTACATCCCTCTTCATACAGAGCCACCAATATTCACTTTTCATGTCCAAATACATCTTAGTGGCCCCTGGATGGATCGAGAACCTCGACCTATGCGCCTCCTCCATCAGTATGGTACGTGCCCCGCCTACAAATGGCATCCAAATTCGACCCTGAAAGGTCATAAGCCCTCAGCTATCGGTAACGAACTCAGATATCTGCCCGATCACCCACTCTCTCTTGCGGCTCTCCGGTCTCACCGCCTCTGCCTGTGCCCCTCGAATGGTATCAAACACCGGAGTCATCACCGTCAACCTCATACAAACATCTCGAATCAGGGCACTCTCCGCCCTACGGCTCAGGGCATCGGCTACCACGTTAGCCTTGCCCTGGTGGTACAGGATCTCACAATCATAATCCTTTACCACATCCAACCATCTCCTCTGGCGCATATTTAGGTTGGGGTGATCCATCAAATACTTCAATCTCTTGTGGTCCGTGTATATGGTACACCGAACTCCATACAAATAGTGACGCTAGATCTTGAGGGCGAACACTACGGCCCCCAACTCCAAATCGTGGGTGGGATATCTCACCTGATGAGGCTTCAACTATCTCGATGCGTAAGCTATCACATACCCTCTTTGCATAAGCACTGCACCCAAACCCAATATTGATGCGTCACAATATACCACAAAATCCTCCATCTCCTTCGGAAGGGCTAACACTGGGGCCTCACATAATCTCTGGCGAATAGTCTCAAATGAGGCCTGCTGCTCTGGACCCCATCTAAAAGTCACGCCCTTCTGGGTCAAACTGGTGAGAGGAACAGAAATCTTGGAGAAATCCATGATAAATCTCCGATAATAGCCGACCAACCCCATAAAACTCCTGATCTTGGTGGGTGGTCTCGGCACCTCCCATTTCATCATCGGCTCAATCTTGGCCGGGTCGACCAATATCCCGCTCTGATTAACAAGATGCCATAAGAACCGGACCTCTCGTAACCAGAAATCACACTTGGAGAATTTGGTGTAAAGCCTCTCCGATCTCAAGACTTCGAGAATCTCTCTCAAATGCTCCTCATGCTGCTCTCTGGATCTCGAGTACACCAATATATCGTCGATGAACACGATCAGCGACTGATCCAACATCAGCCTGCATACCCGGTTCATGAGATCCATGAATACTGTCGGTGCATTGGTGAGCCCAAAAGGCATCACCACGAACTCGTAATGCCCATAACGAGTCCTGAACGCCGTCTTCTGAATATCCTCATCCAGCACCCTCATCTGATGATATCCAGATCTCAAATCAATCTTGGAGAACCAAGACGCTCCCTGCAACTGAATCCTCGGTAAAGGATAACGGTTCTTGACCGTCAACTTGTTCAACTCCCGGTAATCAATGCACATCCGGTGTGAACCATCCTTTTTCTTGACAAAAAGGATCGGCGCTCCCCACGGTGAGCTACTCGGTCGAATAAACCCCTTCCCCAGCAGCTCCTGAAGCTGCGAGGATAACTCCTGCATCTCTGGCGGCGCAAGGCGATAGGGCACCTTGGCAATAGGCGCCGCTCCCGAGACTAAATCGATGCGAAACTCCACCTACCTCTCAAGAGGCACACCAGGCAACTCCTCGGGGAAAACATTTGGGAACTCTCGCACTATCGGTACATCATCAACCGAACTCGGCCTCTCCGCGGCCACTCGGGTGTCCATCACATAGGCTACAAACCCACTATAACCCTGCTGTAGACTTTGCCTTGCTCTAGCAGCCGAACAAAATGCTGACTCAAGACGGGTACCTTCGCCGTACCCCGTAAACACTCCCATACTAGGGTCTCGTATGGTCACCAGTTGTTGCTCGCCGTCCATGACCGCTTCGAATCTACTCAACCAGTCCATGCCCATGATGACACAGACATCCCCCATCGCAATTGGGACCATATTAATCGGGAACTCAACACCGAAGATCTCGAGTACACATCCTCGAATCACCTCAGTAGCATATACCGCTCGCTCGTCAGCTATGGAAACTCGAAGAGGTCGACTCAATGCCTCTTGACAGATACTGATGTGCTGACTAAAGTCTAACGACACAAAAGATTGACTAGCACCCAAGTCAAATAACACCAAGGCAGGTACAGAACTCACAAGAAATGTACCTACACATATCATAATATATGCACAATATCTCAAATACAAAATAAATAGATGAAAGAATACATACCAGCCACAACATCGGGCGCTGCACGGACCTCCTCCGCTATCAATTAGAAGGCTCTTCCGCGAGCCTTTGGCGCCTCGACCTTCACTGGCCGACTCTCAGTAGCTCGTACAGAAGCAGGGGAAGATCCCTGCGGTGCTCCCTGTGCCGACCCCCACAGCTGTGGACATTCGGCCTTCCGATGGCTGGTCTGGTTGCAGTGGAAGCACACCACAAATCCCTTGGGGTAATCCTTAGCCATATGCCCTTCCTTGCCACACTTGTAGCAAGACCCTGCTCGACAAATCACCTTGTGGCTCTTGTTGCACTTGCCACAAGTACGACCCTTCTGGTTCCCTGATCTCGAATCGGTGGGTTTTGCCCGCTTAGCTGCCGGCTGGGACTGTGCCGATCGCCGATCCCTCCTTTGAGACTCCGCCTCCTTCCTAGCCTGAGTCTCGAGCTCAATCTCCCTCTTTCGAGCATTTTCCTGAAGCTCGGAAAATGTCCGGTACGTCGAGTTTGCCACGAACTCGCGAATGTCTCTCCTCAGAATACTCAGATATCGACTCATGCGTGCCTTCTCCGTAGACACATGCTCAGGGAAAAACATCGCCCTCTCATGAAACATCCTGGTGATCGTAGTAACAGACTCAGTACCCTGCTTGAGGGTAAAGAGCTCCTGGGCCAACCGTTCCCTTTCCATCGGGGGAACGTACTCATCTCGGAACATAGCGGTGAACCTCTCCCAGTTCACCGTGACAAGCTCTGTAGAAGTGAAGTGCGCTGTCATGAACTTCCACCATTCCTTCGCTCCCAAGCGAAGCTGGTTCAGTGCAAACCGTACTCTCAGATGCTCCGGACATGAACATGTGTAGAAGCACCCCTCAATTTCAGAGATCCATCTCATCGCAGCTATCAGATCCTGAGTCCCATCAAACTCTGGTGGCTTCGTGTTACTGAACTCTCGAAACAATAACGAGTCACCCCCTGCGGCCTAGCAACAGTAACGGCTGCGGTGGTCGCAACAACAACAGTGTCAGTAAGAGCGGCGTACCGCTCATCAAAAGTGTCAATCAGTGTGGTCTTGATAGACCCAAACATCTCCGGAATCTCAGTCTGGATGGCCGCGGCCACTTCCTCCTGAATCAACCTGCGGATCTCCTCATCACTAACACCGCTGCTCTCAAGTGTGTGGCGTGTCCCAACCATGATGTCTCTCTGAAATACAACATAAAAATATTAGAGACCCGCTCAAGCATACTAGCACTTGATAACTCAACCCTATTTGCTCTTCAGTACCCTAAGGATTCTTACTTGGACAGCGCACTGATCCGGTGTTTCCAGTAGTACGAGCCCTTTTACTACCGTCCACACCGCATCAGTATTCACCTCAAGTCCTCCTCCTAGGATCCCAGATCACAAGTACTCTAACCTTGCTACACATAGGCTACTCTCTAGCAGACCTCTCATATGCTCCTCGCTGCTACCTATTCACTCTCAAGCATCTCATAGCAGCATAAATCTTCTAGGCTAAGGCATCACAAATCAGGCCACTCTAGTCCTAATATGAGTATCTAGCCTACTCTAGCATGCATAACATATCATAACGTATCTCATAACACATAATGTAAGGGTATTTTGGGAAATCTTCGTTCGGGCGCTGGCTGACCGTACACACTGCTCTATTCTGCTCGTCTCAAAACCTTTTACTCTTTTTAGAAAAATTGTTTTATTGCGAAAAGTTCGTCAAATCCTCAGTTTGAGTTCAGATAGGCCCGAAGGTGCGTCCGAATCCCTCAAACCAAGGTTCTAATACCAACTTCTAACGACATAAATTTTCAAAATAATTTTTCATTTTTCAAAGAACATAATTATCATTTAAACAGTCTTAAATCTCATGTTCAACAATTGTCATCAAATAAAACATATCCCAAGATCACAAATGAAATCCTCGGTCTATGTGTACAGATCATGTCGGCGCCTTCCTGCGATCGTCACTAGTACCTGAAACACATAACACATAACATCGTAAGCATAAATGCTTAGTGAGTTCCCCAACATACCACATACAACACATATTAGCCACTCGAGGCTATAACTCTGTATGACCCTCTGGTCAAAGTGTCTCAGTGGGACCCTCCAGTCCCATAACTCTGTGGACCCTCTGGTCTTAACGATATGGACCTTTCGGTTCTAACTATATAAAATCTGAATTACACATAGCAAAAAATCACATAGATATCACATCATATAATAGCATACCACATACTCTGTCACATAACTCTAATTACCACTCTAGGTAAAGTATAGCGAGAAGACTCACCTCGGGTAACTCGGTAAATCTCGAACTCGGTAATACTGGTCTAGCCTCCGCCTAATAACATGGAACAATTACTCTAATCAATACAACTCTCAAAGGCTATACTAAACCCTCTCTAAGTTCTCTCAGAAGGGTAAATGACCATTTTACCCCTCCAATGGCTCACAAGTCCAAACATTGACTAGACCCTAAAAGTCAACAAAAGTCAACAGTCAACTTTGACTAGACACGTCGAGTGCACATAGGTGACTCGGCGAGTCCAAGCGTGTCCTCTGGGTCTATCTAAACCTCACTCGAATCATCGAGCGAACCTTCCACTCGACGGGTTACCACTGGTCATGAATCGCGGGGCAACCCAACTCGACTCGTCGAGTCTCCTTATGGACTCGGCGAGTTCCCTCCATGGCAACACACAAACGACCTTCTAAGGTCAAATCTGCTTCTCCAATTATTAGATCTAACCTTCTAGCACCCAAAAGTCACGTAAAGGTTCGAACTTTATGCCCATGCATCATACTATCATCTCTATATGCCAAAATAACCCTTAATATGATAACCTAGGCCCCAAAACTCATAAAGGATTGCATAAAGATGAAGAATAGGGACTCTCTGGACCTCTCAAGGTCCAGATATGATAATATTGTCACAAGGGGACATCACACACACTAGATCTCTTACCAAAAGTGAAGTGAAGAAACCCTAGATTCATGAAATTTATTACTCAAATGAAGAAAGACATGAATCCTTACCTCCCACAGCAGCTCTAAACGAAATAATGGAAGATTTGAGTCCCACAAGTCAACCTAGCTCGAAATCCTTCCTTCCCTTTGCTAAAACACACCAAAGAATGATGAATTAGCCCTCCTCTTGCTCTACAAGCTTTCTCTCTGCTCTCTAGGGTTTCTCAGGGGTGTAGTGGCCGTAAATGAAGGCCATAAAGGCCTTTAAATAGGGTACAAGCCCAAATATTTAGGGTTTCTGCTGCCAACACAGACTCGTTGAGTCATGTAGCCGACTCGTTGAGTCCATTCATTAATCCCGTCAGCGAATCACGATCCTACTTGACGAGTCTAGATGTCAACTCGTCGAGTCCCTCTCTTTAACTCAAAATAAAAGGTTAAAATAAAATACCTGGGAATCCGGATGTTACATAAATCTTCCAAATAAATGTTGGGTTTTGGTATAATACAACATCCTATGGTTCACATACAACCCTAAATACCTTGGATCTATGTTTTCACTAATTATACATGCAAATGGTTTCCAAGGCATTAAACCTATAACTAGCATGCATTTGACATAAACCATATAATATACTAGTTAGGGAAACATACCTTTTATGTGGCTTGAAGTCTTGATGTATTTGGCCTTAAGAGCTTAGCACCAATAGTATGAAATACCTCCATATTTCTCTATGAAAAGAAGTGGTGATTTTGGCTATGGAGTAACCTATTTATATCTAGGATTCCAAGGGTCATGGGTATAACCCATAATCCATACCCATGGGTTTTATGATCCATGGTTCATGTGGCCCAACTCTTTATGTATCCATACATAAACTTGGTCCAACATGGGTCATAAGCCCAACACATATAAATATAACTAATTATCATAACTCGTCCCCATAGATTTAATTAGTCTCTTTTGATCACTAAATTAATTCCAAATTAATTCTTGATCGATACTAATTAAAACATATGATTTCATATTAATATATTATAACTTATAATATATTAATAAACCATAAATAACCTTCTCTCAAAAGTCCATCCTAACAAATTGTCCTGATGATATGGAACCCAAATGGACCATGCTACTCTCGGGTCAAGTACATACCAATAATAGTTATGGGCTTAGACATCTAATCCAACAGTCTCCCACTTGGATAAGTCTAAAACTATTATTGCAAGTACGACTTCGTAACCCGAATAGCAATCGTAGCTCTTAAAGCCGCTGTCAAACTCTGAACAAATCAATGACACGTCCATTAGATAATGGATCATATATTCCTCCATTCTAGATATCATATGGACTGAGACATGGATTATAATCATTCTCTCTGTCCATTTGTTGTTTCCTGATTTCCGATTTATGACGACTGACTAATTGAACACATCAAATAAGTCCTGGCCCGGTCGAGCACTTCCACTTGTCATCATCAAATCATCGAGGGGCCCACGGATATCACTTTTATCCCGAAGGTAAAAGGAATGGATAAAATTCGACTCATATGGCTTGTTATACTACTTGTTGAATCATACACAAAGGCACATTTTATAACATCGAGTTACCAATGGGTTTTCATGCAATCAATGTATAACCAACTCATAGTAACAACTCATATATCTAGGTTTGAAGAATATAAGATATTATCGTCTCATGATCAATCGTGATAAAATCCATGAAGTGATTCCAATGAGCGCGGGTTGAATCCAATACTCAGAACTTATGAGCACTCATGAGTGTTGTAGCACCACCTTGTCCAACATCTTAGACCTCTACAAACCCAACCCATGACAGTCTTGATTCATATCTACTTCCAACATATGACCGACTGTGGATGGTTTGAATAACTTAGTCAATCAGAACAATGACTTGGTTATTCTGGAAGTCAAAACATGCAAAGTGAAACACAATAATAATCGAATCCAATATGGTCTCAGAACTTATGAATATAAATAAAACACCTTTTATTTATCACCATATGATTACACATTATTCATTATATATTGTTTCAACTATCAACTTTATTCTTGAATTAAAACAATAGTTGTCCCATGCTCCAAGCATGTACACTATGTTTTTCTAAATGATTCTCATTTCACAGTCCCAAATCTTTCTACAAATGCAAGAATTCCAAATTCATGCCATTTACTGAAATCTGTTAGATTCTAAACTTATATGCATTGATCCTCTTGTAATGATTATGCACAAATTCACAAAGACTTGGCAACAATCATTACAGAGTATTCCAAAGGAGATCAACTCCTTGGAAACATCCTTCTTGCATTAAGTTTCCTAATCATACAAATTGAATACTTTCTAACTTTGAAGCATTTCCATATTCCATTTTGACTATCACTTCTAAACAAGAGTTGCCTCCTTACAGATTATGTAAATATGGTCCTTCCAGAATTAATACTATACTTCCAACTATCCTTGAGCAACCAATCTTTGGTAAACCTTAGATTATCCTCAACAATTGTTTAATCATTTTATTCATATCAATTTCTAGACCTTTTTCACTTCTTCATGCCCCAGACATTTGGAAAAACTTAGAAAGAGTAAATATAGCACATGTAATCGATCCTGTATTCGAAGCATATGGGACACGATTCATGATGTCTCTCATAAAGACTAAACCAGTCTTTTGCTATAATATTTCCATTACTATTTGCCAAGTTCTCATAATTCAGATTATGAAAAGGGATGCCATAATCATAATCGAATTTTAGAACGCAAATAATGAACCCATATATAGAATTTCCTTATGTTGAGCCATCCCAACATGAAATTCATATATATTCTTGACTAAATACGATTAAGACCTCAATCTAAGCTTTTAGATTTGAGATGAAGTATAATTTCCTCTCCCTTAATTATAGCAAAACAACTCTTTCAACCCCTGCAACCTCACGAATTGAAACTTTTGTTTTCTATAATTAACATTGCTAACTTGCAATACTTATCATAATTATCATGCTCCCACTAACATGATGATTATTAGCATAACACTTATGCTCCCACTAGCTTTGACATGTACCCATAAATCAACTGAACTTCTAGAAATCAATACTTTATTGACTTTCTTACCAAAGTTCAGATTTCTGATACTAGATTGCCTTGATAAGACTTTATCAATATCATACACCTCTCTTAGATAGCTCACATGTGTGTCTAAACAATTATGAAGAGGGATGACATAATCATAATGTTTAGACCTTTTGTCATTCCCACAATTGCTATCTACTCAAAATCTACTTAGTGAAAGAGTTTCCTTACCATCATTTTCATGAATCGAAGAGAAACCTTATGACACTTAGATTTAATGGTGTATGTGTTCTTATCCATGTGAATTGTCAAACCCATAGTCACAAGACAAGGATAATGAAAAATCCAAACTCATATGGATTGAACTTGTGCAATCTTAACTTCTTGCCACCTGGCAGCTCAAGGGCATGCCATTGCTTCCAAGTAGTTATGCAAACAATTGAGAACATGTAGAACTCAAATGTATAGCCAACTTAACTGGAACGGGCACAGAAATGTCAGCACGATAGGTTATAAACCTCTACTTGTGTGCTAGCGTTGAAATACAGATTTTATTCTTGATTACTTCTTGAAACCTTTTTTAGGATCTTTTAGACTCCCACTGTCTCCTTGACCTATACGACTTTCTTGCCAAATATTCAAGAGATAGTGTGGATTATAATCAAGACAGACACTTAACACAATTAGCCTTAGTTGGTCTTTGTTTTATCCAAAACATCACAACTTACAAATTTCAAATGTACAAGAGTAGAAAACTTTTACTCTTACATTCGACAAGTGTTTTAAACCTTCTTTAAGACATGTCACTCAAGTTACAATCTTAGAGTATAACTCTATGAATTGTTTTGGAATGAAGTATGAATCATCTTCTTGATTTAACCACTTCAACAATTCATAACTCCTCTTCTTAACTATTAGAATGTACTTAGAGGATGAATTGTGATAAGGTCTCAAAATCATTAAGATGACCTTAAAACATGATATTAAAGTACTCTCCCATCTTTTCAGATTTGAGAAACTTTTATCCTTCTGCCTAATTTGATTCTTCTTATTCGTTTTGTCATACATTGAAAATTTTCCAATGTTTCACAATTATACTTAAGCTTGTAAGTATAATCATATTTACTAAACCTTAGTATATCATGACGAATAGTCTTATCCATCTTTTGTGGTGGACATTGACAAGTGCACAAGAAAGTGTATTTGATCCCTTAGTCCTTCTCTTGACTCGCACATCCATGTGAACAAGTAGTTAGTCTTAATTTTTCCAATGCTCGAAAGTTCTCATTCATCATACTATACAACATGCATGATTCCAAGTTTCAGTCCAATTGAAACTTGGGTGAGAGAATCTTTCCTTATTTGGTAAATTTAGACACTACCACAAATGAACGAATCAAATTCATATTTCCAATATTGCTATAAGTTTTCATGAATGCCATTGTAAGGAGATAAAAATAAAGTAAAACAAACTTTTATTTATTTTAAAATGTGGAAAAAACTTTTTCCTTACAATGTAACTTGAAATGAAAACTATGTTATTACTTGTTTCCTAGCAATCTATCATAACTCCTAAGAGTAGCTCAAGAATCCAACTTTCAATCAAGCGATAGAAATCCATCTTCGCGATCAGATTCAACATACTCTTTCTTTATGTTTCCTTCACTTTTCCTTTGATTCTTAAACATCAACATGTGACCCAGTCACATCTTGTAACAAGAATCTCATAATAGAAACTTAACCGAGTTAGATAGTGGACCTCACCTGAAATAGAGTCAAACTTAATTGACTTTACTAGCCTTATGATCTTTCAGGTAAAATTGACAGCTTCGCAACGAATTCCCTTTCCTCTTGGCAATAGGACCATATGGACCATTAGGTAATAGTACATGAGACTATCTCAGACTTAGCCTTTCTTTTTACCATTTGGTCAACTGAGTTGACTAAGGCCGATCCCTTTCCATTGGGGAGAGAATGCTTTTCTGGATTTCTTGTGTCACTATTGTCCCTGTCCATAAAGTTTTGGGAAGTTGATCTCCTAATCAAATTTGCTTTACTAGTACACTAAATCATTTCTGATTTAGCAGCACCAAGCAAATAGATAAGATCATTAAGGGTCTTGTCATAGTCTGTTTCATAGGAGTCCCAAGGAACTCACTATGTGACTTAGAAAGTGATTGGACCACTAACTTTCTTAAGACTTTGACACCCAACTCTCCCGGCTTGTTAGTATGTGACTTCATCTCCAAGATGTGATCACACCTAGACCTTGCCTTGCCAATAGGTCTTGAGTGACCTTGAACTTATGGGTTAGGGAGAATAATTGAAGGAGGTGGAGGAAGTGAAGTTCCAAGATATTTGGGAAGATCATAGATGTCTGAACTAGACATCTTTTGGGAGATATTCAAAATAGTTGATTTAAAGTCCTTAATATAACACCCAATATGAAATATTAAGGCTAGGACCCAACAAACTATTTTATAAAGAAGAGGGATGCTGTAATCCAAGCTATAGAATATTTGAAGGTAGGTGAATGACGATTCACCAATTTCCACCATGAAAAACGAAATAATTTATTAGGTTTTAATTGGATTTGAAAATCCTAGATCTTTTGAGATTCATTGAACTTTTCAATGACATGTTTCAATCTCGAGTGTGCCCTTCAGGTTTTGTGACTGGGATGCCGAGGATCACAAAACAAGGTGTGAAGTAACCATGCAAATTACTTGGCACCCTTAAGTGTTTACCCCTCAATCGATGTGTCAGTTAACCACACACGCTCCATCGATACTATGATAAACATTAAGTTACCCTTTGCCTACCTTGTTAAATACGAGTTAGTGTGTCGGTTAACCACACACGCTCCACTAACCGACTTAAACAAACTGCAAAGTGTAATTTCATGGATTAGCACCTTATTCACATTTTCCTAAGTAACTAAGATTGGGTATTTATAAAAGGTTTAGTTACTTAGTATTTATCATTAATACTTTTAATGAAGGGAGAATTATAGTCCATGTCCTACACGTTCGGCTAACGACCCTCCACCGGTCAAGGAAGCGGTGGGTGAGAGTGGACACCCATTAAACTGCCATTTTATAGGCAGTAACCTTATACCCCCCTTATAGACCGACTTTGTGAATGAGGTCTACTAACGGTAAGACTGACTTTACTCTTATACATATATATAAATATTATTAACTTATAATATTATAAAGTATAAGGGTTGAATTTTAACTTTTAAAATTCTAAGGTCTAGTTTGGAATTAAAGTATACATGGGGGGTAACTTTACAAATTCCAAAACTTGAGGACAAGTTTTGAAACCTTTCAAAACTCTTGGCTTTTTCATAACTTATGAGTTTAATTAAGGTTTAATGAAAAAAAAAATTCAAGTTCCATAACTTGATGACAAGTTATGGAAGACATTAAATCATTTAATGATGACATTTAAATTAGAGACTCTTCTATTTTCATAACCTATGAGACTTAATGACACTTTAAAAAGAAAAACTCTTGTAGTAAAGTGACTCAAATTTTACAAATAATTAGTTTTTCATAAAATCAAGTAATTATCATAAAATTTGACAAACTTCATGTTTTTTTTTCTTTTTTTTTTCCATCAACTTGAAAAAAATACATTTGCATCAAATATAGTAGAAAACAACCCATGGCTCTGATACCACTATTGGGTTTTGGTATAATACAACATCCTATGGTGCACATACAACCCTAAATACCTTGGATCTATGTTTTCACTAATTATACATGCAAATGGTTTCCAAGGCATTAAACCTATAACTAGCATGCATTTGACATAAACCATATAATATAATAGTTAGGGAAACATACCTTTTATGTGGCTTGAAGTCTTGATGTATTTGGCCTTAAGAGCTTAGCACCAATAGTATGAAATGCCTCCATATTTCTCTAAGAAAAGAAGTGGTGATTTTGGCTATGGAGTAACCTATTTATATGTAGGATTCCAAGGGTCATGGGTATAACCCATAATCCATACCCATGGGTTTTATGATCCATGGTTCATGTGGCCCAACTCTTTATGTATCTATACATAAACTTGGTCCAACATGGGTCATAAGCCCAACACATATAAATATAACTAATTATCATAACTAGTCCCCATAGATTTAATTAGTCTCTTTTGATCACTAAATTAATTCCAAATTAATTCTTGATTGATACTAATTACAACATATGATTTCATATTAATATATTATAACTTATAATATATTAATAAACCATAAATAACCTTCTCTCAAAAGTCCATCCTAACAAATTGTCCTGATGATATGCAACCCAAATGGACAATGCTACTATCGGGTCAAGTACATACCAATAATAGTTATGGGCTTAGACATCTAATCCAACAATAAATCCCAAGACTCATAAAAGACCGAATCTCTTATACCCGGGGCCTCCGAAACCACAATCGATTACTTTTCAAAATGGGGTGTTACAACTCTCCCCCACTTAAACTAGACTTCATCCTCGAAGTCTGCTACGGACAACTACCCCGCAACCTTTAACGGTGCTTCGATACGATGCATAGTTTGTCTGCCCGGTCAAATCTCTGAAGAACCGCTTCTATTTGTCTACCTTCCGATATTTCTCGAGCATAATGCTAACCCTCGAGGGTATCCTTTGGAGAACCATCCAATCATTAGAAACCTTTAGTACACCACTCTTACCCAATCGATACTCCTTCCGGTACTCTCCGAGTACTCCTGCGGAACATCCTAGGGGTTCACCTCCTTCTTTTTCCTGCGCGCTAACTGGCCTTCCCAAGGCAACTTTCCATAAACAACAACCTTCTATATCTCTGTGTGGGACAGTCCTATGGTGCACCAATTCTACAGTTACTCCCTGTGCTGTCTCTTCGTTGCTATCCATTGAATGCTTCCTCTCATCGTATCAGTGCTGAACACCCAATCCCATCTCTCGGTCACTCCCAGCGGTCTCCGAAGAAAACTGCATCTATCTAGAACTGCTCTATCTTCCTTGCCACTATGGCTCTATCAGTCATGGGATCCTCGATCCCCTACCTTGACCTTACGGTCTCTACCAGGACCCATCTGCACTGCTATAATTACACGGTCCTCTGTTGGATTAATGTCTAAGTCCATAACTATAATTGGTAAGACTTGACCTGACCCGGCATGGTCCATTTGGGTTGCATGGCATCATGCACTTGGATAGACTAAATGAGAGAAATAAGACACTTATGGTTATTAATATATTATAAGTTCTAGTATATTAATAATAAGAATAATAATATTTAATTAGTATTGATCAAGAATTAATTTAGAATTAATTATGTGATCAAAAGAAGACTAATTAAATATATGGGTTGATTGTGTAAATTATTCATTCTTATATATGTGGGCTTGTGATCCAAGATTCCTTATGTTGGACTAAGTCCATGGGGTGACCCATGGATACTCCATGGAGGTTAAAATCCATGGAGCATAAGGAATGGGAAAAGTCATGAGTTACATGGTGTAACCCTAATAGCCACCATATAAAAGAATCCCATGGCTCAAGAAATCGTGCACTATGTGTGAGTGTGAGGGCTAAACGATTTCAAGGAGTGTTCTACATTTCTCTCAAGGTTATTCCAAAAGCAATTGATGTTCTGTGAACCGTTTGCGGTGTCACACTTGGGGCACTAGGCACTCAAGCTTCATGAAGACTTTCTACATCAAAGAGGTATTTATTATATCTTGTTATATTCATTGTTTTGTATGCTAGATTAGGATAATACCTTGGATGTTCATATTTTCATGTATAATAGAGAAAACATAGATCCAAGGTATTTAGGGTTGCATGTACACTTAGGAGTGTTAGAATGCTCAAAACCCTACAGCCTCGCTCACGGGTCTCTCCTAACCTATATTTCGGAGTGGCCTCTCCCACAGGTCTCACCTATCTAGGGCTACGCAGGCCCATTACTCGAGTTCTATCTATCTATCCTTTCCTAATCCTAATCTTCCTCGCTTGGTGATACAGGCCTCGCCTACACCCTGCTGACTAGGAGACACATGCCTCGCCCACACTTTGCTGACTAGGAGATACGGGCCCTCTCCCATACTACCCCTGATTAGCTGCTAACATATGTACGACTTACCTGCAGTATTACAACACATCCCACACTGTCTAACCTCTGGTGAATGCTACGGCCATCCCAAAATCTTACATCCTCGCTAAACTTGCGTCATGTCGGAAAATCTCCAACCTGGTTTCCCAAACCAATCATCAGCCACTCTTGAATGCATGAACTCAATGTCGGGAAGTTTTCGAAACTCCCCACTTCACGTGCTCCTCAATCCAAACAGCCACTTGGGCCGCTTTCCTCCTTAACAATGATGCGAAACTAACCCAGTCTCGCACTTACTTTTGCTTCTGACCACTCGGATGGTTCTCCCCCACTTTGATTCCACTAGCTCATTACAGCTCATGACTTGAAAAGGAACCCCAATCCTTCTTATCATCCAATGATCGATCTGCTGGCAATCCGACGCTCACCACTCTTAGGGATCTAACTGACCAATACCAAAACAATACATCCCCTGAAAACTAGTGAAACACTACCGAGTCCCAATTATGCATGTTACAGTTACTACATCTTGAATAACCCGCTCTAAAAAGGAATGTTTCCAAACTACTCCTCTATGACCCATGGTATGCATATGGCATATAACTCAATCATAAGCAATAAACATAATTCTAAGGTACAATCACTAATATCGATGCAGTACCATAACAAATAGATCATGAATAAAAGTTGATAAGAAAATGAAAGATATGCACCTGCCACATCAGGGGTTGCTCGCGTCTCCTCTGAAACCAATTGGTACGCCCTGCTCCTCGCCGTAGGCGCCTCTGCCCAGCCTTGACGGCCATCGGTGATCCTCAAAGTCGCAGGGGAAGGTGTTGTCACCTGTCCTGAGCAAACTCAGACACTGGGCCTGCTAGTGGCCCCGCTGACTACAATGGAAGCATATCAGGTCTGACTCCTAGGTAGTGGTAGCAATACAGTCTCTCCTAAAATGACCGATCTGGCTGCACTTGAAACAACCCGAATCACCGCCACTGTCGCTCCTACACGCATCCTTGTGCATCCTGGCGCCATAGCATTTTCGGTCCTGATGACCTCTCAATCTAGAATCTATTATCTTCGGCTTTTTAGCTTGACCCACTAATGTCGGTGCCTGCTCAGACTTACGCTTAGTGCGGGATTCCAACTCCATCTCCCGCTCATGGGCCTTCTCCACCATCTCATTCAGGGTTTTACACCATGTAAAGCTCACAAATTCCCAAATATCATCTCTCAACATGGTGTGATATCTCGTCCGCCTCATATCTTCATCTGTAGCATACTGAGGGATCAACAAAGCTCACTCCTGGAACTTGGCGGTGATCTCCGCCACAGTCTCCATGGTCTAATGGAGTTCTTGGAACTCTCTCACCATCCTCTGCACCTTAACGGCTGGTGCAAACTCCAAGTCAAATCGTCGAACGAACTCGGCCCATGTCATCTCAGCCACACTAGCTGCTCCCACCTGGCTAGTAACCTCATCCCACCAATCTCAGGCTCTGTCTCTCATCATACACGAAGGAAAACCCACCTTTGCCGCATCTGGGCAAGAAATCGTGCGTTGGGCGTTCTCAAAATCTTCCAACCAGCGTCGGCTAACAATGGGGTTCCTAACACCGAAAAACTCTAACCAAAACGTAATCCAACTATTCTATCCACATAGTAGGAATTTGTACTAGCATGCAACTCGTAAAGCTCATACACATAACATGCACATAAGGCATCCTCCTAGATCATTAGTCCTAATCTAGCATGTAGTTCTCATAAGCATATCATATCCAAACAAACATGTATGGGTAATTTAGGGGAGCTTACATGAGCTCGGCTGATTGAATGCATCACACCCTTTTCCTCTTTTTCAAAGTTCTTTCTCTTTTCTCAAAGTTCTTTTATAAAAATGATTTTCCTTTGAAAAATTTGATACCAAGTCCTCAGTTTGAGTTCATAGACACCCTAGAGTGTGCTCGAATCCCTCAAACCAAAGCTCGGATACCAACTTGTAACGTCCCAATTATACGGTCCGAAAATTTCTTTTCAATTAATTAATAAGAACCATAATAAACAAATCATATCATTCATAAACAAAAGTTGTTATATCAAATCATAGTATCATCTCAAAACATGTTCTTTTATTAGAGTAAAAGCCTCCTAGGCTAAAGCTTCTTGGTGTGTGCAATGCAGTCATCCCGAGCTCCTCCCTTAGCTACCAGAAGTACCTGAAACCAAAACTAAAACCGTAAGCACGAAGCTTAGTGAGCTCCCCAAATTAGCACATACCATACACATAATCACATATTGAGAACATTGGGCCTATCCCGCTACCTTAGGCCCCACGCGACATCAGATGGATCCAGCATCAGGCCCCCGCCTGGCATCGAGCCTTGCTCGGTATACAGATATATTTCTACTAGGCCTCGCCTGTATCCAGGCCCCACCCGCTATACGCATACGAACAATAACATATAATCATGCTAACACATAACAAGCAATCGCTATACTATAGCTGCTAATCTCAAGGCCCCGCCTATCTTGGGCCCCGCCCCTACTCTGCTACTAATGAGATATGGAACCTGTCTACACTCAACTAGTGATGTGATATGTAACGACCCAAATTTTACAAGAAAATTTTCATTTTTAATTAATAAAACACATTTTCATAAACCATGAAATCCCAACATAATTGTTTTCAAATCAACATTCATTACAACTTTATTAAATCACCAGAGTGTCCCCACAACATATCAGTGAAAGAGAGATAGAGTGCACGCCGCGCCATCACACCTTGCCCTAGCCCTTGGGCTCAGATGTACTTGATACAAATCCACAAACAGTAAGCTTGAAAGCTTAGTGAGTTCCCCAGAGCATAACCACACACAATCACATATAACATAACGTATTAGCTAAACAGCTATACAAATCACATAAGCCATGCATACAACATATAGGGATGCCGTGGGCTCGTCCCCAGGGTCTTACTCCAGGATTCCATGGCTCCCCACATGGTTTTACACCTAAGTGCCATGGGCTCTTCCATGGTCTTTGTTAGGAAAGTCATTCGCTCTCCACATGGTCTTACATCCAAGTGTCATGGGCTCTCCCATGGTCTTCGATAGGAAAGCCATGGGCTCTCCACATGGTCTTACATCCAAGTGGCATGGGCTCTCTCATGGTCTTTGATACCAACTTACCACATATAATACAAGCATACTTCCTAGTGCATACCAACTATCATAACAAATAATGCTATTACATCTAGGACACTACATATTATGAAATGGGTTGGCCTTGGTGCCTTAGACCCATTGGTATGGTGAGGAAACTCACCACTGTCTGCTGAATACAAAATCTGCTTTCCTAACAGTCCGTAACCTGCCGTGCTGAATAATAATATTAATCAATGTTAGGACTTTAATTAATCAAAGGAAACCCAAAACTCCAACCCTTCCATGAGTCCCAATTATCCTTTCCTTGTGAATGGGCCAAAAGTCCATGCCCAAAATTATTAATGGGCCTCTTGGCCTAATAAGACCCAATCAATAAGTCCATGGCCCATAACAGATGAAATGACTCATAATTCCCAAAATACAACCATGTCCAATAGCCAAATGTGGCCCAATAGCTCAAATGCCCAAAACAGATTCGGGCCCAACTGTGATGCGTACGCTTGGCATACCATCCTGGTACGTGCAGCGTACTGGGGTCTTGGGACTACGCGCAACGTACACGGGGTTACGCCCATATTACTACCGGATTAAGAACTTTCTCCATTAATACTCGGTTCCTTTACGTCCAAAAGCTATATCTAAGTTTCTTAAGACGTCTTAAGGCATAAAGTTTGCAACTTTATGACTTTTCATGCCTCATATGCACCCAACACCTCCATTAAGACCTTTCCAAGGTCTTTAACCCATGCATGAGGCCAAAACTCACATCAAGACTCCATTTTTATGAAACTAAAGGACCAAGGGACCTCAGATCTGCCATTCCCATCTTCTGGAGTTGCTTAACTCACAAATGGAGGTCCAAAATCAACCAAAGGGACAAAAATAGAAAACCCTAGATAGATCTATAGATTTAAGTGGAAAGGTGAAAGATTTTTACCTCCGGAAGCTTTGCAAGATGACCAAGATGTAGATTCTTGAAGCACCGACTCGTCCCAAGCTTGCTTGACCACTTCTTCTTCTTGGGATGAACACTAAAAAGGACCACAATGCACTCTTAAGGCTCAAAAAGCACTCACAAACGCTATTAGGGCTTCCAGAAATGTTTAAATGTGAAGAGAGTTGATGAGAGACACGCTCAAGTGGGTTAAGGATGTTTAAATAGGTCACAAGTTCGAAATTTAGGGTTTACACCCTCGGCACGTACGCCTAGCGTACCTCTGGTACGCCCAACGTACATTTAGCTCCTCCGCGACCAACCATACAGAGTACGCTAAGCGTACTCATAAATACGCCGAACGTACTAAAGGGACTATTTATATAAAAATGTAACTTCTTTGAGGGTTTCAAGTCAAACCTAGATTAGGATATTACATGATATGGGCCCCCGCCCACACTCATCTCCCTACCAGGAACATACAAGTATCACAAAGACAACAAGTATAACTAAACATACACTACTGCCTCGGGTACCACCCGTCATCGAACCGTAGCTCGAAAACATACATATAATCCTTCATCGGGCCTCGCCCAACTTCGGACCGAAATACGGAACATATAAACAGGACTGGGCTAACCCTGAATTCGGATCTAAATATGGTATACACTAACATACATAAACGGCCCAGCATTGGTGCCTTAGACCCGTTCCTACTGGAGAAGACTCACCTCACAAGCTGGCTAAAGAATTCATGAGAATACCCCTTACTGTTAGTTGGCAGATCCCCGAAATGTTGATCTCTCGACTTCCCGAGCTATCAATACCAAAATATCACTTAGTCAAAATCAATAATCCTCAACAGGGTAAAAATACCATTTTACCCCTAGTCCAACTTGGTCTATAACTCAGGCTCAAAATCATATATATAAAGCCCAACACTAGATGGGCTTCCCAAACCTACTAGTGGCCCACTAATGGCCTAATTTGCTAAATTGGGGCCAATTAAGCCCAACATCTTCTTGGCCCACATTACCTGACTCTTGGTGGCTCATAAAGGCCCAAAGGACCAAAGTCCCCTTGCATGGCCCAAACCGATGCCCAAAATCCATAAGTCCCATATCTAATGAGTACGCTGGGTGTACTCCTATGTACGCTAAGCGTACTAGCCAAATGGTGCATACGCTGGGCGTACCTGCTTGTACGCTCAGCGTACTCCCCTATTAAGTCCTTTTTCCATTAAGTGCTTAATACTCAGATCCAGAAGCTACAAACACAGATCCAAGCCCTTATCAACGTCTTAATCCATAAAGTCACTGACTTGGTGACTTTGCATGCCCCAAACAAGTCCAAACTGGAAAAATGGTGTTCTACTTCCATGAAAGTGGTCTTAACTCATGCATGAACCCATTAAGACCACCAAGATGCCAACTTTCTTCTCTAGGGGGTCATTTAGCACCAAGGGTGGCAGCCCTTAGCCTAGAAATCAAATTTAGACTATAAAGCTTCAACCTTGGACAAAAAATGACTTCAAAACTAAACCACACTAGATCTAAGCACTCTAAGGTAAAGTTTATAGCTTTATAACTCCAAGTGATCTGAAATGGAACCCCAAAATCGGATCTACTGCTTCCCCCTTTGATTCACCACCTTGCTATACACTTCACTTGCTTGGAAATGGCTTCACAATCACAAGAATACTCTCTAATGACCTCCAAAGCTCCAAGAACACTCAAGGGAGGGTTAGGGTTTCGTGGTGGTTGTATCAAGGTAAGAGGGAGGTTGATTCTTGAAGCGTTATGTTCTTTATATAGTGGCATACCCCAAAAATTAGGGTTTAGGAACCCTGAGCGTATGCTGGGCGTACGCCTCTCTGCACCCGCGTCCATTCACCCTTATACGTTGGGCGCAACCTAACTTACGTTGCGCGTACCCGCACGCTTACCACCATGCATGAATGTGTGAAAATATTGTGTGTTGTTGATCTTGAGTTACTTTTGATGGTATCCTCGTTTCACATTTATGCGGCCTGCTTTTGTCTAGATCGTGTTAGGATTTTCCAATCTTTTTAGGGTTTCAGGTCTAGTGGTTAGGGTTTTGTACTTTGGTTAGCTCTTGTCCCGGTTCTTCGATCTGGTGTTCAATCATGTTTCTTAGTTTGTTCTGGTTCAGAGTGGACTATTCGTCCTGGTTGTTCCTTGGATCTGTTATCAGATCTAGGGTTTGGTGGTCATCAACTTGGTAGTATTCTTGTCACAAATGTGATGTCTCAAAAATCACAACAAATTTAAACTTTTCTAAACAACCCATTTAGTAAAAAAAAGTCTTTACAAAACCATTGTTTCCAAAACATTATTTAAAATTAGAGTCTCCCAAGATCCAATCAACATAAAACCAAGGACGTGTACGGTCACGCCTTCGCCTTGCCACAATCCTTTGAAGTACCTGCAACAAAACTAAAATGGTAAGCCAACACATAGTGATTTCCCACAAAGTACCAACACACCGCATAACAAGAAAGCATGCAAATATGAGCACACAACCTAACTGGACTGCCTCACAGGGCCTACAACCTATGTGGACCACTCTACGAGCACCCGGCCTGACTAGACTGCCTTGCTGGGCCTCCAGCCTACCCAAACCGCTCTACAGGCTGTCACCTGACTGGACCGCCTCACAGGAACTACAACCTATCCGATCTTCCCTAGGTGTCTTTACCTATAACACAAAGCAGGACCACCTCAGCCCAAACCGACATGTCGAAATATGCAACAAACAGACATGAACACAAAACCAGAAAATATAGATAATCATATGGATCTAACGGATCACATCAACATAACAACGTAGGGTAACCAAGATATGATCCAATGGGCCGACCTTAGTGCCTTCGACCCGTAACTATAGTGAGGAAAACTCACCTCACGGTCTGAATGCAATCTGAATAACTCCTAGCTCCGAAAACCGGCTCAATCCAAATCCTAAGGGTCAAAACATTTACATTCTAAATTAATAACATTCCCAAAAATACCATTGATCAAAACTAGTCAAAATCAACAAGTCAACCATGTCAACACAGCCGAATCAACTCAGTCTATTCGACTCAGGATTCGTACGCGAGGTGTACTCTGGAGGTACGCGGGGCATACTAGCTGTCTGAGGCGTCGGTGCCAGATCTGCATACGTGCACCGTACCCTTCAATACGCCCAACGTATACATCAGTCCCTTACTTAACCCATTAAGTGCTTATTTCTCTGGCTTAACATGTCCAATTGCATATCCAAGGCTAAAATACCATCAATAGTCATAAACTTTCCAACTTTATGACTTTGCATGTCCATTAAGTGCTTAATACACAAAATATCAACATCTTAATGCCTTAAGACCTTCTATATCATGCATGGAGTAAAACTAACCATCAAGACCACATTTTTATGACTTAAGACCCCTCCCCCATAAGGTCTGAAAGGACAACTTATTTGGTCAAGAACATGTCATGCTCAAGAATCACCATATTTGGGACCGAAAGTGCCCTAAAGGAAGAAATGGCTAGATCTATGAGATAGAGTGATCAAGTTAAGAACTTTTTACCTCCTGGAGGTTGCTAGCAATTGTGGAATCCTAAATCTAAGTTGCTTCCAAGCTTCAAGGTCCTTACACCAACTTCTCCTTCTGCAAGAACAACAAAAGGCACACAAATAAGCTCAAAACACTATTCTCACTTAGGGATTACTAGAGGGTTGAGTTCTCAGATGGGGGCTAATGAGAGAATGATAAATGAGGCTGTAATGGTCTTTATATATGGACCAAACCCTAAGAATTAGGGTTTGGAGTTTCTCCATGTACACCCTGCGTACGACGTGTATGCCCAGCGTACTACCCTATTACCCAAAATCACCAAAATGCCACTATGGGCCATTTTGCACTCTTCTTATACTCAGGGACTAAAATGCAATATTTAATCATACATAGGGTTACAATTGGAAATACCTTAACATCGGGATGTTACAACACATTTGAGAGTAAATGTAGTAAACGATTATGTTTAACACTTTATTAAACCTAGCGGCCAAAGTCAATGTCAAGTGTGTGCAAACAAGGTGTTATAATCAATGTTGGCTTTGGCATTTGAATGTTGTTTCTCTTTCAATGGTAAATCTGATATTCAAATTTATTGGAACTTCTTTGCTACTTGTTGTGCTCTTATTTATGGATCTTTGTAAGTTTTGCATGCCCTTTTTTCCTCTTCTTCTTGGTGTTCTTGACTTATCAGCTATCTGTTTGATCACGTTGTTTCATATATGTAAATCAGCTTTCTCTAGCCTTATATGTGCTACTAATAAAGTCTGAATTATAGAAACTATTTGTGAAATCTCGTCCTTAGGTTTTGTACTCCTGATTAGTTTTTTCTCTATGATTGTTTTCCAATCATGACTGGAACACATGGAGAAGCGTCTAATAAGAATGATATTGTTGATTTTGATGATCTGTTATACTTACATCCTTCTGATAATTCTGTTACAACTATTAATAAGTTTCAAACTACTTGGTACTGATAACTTTAGGGTTTGGAAAAGTTCTATGACCAGAGCCTTAAAGGCTAGAAATAAAAAAGGCTTTCTATATGGAAATGAAATTAAAAATAAAAACAATCATATTAGGTCTCTTAAGTATTACAAAGTCGTTGCTATTGTTTGCTCTTGCATTCTTAACTCATTGTATGAGTCCATTTACGTTGCATGTATGTTCAGGGTTTGCTTTAGATATTTGGAATGAACTCGGTGAAACTTACTACAAGGCTGATGATTCTGTAGTTTTTAATATTCATAGACAAATAAATAATCTTACTCAAGGAATTTTGTATGTGTCTAATTAATACAATAAGCTAGATAGTCTTTGGAAGGAATTTGATGGATTAACTAAATGTCCTGATTGTGTTTGTGAAGCTGCTACCCATACTAAAAATCATTCTAAACTCAGGAAGCGTATGTAGTTTCTTAATGGTCTTGATGAGTCTTATAATTAGGTTAAGAGTCACATACTTATTATGGAACCTTTGTCTGATGTTAAAAATGCCTTTTCTGTTGTGTCTAGAGAAGATTCTAATCAAAAGCATGGTACTATTTTTGTTTTGTCTAATAAGGGTAAAAATTATTTTGCCTTTGTTGGTAAGTTTAATGATAATAAGAAATTTTAGGGTAGAAATCAAAATCTTTTATGTAAAAATTGTTGGATTAAAGGGCATCGCATTGATAAGTGTTACAAGCTCATTGGTTATTCAAAAGACTTTAAACCAAAGTTTGATTTCAATAAGTCTTCATCTGTGTCCGAATATGCTTCCATTGTTGGTGATGGTTTTGATACCTTAGTTGTTTCTTCTAATAAATTTGAATAACATTTTTTGACAAGTGAACAATATTCCAAATTAATGTCTCTTCTTAATGAGAAATGCATATCAGAACATGCATCTGTTAATGCTAATATAAAAGGTATGATGTGTAATAATGTCTTTGTTAAAAATAGAAATTGGATTGTTGATTCAGGAGTTAGTCAACATATGATTGGTTCCGAATCACAACTCATGGATGTGGTTGATGTTTCCAAGCTTAATATAATAGTATATCATCCTAATGGTTCTACAACTAAGATTTATAAGTTTGGAAATATTAACCTATATGATTCTATCACTTTATCTGATGTGGTTTTTATTCATAACTTTCATGTTAATCTTTTATCTGTTCACAAAATTTGTAAAGGAAATAAATGTAAGTTTGTCTTTAATGAAATAATTGTGTCATTCAGGATGCATTGTCCATAGAGACTGGTAAAAAATTTGGAGGTCTCTATTATCTTGAAAATCATTCCTTAGGTGGGCAAAATCTTTTATTAATAATAAAAAATGTTTTATTTCTAAGATAACATGGCATACTAAATTGGGTCATCCTACCGATAAGGGTTTAAATATTTTGAAATCTACTCTGAATTTTGATAACGAATATATCATGCCAAGTGATGTTTTCCATAAGGGTAAACAGACTATGGAACCTTTTCCTTTAAGTGAACATAAGTCTAAATGTCTTGGATAACTTGTTCATTTAGATGTATGGGGTCCTTATAGAGTTGTTGCCACTGGTAGCCTTAGGTTTTTTCTTACTATAGTTGATGATTTTACAAGAGCTACTTGGGTGTACTTAAATGAAATCTAAGGATAAAGTTTTCACTTGCTTTCATGAATTTGCATTGTTTTTTGGAAAATAAATTTATTGTTAAACATAAAGTTTTTAGATCAGATAATGGAACTGAATTTGTAGGTATCCTTCAAATCCTTTCCTTGGTCTTTTAATATGTCGTTTTTGGTCCTTGATGTTGGATGGATTTAGCCCTAAGAATCCCTAGTGGAAAATTGGTAATTCTTAGGAGCTTGAGTTGTATGCTGGGCGTACATATGGGTACACTAACCATACTAGGGCACGTACACTGGGCATACACATATGTAAGCAGGGCGTACACATGTCTGGGTGAAACCCTAAATTTTAGGGTTTGTGGAGAATTTAAGCACCATTATGGGTCATTTTGACTCACTCTTTTAGCCTCCAAGTCCCTTAGCCGTTTTGAGAGAACCCTAAAACCTATAGTTAGTATCTTGAGCTTATAATGTGATTTTATGTGCCAAAAGGGGAAGATATTGCATCAAAGGAGCCAAGGAAGGAAGCAAACTTGTAGATCTGGGGTTATCATCTTCTTGGGAAGCTTCTAAAGCTATAAAGCTTCTACCTTTATGCTTGGATTGTTTAGGTCTTGTTTTGGTTTCCTTTTGGTATCCTTCTTGTCCCAAGACTCCCAATATTGTGCATGCTTTATTTTGGTCATGTTGGGCTGTCCTTTCAGACCCTATGATGGATCCTAAGACATAAAAAATGAGGTAACTTGATCTAGTTTGGTCCCTTGTTCTTTGTAGGAGGTCTTAATCGATTAAGACCATGCATTAAGCCTTTTTTGGATGACCAAAGTCTTAAAGTTTAAGACTTTATGGTTCCAAAATACTTTTGAGTCATGGATTTGAAGTTTGAGCTTAGGTGCTTAATACATTAAGCACTTATAAGGATTTTAAGACATGTGAGGGTATGCCCCACGTAATTTATGTATGCCCGATGTACTGAGTCAACCACCCTGATGGTGGTCAATGCGAGGCGAAGTACGCCCAACATACCGAATGGGTACGCCCCACGTATGCCTTCTGTGTGTTTTGGACTTTAGGCTTCGGGTATTGGGCCATCTTTTTGGCTTGATAATTGGGCCCTAATGGACCTTCTGAATAAGTGTGTTTTGGGCTAATTAGAGGAACAGACCTTTAGATGAGGCCCAATAAGGGGATTTGGGCCCAATTTAGAAAATTGAGCCAATCATGAGCCTTGAAGTAAGTTGGGCCTTTTGGATCAAAGTTTTGGACTTAGGCATTAGCTTAATTAGGGAAAGGGTAAAATGAATATTTACCCTATGTTTGGGCCCTTAGTTAAGAATGGTATCCAAATTGTTAATTGGGTGTTTGTTTGTTGTGATAGTTTAGGATTTTCCCTAAGTCGGTAGTCAGGGATTTCATTGCAGCTTGACATTTGAGAGGTGAGTTATCCTTACTGTATTTACGGGTCGAAGGCACCAAGGCCGGCCCTTTGGATTGTTATCATGATTATCGTATGAATGAGTTCTATAGTGATTTGTTAGATCTGAATCCTGGTAGATAGGGTGATGCTATTCTTATTGATCTATATGATCTGTGATTGACTATTGATTGATTATATGCTTATGAGTTATGTATATGTCGACATGTGTGTGCGGTCGGGTTGAGGTGATCCTGCTTTGTGCTGAAGGCCAACAGACCCAGGGTGGCCCAGATAGACTGAAGGCCTGCAAGGCGTACCTGTCAGGTCGAAGGCTCGGAGAATGGTCCAGAAAAGCTGAAGGCTCGGTGAGGCGGTCTAGACATGCTGAAGGTTTTGTATGCATGTTGTTGCTGTGATATTTTATGATTATGTTTTGTGGTGGTATTTTGGTGGAAACTCACTAAGCTTTGGGCTTACATTTTGGATTATGTTTCAGATACCTCAGAGGATCGTGGGAAGGCGAAGGCATGATCGTGCACCTCCTCATGTTTTTGGTTTATGATTTTGGTATTTCTCTGATGTGAAACTTATTTTGAAAACAATTTGTAAACAATGATGGTTTTGGGTTTGTTTTAAAAAGTTTAAAATTTTCAGGAATTTTATGAATGTTACAAGTTGGTATCAGAGCCTTAGTTTGAGTGAATTGGAGGAACACTCATGTGAATCCAGTCTCAAACTAATGAAAAGATTTTCAAAATGATTTTCAAATGGTTCTTAAATTACTCAAGGAGGATGCGATGTGTACGATCATCCGGAGCCAGTAAGTAGACCCCAAAATACCATACTTTTATTTGATATTGTGATATGTTAGAACAACATGCTAGTGATAGGCTAGGGATCTTCAGAAACTGCATGATAGAATTGTCTGATTATATGATGTATGGTAGCCTAGGGCCTTCTTTTATGGAATTTACATCATTATTGTAGTTGCTTAGTGTATGCATAATGGTTATATATATAACTAAGATCTTATAGACTGAGAATGTTTGATTTGGCCTTATTTCCTATTCTTTTTTGATGAAGGGCTTAGGGTAGGATCAGATATTTGAATGTTTATAGGGTCTAGAGCAATGTATGGCTACACGAGTGTTGTAGGGTTGGTGGAAGTTTCATGGATGAGTTATGCGGGGTTAGTCAGCCAATGATGAAATGTTTAGCCTTCCTCTAGGGAGTGAGGATTGAGTGTTTGACTATGCTTGTAAGTATTTTTAGGGCATTGTGATGAACTTTGAGTCAAATACAGATAGGTGTGGAAGGTAGTATGTGTTGGATTAGTGTCTAAGTCCATAACTATTTTGGTATGTACTTGACGCGATGGTGCATGGTCCTTTTGGGTTGCCTTCACCAAAGCAACTTGATAGGATGAATTATGGAGATAAAGGATTAAATATGATTTATTAATATATTATGAGAATAATATATTAAAGGAGAAATCATATTGTTTAATTAATATTAGTCAAGAATTAATAAGAATTAAGTTTGTGACTAAAAGAGATTAATTAAACTTAAGGGACTAGAATTGTAATTATAAGATAATTGCAATTAGGCCATGGATTGCCTTATATTATAAGGTTGGACGAATTCTATGGGGAAACCCATTAGAAACGTCCAAGGCCTTTAAGGAAAGAAGTCCATGGGTTGCTTAGGGCTTAAGCATCCAAATTAGGGTTTCCTTGTTAGATAACCCTATTAGCCTCACTATTTAAAGAGCCCTTATGCCCCAAACACGTGGACAAGCTTCCTTCTAGGGTTTCCACATGTTTTGGCCAGCCTCCTTCTCTTCTCTTCTTCATCCTCTTGCTCTTGGTGTTTGTGAACCATTAGAGGAGTGACATTTGTGACTCTAAGCTTTCTAAAGTCATTACAAGAAGGAATTGTGATTGTTATTGCTACATAACAATCAAGGAAATATCTTAAACCCATTCTTATGTTAATATGATTACTTGTATGCTAGAACTAGGGTTTATAGTCTTGGATAACTTGCATGTACAATAGAGAAACCTAGATCCAAGCATTAGGGTTTGTATGAGCACATAGGATGTTCTTATGACTAAAACCCATCAGTGGTATCAGAGCCTTGATTGGTTTCTATTGTATTGATGCATTATGTACCTGAAAATCGAAATCTGGCCTTCTGTTCGACATGACTCGGCGAGTCACTACTTGGACTCGGCGAGTCAGCCCTACTCGGCGAGTTCCAGAGTGTGACTCGGCGAGTCGGAGCGTCAGACAGAAGAAACTTCGGATTTTGTTGCTATTTTGCTTAAGGATTATTACCATATTCGTTTTAGACCTATAAAATACGAATTTTATTGTTTCTTAATGAATATCCTTGCCAAAACACAAGATAATTACCAATTGATTAGATAATAACTTCCTTATATGATAAAGATTGGATTATTTGTATTAATTGGGTAACTTATTTTGCAGGAAATTAAAATTAGGTCAAATATAGATAATGATGTAATTAATTGTTTAATTTATATTATTTGTTATTTGATCCTTGTGTTATGAAAAGTTTCAATTTTCCCCTTTACGTTTTATAGTTTAAATCTGAACTCAATAGTTTAGTTTTGAAAATTTAAATAGTTGAAACCCTAATGTTTTGAAAAGGTTTCAAAACTTGCCCTCAAGTTTTGGAATTTAAATTTTGATTAAAAGTTTAATTTTGATGTATATTTAAATTCTAAACCTTAATATTTTGAAATGTTTCAAAACTTGCCCTCAAGTTTTGGAATTTAAAAGTTGATTAAAGGTTTAATTTAGGAATGTTAAATTCTAAAACCCTAGTATTGTTTTGAAAAGTTCAAATCACACCCTTATGGTTTTATTAATTAATTAAGATGTATAATTAAAAGAGGTTTAATAAATCCATAAAAGTTTAGGTTTACAATTTAATTGAATTAAAAGTATAATTGTTAAATTTGACCTCCTAGTATTTTAAAAGTGTAAAATACACCCTATACTATATATAACATTAAAAGTCTAACATTATATATATGTATGAGTAAAAGTCAGTCTTACCGTTAGTAGGCCTCATTCACAAAGCTGGTCTATAAGGGGTGTTTAAGGAAATTGCCTATAAAATGGCGATTAAATGGGTATCCACTCTTACCCACCGCACTCTTGACTAGTGGAGGGTCGTTAGCCGAACGGGTAAGATAGGACACAAACCTTCCATTATAAATATAATGAAGTACAAACGTAACTAAATGTTTTACAAATTCCCAATCTTAGTTACTTAGGCAAAAGTGAATTGATGCAATTCCATGAAATTACACTTTGTGCCCTTGCGAAGACGTTAGTGGAGCGTGTGTGGTTAACCGGCACACTAAATAGTTCTAAGCAAAGGTAGCAAAGGGTGACTCAATGTTTGTCATAGTTCGGTGGAGCGTGTGTGGTTTACCGGCACATCGAATAGGTGACTGTAACATGTGAGGGCACCATGTAAGTTTGCATGGTTATTCACACCCGCTTTGTGATCCTCGGCATCCCAGTCACAAACTAGAGGGGCATATCGAGATTAAAACATGTCGTTGAAATGTTCAAAGAATCTCAAAGGATCTAGGAATTTTCTGATATTTAAAACTTAAATTTCTTTTTCGTTTTTCATGGTGGAAATTAGTGAATCGTCATTCACTTACCTGCAAATGTTTTGCAACTAGATTACGACATCCCTTTTCTAGGTTGTAGCGTATTGTGTTGGGTCCTAGCCTTAGTATCTCATTTGGGTGATTTACTAGGTACTCAATCAATCAACTAACTTGAATTCGTTTTCTCCCGTTTTGTAGATGTCAAAGTACGACAACTATGGTCTTCCCAAATCCCGTGGAACAAGCATTCCGCATGAAGATGATATTCCACGATTCGATCGAGGAACAAGAGATCATGCTTCACTTCCTCCACCTCCTATTATTCTGCCTAACCCACAAGTTCGAAGACTTGAAAAGTTCAAGCTCACGCAAGCCCTTTTGCCAAGTAAACATAAAGAAGGAAAGTCGGTGTGTGCACACGTCCTAGGGATAAAGTCACACATTAATAGGTTAAGAATGTTGGGATCCGTTGTCTGTGAGGAAATGGCTGTTGATTGGGTTCTTCAGTCACTTCCTAACTCATATAGAGAGTTCGTAAGAGAGTACTATATGATGAACTGCAACGTAACCCTTATAGATCTCACCTATATGCTTATTGTCGCTGAATCAGCAATGGTTTGGCGCAATAGAAAAGCAAAGTTGATTGGTGAATCTGCCTTCAAGACCTCTATGGATATAGACAATGGCAATGAAAGACATGCTATGATCGAAAAGTTTGATCATAAGAGAAAGGCAATGTCTGAAGTAGTTCCATGTCCTGTTCCAAAAGAGTCAATTTGCTTTTATTGCCAAGAGAAGGGGAATTGGAGACGAAGCTGCCCTATTTACCTAAGAGATCTAAGAGATGGGAGAGTCAAAATGTATGGCTCTGCTTTAGGTAAAATCCATTGACTAACTATTTTAAGCTTCTATTCTAGATTCTTAATGCATAACGTGATAAGATTACAATTGATGTTTTGTAGGATCGAAGAAAAGAAAGGAAGCTTAAGGGAAGAAGTGAGCAGAATCTAACCATAAAGAAATGGATTTCGATCGCATTACTTGAAGATTAGATTCTTGAGCTACTACTTAGAGTTAGAATTAGATTGCTAAGAAAGATGTATTAGCATAGTTTTTCAATAAATTGCATTGTAAGGACAAATTTTTCCGCAATAAAATAAATTTTGATTTTATATTATTTATTTATCCTTGCAATGGCATGCATGAAAATTGATGTTTAAAGGTTTCTAATATTAGCAATAATGGATTTGATTCTTAATTATGTTGTTTGTGGAAATGTCGAGAATTTACCAGATAGGGAAAGTTTCTCTTCGCCCAAGCTTCAATTGGACAGAAACTTGGAATCATGCAACATGGTTGCACGATGAATGAGAAATTTCATATTTGGAAATTAGACTAATTCATTGACAAAGTGTCAAGTGAAGGACTAGGAGATCGAGTACACAAAGTTGCATGTTGATCAAGTCCACCATAAGAGTAACAAAGATATTCGTCACGATTTACTAAAGGTTTAGTAAATATCATTATACTTATTAGATTAAGTGTAATTCTGAATTGATTGAAAAAGTTTAAATCAATAGCAGAACGAATAAGAAGAATCAAGAAGACAAAAAGATAAAAGTTTCTCTATTCTAAGAAGAAGGGAGAGTACCTTTTATGCTTTATGATATGTCTTAATGATTAAGAACCATATCTCAATTGATCCTCTAAGTGAGTCTTAGTGAAATTGTATGTCTAAGAAGAGGAATCAAGAATTGAAGAAATGGTTAAATAAGAAAGTAAATCATACTTCGTTCCAAAACAAGTCTTAGAGTTAAGATTGTAACATTGAGTGACAAGTATTAGGTAGGTTTATAACATTCATCAAATGTGGAAAGTTGTGATGTCTTGGATAAGACAAAGACCAACTAGGACCAATTTATGAAATGTTTTGATAAAAACTACACTAACTCTTGAATATTTGTTTGTCAAGAAATGTTTATTGACAAGACAATCTTATATGTCAAGGAGTCAGTGGGAGTCTTAATGGTCTTGAAAGGTTTCAAGAACAAATCAAAATAGACCTTATCGATCATCACTAGCACACGAGTTGAGGTTTACAACCTATCGTGTTGACATTATTTTGTTTCTGTGCCGTTCCAATTGAGTTAATCATGCATGTGAGTTCTATGAGTTCTCATTTGAACGCATAAAAGGCAGGTACCTTGATCAATGGAAAGTACATTGATAGGAAAGGGTGAGCTGCTTAACTACTTGGAAGACATGGTGGGTAGCTGTGTTACCATAAGGCAAAGAAATCAAGATTAAGAAAGTTCGATCCATATGAGTTTGAATTTGTCGTAAACTTTGGTTTTGACAAATTCACATGGATAGGAACACATACACCATTAAAATCTAAGTGTCATAAGATTCCCTCCTTCATGAAAATGACTGTGAGGAAATGCTTTCACTAAGAGAGATTTTAAAAAGATAGTGATTGTAAAATTGTATTCTCGAATTCGATTATGGTTATGGTATCCCTTTCTATAATTTGAATTGTGAGGTTTAGCAATTAGTCTAAATTGTTTAGACACACATATGAGCTATCTAAGGCAAAGGTGTATAAGTTTAAGAAGCCATGATAAAAGATTATCAAAGCATTGGGTATTAGAAACATGAACTTAAGAAATTCAATAAGTATTGTTTTTTCTGGAAGTTAAGTTGGTTTCTGAATACATGTCAAAGCTAGTGGGAGCATAAGTGTTATGTTTATAATAATCATCATGATAGTGGGAGCATAAATGTTATGATCGTATGATTATTATGGAAAGTATTGCAAGTTGGCAATATTAATTATAGAAAACAAGAGTTATACTTTGCAAAGTCGCAAGAGTTGAAAAGTTGTTTTGCTATAATTAAGGGAGAGAATATTATGCTTCATTTCAAATTTAAAGGCTTAGGTTGTGAAATGTTAATAAATTTAGTCAAGAATACATAGTGTGTTCTCAAATTTCAATTATGATTACGACATTCCTCTTCATAGTTCGAATTTTGAGAACATAGCACATAAAATATTATGGCAGAAGATTGATAAAGTATCAAATCTTTATGAAAGACATTATGCATCGTGTCCCATACACTTCAGGTATATGATCGATTGCAAATGCTATAATATTTGACCATTCTAAAATTTTCCAAATGTCTAGTGCATTTAGAGGGAAAAAGGACAAGAATCGGTTTTGACTAAGATAATTAAACAACTATCAAAGGACAATCCAAAGCTCGCCAAGGATTGGTCGCTTGTGGGTAGTTGGAAGTATAGTATTGGATGGACCATATCGACATTATTATGAATAGATAAGATTCTATTAAGAATGAGTTGTCATATGAAAAAATGGAAATGTGTCCATATTGGGAATTGAATATTGAAAACCTATGTCTAGATTAGAAACTTTTATGCAAAAGGATGTTCAAAGGAATGTACTTTGAGTGAGAGACATCATATCTAAGGAATTGTATTGTAACAATCTACGATAGAGGACTTTGTAATTTCATTGGCAATAGTCATTGTGACTTTAGTGCAGTGACATTAAAAAAAGGATCCTTGCATAAAATGTTAGAATCTAACATATTCCATAAGTGGCAAGAATTTGATATTCTTTCACTTGTGAAAAGGATTCGGAGTTGTGAAATGAGTGTGATTGGAAATGTGTTCAATTTGATCTATTTCACAAAGTAAGAACCATAGGTAAACATTGTGTGCATGCTAGGAGCATGGGACAAGTGTAGTAATAATTCGAGTAAGAAGTTGATTACCCGAAACAACAAATAATGAGTAATCGATATGGTGATAAATAAAAGGTGTTTTATTTATGCTCAAAGGTTTGAGGCCATATGGGATTAGTATTATTCTTGTGTTTCACTTTGCATGTTTTGACTTCCTGAATAATTTAATTGGTTGAGAACAGTCAAATTATTCGAACGGGCCACAGTCGTTCATATGTTGGAAGTAGGTATGAATGAAGACTATCATGAATTGGTGTGTGGAATGTGTAAAGAGTATTAGACATAAGCAAATGTTTGTTGCAACGTTCATGAGTGCTTATGAATATGATTTGAGCATTGGATTAAACCCATGCTCACTTGGATCACTCCATGAATTGTATCACGAGTGATTGGTGAGACGATAACATCTTATATTATTGAAACCGAGATGTGTGAGTTGTATCTTGCAAATCGGTTGCTCATTGATAATATGAAAACGCACTAGTAACGTGGTGTCATATAACATATTGTTGTGTGTGATTTGGTGAGTGAGTGCAAGCGAGCATTGAATCAAAGTTTATCCATTCCTTTTATCCAAAATAGGATAAAAGCGATATTTTTGGGCCCCTCGATGATTTAATGATGACAAATGTAAATGCTCCGCCGGGCTAGGGCTAATTTGATTTGTTCAATTAGTCAGTCGTCATAAATCGGAAGTCGAGAAATAGTACAGAAAGAATGATTAGAAATCATGTCTTATACGATATCTAGAATGGAGGAATATATGATCCCTTATCTAAAGGACACGCGTATCTGATAGGATTAGAGTTGACAGCGGCTTTGGAAAGCTACGATTGCAGATCAGGATCTGAAGTCATACGCATAATAGTTATTAGACTTATCCAAGTGGGAGACTGTTGGATTAGTGTCTAAGTCCATAACTATTTTGGTATGTACTTGAACCGATGGTGCATGGTCCTTTTGGGTTGCCTTCACCAAAGCAACTTGATAGGATGAATTATGGAGAGAAGATTAAATATGAATTATTAATATATTATGAGAATAATATATTAAAGGAGAAATCATATTGTTTAATTAATATTAGTCAAGAATTAATTAGAATTAAGTTTGTGACTAAAAGAGATTAATTAAACTTAAGGGACTAGAATTGTAATTATAAGATAATTGCAATTGGGCCATGGATTGCCTTATATTATAAGGTTGGACGAATTCTATGGGTAAACTCATTAGAAATCGTCCAAGGCCTTTAAGGAAAGGAGTCCATGGGTTGCTTAGGGCTTAAGCATCCAAATTAGGGTTTCCTTGTTAGATAACCCTAATAGCCTCACTATTTAAAGAGCCCTTATGCCCCAAAAACGTGGACAAGCTTCCTTCTAGGGTTTCCACATGTTTTGGCCAGCCTCCTTCTCTTCTCTTCTTCATCCTCTTGCTCTTGGTGTTTGTGAACCATTAGAGGAGTGACATTTGTGACTCTAAGCTTTCTAAAGTCATTACAAGAAGGAATTGTGATTGTTATTGCTACATAACAATCAAGGAAATATCTTAAACCCATTCTTATGTTAATATGATTACTTGTATGCTAGAACTAGGGTTTATAGTCTTGGATAACTTGCATGTACAATAGAGAAACCTAGATCCAAGCATTAGGGTTTGTATGAGCACATAGGATGTTCTTATGACTAAAACCCATCAGTATGGGCCCGTATTATTGAAAGCACAAGACCCATACGCATAGCAAGGAAGTCGCCACCCTTAGGGCTTCGTTGGGAGTTGGTTCCCCGTTTTGATATGTTGATTATTTGAAATCTTCCTGGTGTATTTTCAGTATGGTGACTACGAGGCGAGTTGAGATCAGATCTAGGTCGGGATCAGGAGTTGGCAGTCAGGGTGGGTCAGCGCTGTCAGAGGACCGCATCAAGGAGATCATCTGCGAGGAGGTGGTTGCTATTGTCCGGGGTCAGATTCTGAAAATGCTTGGGTCTATCAGGACCGCGATGATGGAGTTCTTTTACGATCGGTACACAACCATTGTTGAGATGGCTGCTGCTGCAGCCTCCACAATCGTGGTGGTAACCGGTGTTAGGACAGGGCGGGTCTTTCAGTATTGGGACTTTGATAATACAAAGCACCTGACTTTCGATTGAGTTCAGGACCCGAGCATGGCCATGAGGTGGCTATCTGATGTGGATGGATGTTTCTTCATTTGTTCATGCCCTATTGACCAATAGGTCAGGTGCTCTCTGAACCTTCTTAGGTCCGGAAGGAAAGATTGGTGAAGACTTGTTACAGGATCGTATTCTGCTGAGCAGAGGGCTGCGATATCTGGGGATCAGTTAATGGAGATGTTTCGTACTCACTACGTTCCACGTGTCGAGTAAGAGATACTAGCTCAGGAGTTTTAAGACTTGAGGTAGGGGTCAGAGTCGGTGATGGAGATCACCCAGATGTTTACTGAGAAGGCTATGTGTTTCCCTGATTTTGCTTCAGAGCAGGCTCAGATGACCCGTTATTTGAGCATGCTCAAGATGGAAATCAGGTAGTGTGATACCTTGCTAGAGTTGCAGGAGGCCGCCAGGAGGCGTGAGGTTGAGATAGAGCTTCAGTTGAGAGAGCAGAGGCAGGCCCCGGCACAGTCGCAGCTGGCACTGAAGCGATTCAAGACCGCTGATTCTAGGTTTGGAGGTCAGTGAGGCTGCAGTTATGGGAAGTACAGGATGGTTCATGTCGGAGCATGTCGATCTTGTAGTGTGTGCCACAAATATGGCAAGTAGGGTCATTATGCGAGGGAATGCCACCAATTAGCCCCGGTTCAGAGTATAAGGATTTTCTATCGTTGTGATCAGGTTGGTCATGTGAAGGTCAACTGTCTGTTGCTCGTCACCAAGCTGGCGTAGGCCCCTGTGCCTAGGGTTGTTCACTATTTGGATAAAACCGAATTGTCCAATTGGACAATTTAGATTGGACTATTTGTTTCAGATATTCGGATTTTTGGATTGGTTTTCAACAAAACCGAGTTATTATTTTGGATTTCGGATTGGTTTTGGTGTATAAAATAAGAACCGAACAGTCCAAAAAAACCGAATAAAACATTTATTATTTATTTATTCATTTATAATATATATATATATATATATATATATATATATATATATATAGTTATCTATATATATATATATATATATATATATATATATATATATATATATATATATATATATATGTGTGTGTGTGTGTGTATATATATATATATATATATATATATATAGTTATCTATTAATTTTGTAAGTTATTTTTTCAAGTGGGTTCAAAACATTTCACCCAATAAAAAAACATCAAAATGTATTATCTCTCAAAAGTTTACTATCTATAAAATATTTAACTATAATATATCTGTTTAGTAGTTGTTTATAAATTTCTAATTGCAACTAAATAATTTTTTCGCTTCTTGTGTAAAATTGGGTAATATTATAATTATATGTTGTTTTAAAATGTTTCGGTTTTTGAAAACCGAATTATAAAACTGATCCAAACGAATTGTAATTGGATCGGATCGGGTCAGATTTGAATTTAGGTTGGACTATTCAGATCCATGTTTTGAAAATCGAAATCAATGTGGATTCACTTGATTGGATCGGATCAAACCGATCCATCCTAACAAAAACCCCTACCCGTGCCGACTACTTTGAGGATCATTGACGGGAGTGAGGGTAGGGCGGATTCCCCGAAGGCTCAAGGCCGTGCTTTCCAAATTTCTGTCGAGGAGGCCATGGAAACATCGGATGTTATTACTAGTATGTTTCTATCCCTTATCTTATTGTTTATGTTTGTTTTATGCTCTTATATTTGTACCTTTGGTAGGTACATTTCTAGAGAACTCCTTTCATGCTTTAGTTATGTTTGACTCGGGTGCGAGTTGGTCCTTTCTCTCTCGGTCTTTTACCAGGGAGTTCGCTTTTCCCATAGGGCAGTTGGAGTGTCCATTACAGATTTCTATCGCCAACGAATACGGGAATTTTGCTTGGTTTATCAGGATTGCATTTTGGAGATCTTCGGGGTATCCTTTCCGATCGATTTGATTCCTATTCCCATGGGGGATGTCTGCATGATTGTGGGTATGGATTGGGTGAGTTGTATCAGTGCCATGATCGACTGCGAGGGTCAGCGGGTGGTAGTTTGAACCCCAAGTGGGGGAGAACTAGTAATTTTACAGAGAGGGCACCATGATGGGTTTATGGTTTTGTTTGGAAGCCAGGGATCGGCAGTATATTCAGCATGGGTATGCAGGTTATTTGGCTTATGTAGTGGATACGCGGGTTGGGGTTCAGGTGTCGGTTGCTGATGTTCCGGTTGTCAGGGAGTTCGCTAATATATTCTCAGAGGAGTTACCCAGTGTGCCACCGGAGAGGCAGGTCGAGTTCAGGATCGGTCTTGTGCCAGGTGCGGCTCCTATTGCCAAGGCGTCGTACTGATTGGCACCACCTGAGATGCAAGAGTTGTCATCTCAGCTGCAGGAGCTACTAGGCAAGCAGTTCATTCGTCCGAGGAATTCTCCGTATGGAGCACTGATTCTATTTGTCAAGAAGAATGATGGTTCAAACCGGATGTGCATCGATTATTGGGAGTTGAACAAGTTAACGGTGAAGAACCGTTATCCCCTTCCATGGATTGATGATCTTTTCGATCAGTTGCAGGGAGCATCTTGGTTCTCCAATATAGATCTGAGGTATGGATGCCATCAGGTTAGGGTGAGTGAGGATGACGTGGAGTAGATCGCGTTCTGAACTTGTTATAGGCATTACGAGTTCATGGTGATGCCATTTGGGTTCACCAATGCACCTACAATATTGATGGATTTGATGAATCGGATATGAAGGTCGATGCTTGATCGTTTGGTTATCGTGTTCATTGATGATATCTTGGTATATTCCAAGACCCGAGAGCAGCACAAGGAGAATCTTCGCGAGCTTATGGGGGTTTTGAGGCGACAACGACTTTATGCTAAGTTCTCGAAATGTGAGTTTTGGTTGCGAGAGGTTCAATTCCTTGGACACCTCATTAACCAGGATGGGATTTTGGTCGACCCGGCCAAAATCGAGGCGATAATGCAGTGGGAGGTTCCGAAATCTCCCTCGGATATCAGGAGTTTCTTAGGTTTGGCAGGTTACTACCAGAGATTTATTCAGGATTTCTCCAAGATTGTGGTACCCCTCACTCGTATGACAAGGAAGGGGGTGGATTTTCAATGGGGCCCTAAGCAGCAGTCAGCATTTGAGACCCTTCAGCGGAAACCTTGTGAGGCCCCAGTTTTGACCCTCTCTGAGGGAGGCGAGGATTTTGTGGTCTTCTATGGTGCTTCTATCACTAGATTGGGGGCAGTTCTCGTGTAGATAGGACGGGTGATAGCTTATGCATCGCGACAGCTGAAGCCGCAAGAGACGAGATATCCTACACATGATCTTGAGTTGGGGGCAGTGGTTTCGCCCTCAAGATTTGGAGACATTATCTTTATGAGGTCCATTGTACTATCTATAAGGATCACAAGAGTTTAAGGCATATTATGGATCAACCAAACCTAAACATGAGGCAGCGTAGGTAGTTGGTTCTGGTCAAGGATTATTATTGCGAGATCCTTTACCATCCAGGTAAAGTGAATGTGGTGGCGGCTGACTTGAGCTGCATGTCAGGTAGATCCACGGTTAGGGTGTCATGTATGAGGATATATGTGGATTCTCCGCTCGTAGCGTTCATTAGAGAGGCATAGGCTGAGGGTGTGTAGGAAGAAAATTGGAAGATTGAGAGGATCAGGGGCGAGATCACAGGGTTTGTTCCGGACGGTCGTGGTTTGTTGACCCGTTATGGTCGGGTATGGGTTCCTATGTCTGGTGGGGTCAGACAAATTGTGTTGGTGGAGGCTCATAAATCTCATTTTTGTATTCATTTCGGGGCCACTAAGATGTATTGGGATCTGCGTTTGAGTTATTGGTGGTCGTATATGCAGAGAGAGATTGTTTGGTACGTTGCGAGGTGCTTGACCTGCTGGATGGTCAAGGCCGAGCATTAGAGGTTGCATGGCCAACTTCAACCTCTGGAGGTTCCCATGTGGAAATGTGAGCAGATTTCGATGCATTTCATTACCATGTTGCCGAAGACGGCAAAGGGTTTTGATGTTATTTGGGTCATCGTGGATCAATTGACCAATAATGCCCACTTCTTGGCAATTCGGGAAAGCTCATCGGCCGATAAATTGGATGATCTGTATATTTGCGAGATCATCGCTCGCCATGGGGTTTCGGTCTCCATTGTGTCAGATCGTCATGTTCGGTTCACCTCCTGTTTTTTTATAAAGGTTCCATCAGGAACTGGGCACGAGTCTGCATTTCAGCACAACTTATCATCCGCAGACCGACGACCAGAGTGAGCGGACCATTTAGACTCTCGAGGATATGTTGCATGTATACTTTATTGATTTTGGTGGGAGCTGGGACTCCTACCTACCTCTTGCAGAGTTCTCCTACAACAACAGATTCCACTCGAGCATTAGTGCTCCGCCTTTTGAGTTTTTGTATAGGTGGAGATGTCACACCCCAGTCTATTGGGGTGAGGTTGGTCACACGCTCATGGGTTGGACCGAGGTGGTCCTTCAGACTACATAGATGATTCAGCAGATTAGGCAGAGGTTGCAGACTGCTTAGAGTCGGCAAAAAAGTTATGTCGACCGGCGCCAATCTGAGTTAGAGTTTCATGTCGGTGACATGGTGTTGCTGAAAGTATCACCTTGGAAGGGTATGATTCGGTTCCGGAAGAAGGGGAAATTGGGTCCCCGATATATTTGACCATTCCAGATTATTGCTAGGGTTGTCAAGGTTGGCTACAGATTAGACCTTCCCACGGAGCTCAGTTAGATCCATAGCACTTTCCATGTTTCGCAGCTGTGAAAGTGCATATTGGATGAGGATACGGTTATGTTGCTAGATGAAATTCAATTTGATGAGCGCCTGAACTATGTTGAGAGGCCCGTGGCTATTTTGGAGAGAAAAGTGAAGGTCTTGAGGAGCAAGGAAGTACCCCTGGTAAAGGTACGATGGCAGCATCGGAGAGGCTCCAAGTGGACCTACGTGCCAGAGGCTGAGATGCGGGAGCATTACCCGGATCTGTTAGTTGTAACAGACTTCGAGGACGAATCCAGATCAAGTGGGGGAGAGTTTTAACATCCTGGGTTTTCAAGTATCTTCAAATCCTTTTCTTGGTATTTTAATATGTCATTTTTGGTCCTTGATGTTGGAGGGATTTAGCCCTAAGAAGCCCTAGTGGAAAATTGGAAATTCTTAGGAGCTTGAGTTGTACGTTGAGCATACATATGGATAAGCTAAGCATACTAAGGCACACCCTCGTACGCTGGGCATACACATATGTACGCAGGGCGTACGTGTCTCCGAGTGAAACCCTATTTTTAAGTTTGTGGAGTATTTAAGCACCATTATGGGTCATTTTGACTCACTCTTTCAGCCTTCAAGTCCCTTAGCTGTTTTGAGAGAACCCTAAACCCCATAGTGAGCATCTTGAACTTATAGTGTGATTTTGTGTGCCAAAAGGAGAAGATAGTGCATCAAAGGAGCCAAGGAAGGAAGCAAACTTGTAGATCTGGGATTATCATCTTCTTGGGAAGCTTCTAAAGGTATAAGGTTTCTACCTTTATGTTTGGATTGTTTAGATCTTGTTTTGGTTGCTTTTTGGTATCCTTCTTGTCCCAAGACTCCCAATATTGTTCATGATTTATTTTGTTCATGTTGGGTTGTCCTTTCAGACCCTAAGATGGGTCCTAAGGCATAAAAATGAGGTACCTTGATCTATTTTGGTCCCTTGTTCTTCGTAGGAGGGCTTTATGGATTAAGACCATGCATTAATCCCTTTTTGGACAACCAAAGTCTTAAGGTTTGAGACTTTATGGTTCCATAATACTTTTGAGTCATGGATTTGAAGTTTGAGCTTAGGTACTTAATCCATTAAGCACGTATAAGGATTTTAAGACCTGCAAGGGTACACCCCGCATACTGAGTCAACCACCCTGATGATGGTCAATGTGAGACAAAGTACGCCCAGCATACCGAAGGGGTACGCCCCGTGTACGCCTTGTGTGTGGGTTTCGGACTTTGAGCTTCGTGCATTGGGCCATCTTTTGGGCTTGATACTTGGGCCCTAATGGACCTGCTGAATAAGTGTGTTTTGGGCTAAATAGAGGATCAGACCTTTAGATGAGGCGCAATAAAGGGATTTGGGCCCAATTTGGAAAATTGGGCCAATCATGAGCCTTGAAGTAAGTTGGGCCTTTTGGATCAAAGATCTCGACTTGGGCCTTGTCCCAATTAGGGAAAAGGGTAAAATGGATGATTACCTTATGTTTGGTCCGTTAGTCAAGAATGGTATCCCAATTATTAATTGGGTGTTTGTTTGTTGTGATAGTTCGAGATTTTCCATGAGTCGCAGTCAGGGATTTTAGTGCAGCTTGACATTTTATAGGTGAGTTCTTCTCACTGTATTTACGGGTCGAAGGCGCCAAGGTCGGCCCTTTGGATTGTTATCCTGATTATCAAATGAATAAGTTCTATAGTGATCTGTTAGATCTGAATCTTGGTAGATAGGATGATGCTATGCTTATTGATATGTATGATTTGTGCTTGACTATTGACTAATTATATTTTTATGAGTTATGTATACGTCGACATGTGTGTGTGTGTGGTTGGGTTGAGATGGTCCTGCTTTATGTTGAAGGCCAATAGACCCAGGGCGGTCAGGATAGACTGAAGGCCTATGAGGCGGACCAGTTAAGCTAAAGGACCGGAGAACGGTCAGACAGGCTGAAGGCCCGGTGAGGCGGTCCAGACATGCTAAAGTTTATGTATGCGTGTTGTTGCTATGAGATTTTATGATTATGTTTTGTGGTGGTATTTTGGGGGAAACTCACTAAGCTTTGGGCTTACAGTTTGGATTATGTTTCAGGTTCCTCAGAAGATCACGGGAAGGCAAAAGCGTGATCGTGCACCTCCTCATGTTTTTGATTTATGATTTTGGGATTTTTCTGATGTGAAACTTATTTTGAAAACAATTTGTAAACAATGATGGTTTTGGGTTTGTTTTAAAAAGTTTAAAATTTTCAAGAATTTTATGAATGTTACACTTAAAATGAAAGGTTTTTTTAAAGTAAAGGGATTATTAATCGGACTCCTTGTATTCACACTCCACAACAAAATGGAGTGGTGGAAAGAAAGCATAAGCATCTTTTGAATGTTGCTAGGTCTTTACTATTTCAATTTGGTTTACCTAGGAAATTTTTGGGAGATTCTATATTAACTGTTGTTTTCTTGATTTGTAGAACTCCTTCTGTTTTAAATGGTAAAACTCCTTATGAATTAATTTATAATCATGTTCCTATCTTTGATAAGATAAGTTTTTTTTGGTGTTTATGTTATGCAACCAAGTTGAATAATTCTGATAAATTTTCTGAACGTTCTGAGAAATGTGTTCTAATTGGTTATTGTAATGTTAAAAAAGGTTACAAATTATTTAGTCTTGATAATGGTTCTAGTTTCTTTTCCAAGAATGTAAAATTATATATGTCAATTTTTCCTTTTAAATTGGCCTCTAAATCCGATGGAATTCCTTATTTTATTGAGTCCTCTTCTGTGAATAACAATGACCCTTGGGACCTATTTTCCAATGATGAAATACTATTATCTGAAAGTTTTGATGATAATCAAGGTTATAGGGTTCAAGATAGTAATAATCAGAAAGGTGATATATTAGTTTCAACAACCTATGAGTGCAACTGAGTCTAGTGTTGATGGTAGTTCTAGTTTGGATGCAACTATAACTAGTCAGGAAGGTACTCATGGTTGTGACACTTATAGTTCGCAACATGAGTTTGTTGCTTCAAAATCCACTAGTGGTTCTGAGGAAAATACTAATATTTTTACTCCTACTGATTCTCGCTTATTAGGTGTTAGAAGGTCTAGTCGTGAGTCTAAATTGTTGGAGTATGAGCAAAACATCAATCCTATGGTGCACATGCAAACCCTAAAGCTTTGGATCTAGGTTTTTCTATTTGTACATGCAATAATCATCCAAAGCTCTCAAACCCTAAAACTAGCATACAAAAATCGAAATTAACATCTAATAAACAAGTTAGAAGGTTACCTTTCAATTGAAGCTTGAAGATCATTTCCTTGAGAACTTAGTATCACAAATTTAATACCTCTAATCAATCACAAACACCACAAGAAATTGGAGAATGTAAGAGAGACGGGAGGAGGGATACTAAAATCAGCTCTAAGATCCTTGAGGTTCAAGTGGACAAAATTTTGATGCCCAAGGAGTCTTTATATATGTGAGGAATTAGGGCTTGAGTCAAAGACCTAATCCGGTTGCTTAGACTCTAAGCATCCCATAAGAATCTTCCAAAACCCTATCCCTTGGATGAAATCCTTATGGGCTCCCATAAGATTTCATCCAACCCTTTCCAAAGGTTTCCTCAGCCCATTATGCAATTATCTTATAATTACAACTTCGGTCCCCTTAATTCAATTACCCTCTTTTGACCACAGAATTAATTCTAAATTAATTCTTGACGAATGTTAATTAATTAATATGATTTATCTTTTAATACATTATTCATATAATATATTAATAAACCATAATAACCTCTTTCTCTATTATTCATCCAGTCAAGTTGCTTTGGTGAAGGCAACCCAAAACGACCATGCTACAACCGGGTCAAGTACATACCAACTATAGTTACGACTTAGACACCTAATCCAACAGTCTACCACTTGGATAAGTATAATAACTATAAATGCAAGTACAACTTCAAAATCCGATTAGCAATCTAGCTCTCAAAAGCCTTCGTCGTACTCTGACACGTCCTTTAGATAATGGGTTGTATAATCCTCCATTCTCAAGATATCGTGTGGACAATTACATGGAACACAGCCATACTTATTGTCCAGCAGTGTGTTTCTCGATCTCTGATTTGTCCGACATAGAACTTAATTGCACACATCAACTCAGTCCTGATCGGGCCCGACACATAAGTCAAAAAAAATCATCGATGGGCCCAATATATCGCTTTTAGCCTCGTAGGATAAAAGGAACAGATAAACTTCGACTAATATGCTTGTACTAATTACTCATCAAATTGTACACAACAATGTGTTTTATAACATCAAGTTACTGATGCGTTTACGCATTATCAATGCACAACTACTTGTAAACAACAACTCATATATCTAGGTTTAAAGACTATATGATATTATCGTCTCACAATCACTCGTGATTAAATTCCATAAAGTGATTAATGTGAGCGCGGGTTTAATCCAATACTCAAATCATATTTCATAAGCACTCATGAACGTTGCATCAAACTTTTGCTATGTCTAAACGCTTAGACAATCTACAAGCCAATTCATGACAGTCTTCTTTCATACTTACTTCCAACGTATGATCGACCATGGATAGTTTAAATAATCTTATAATTAGGAATCCAAAACATGCAAAGTGAAACAATAGTAAATAATTGACACAAGACAGTAACATTACTTATAAATAAAACACCTTTATTTAATCATCAAAATGTCAATTACAATTTATCTATTACAAGTTTCTAAAAGCTATCTAATCACTAAAATTAATATCGTCCTTCAGCCCAATGCTCCTAGCATGCTACAAGTGCTTAACCCTACTCAGTCCCTTCGTAAAGGGATCTGTTGGTTTATCTTCTGATGATACTCTCTTTACTACAAGGAGTCCCTCTTTTACTCGATGTGTAATGAAATGATATTTTCTATCGATATGCCTGGATCTACCATGATCCCTCGGTTCCTTGGTTAACGCAACCGCACCTTCATTATCGTAGAAAATCTCCATAGGCTCCTTTATGGTCGGCACAACTCCAAGGTCTCCGATGAAGTTCTTCATCCATATTGCCTCCTTTGACGCTTTTATCGCTGCTATGTACTCTGATTCGCACATTGAATCAACTACGGTCTCTTGTTTGGAACTTTTCCAAGTCACTGCTCCTCCACTCAGGGTAAAGGCCCAACCAGATTACGAGGGGAGATTATCCCGGTCAGTCTGAAAACTAGCGTCACTATACCCTCGGACTCTCAAGTCATCACTCCCACCGAGGATAAGACACAATTCCTTAGTCCTCCGAAGGTACTTAAGTATATTCTTTATTGCGGTCCATTGTGATCTACCAGGGTTCCGCTGATATCTGTTTACCATGCTTAAAGCGAAGGCCACATCAGAGCGAGTACATGTCATAGCATACATGATTGAGCCAACTATGGAAGCATAAGGTACTCTGCTCATCTCTACTATCTCGGCAACGGTACTTGGGCTTTGAGACTTACTCAACTTGGATTTATCAAGCTTACACACTCTATTTGGGTGCTCTGCATTGACAAAACCCTCTGCCTGACTCATGTAAACATCTTCAACCAACTTCCCATTAAGGAAAGCGGTTTTGACATCCATTTTCCATATTTCATAGTCATGAAACGTAGTTATCGCTAGCATAACCCTTATAGATTTAATCTTTGCTACTGGTGAGAAGGTCTCATCATAGTTAACTTCAAGAGTTTGAGTAAATCCCTTTGCAACCAATCACGCCGTATACGTGTGTACTTTCCCATCCATGTCGGTCTTCTTCTTGAAGATCCATTTGCACCCGACCGTATTACGACCTGGCACATTGTCAACCAAGTTCCAAACTTGATTGTCATACATGGACTGAATCTCGCTGTCCATAGCCTCTTTCCATTTCGCAGACTCGGGGCCTGCCATGGCTTCCTTATAGTTGTTAGGTTCATCCAAATTTATTAGTGTACTATCACTAATAAATGTATCAACCTCAGTAGTTATATGGAAACCATATAAAACGGGTGGAAAACTAACTCTACTGGAACGTATAAGAGGTAAGGACTCGTCAATCGGTTCAACAGGAGTTTCCTCCTCTGGTTGAGTGCCAGTGTTAGAGGTTCCTTCATCGTTTGATTCTTGAAGCTCTTCAAGATCAATTTGCCTCCCACTGTCCTCTTGGCATATAAGTTCTTGCTCTCGGAAAACCCCTCTCCTCGCAACGAAGACAACATTGTCACTCGGTCTATAGAAGCGATATCCAAAGGACTTCTGCGGATAACCGATGAAAATACACCACTCACTACGAGGTTCAAGCTTGTCATGAGTCTCTCGTCTTACGAAAGGCTCGCAACCCCAAACCTTGATATGTACCAAAGAGGGAACCTCACATTTCGTGAGGTGTTTTGGCAACCTTCTTAGTTAGGACTAGATTAAGGATATGAGCGGCAGTCTCTAAGGCATACCCTCAAAATAAGATAGGTAACGAAGCACAACTCATCATGGAACGAACCATGTCCAACATGGTTCGATTGTGCCTCTCATCCACACCATTCAACTGCGGTGTCCTAGGTGGCGTCAATTGCGAAACAATTTCGCATTCCTTCAGGTAGTCGTGGAATTCCATACTAAGGTACTCACCTCCTCGATCGGATCGGAGCATTTTAATTTTCCTACCCAGCTGATTCTCCACTTCTTGTTTAAACTCTTTGAACTTTTCAAAGGTTTCTGACTTGTGCTTGATTAAGTAGATATACCCATATCTGCTATAATCATCGATGAAAGTCACATAGAAGCGGTTTGCATCCCATGTGGTGGATCTAAAGGGCCTACATACATTGGTATGTATGAGATCCAATAAACCCTCACCCCTTTCACAAGTGCCAGTGAAGGGTGACTTGGTCATCTTTCCAATTAAACAAGACTCTCACGTGTCATCGTCCCTAAGGTCGAATGACTCCAACACTCCATCCTTTTGGAGTTGGGCTATGCGCTTCTTATTGTCATGTCTAGGATGACAATGCCACAAACATGCCTTATCCAAACTATTGGAAGAATCGATATGCAACACATCATTTCCTAAGTTGTCTACACCCATCATAGTTTCATATATTCTATTACAAGGTAATACTTCAAAATAGAAAGTAGCATTAAAGAAAGCATTAATAGAACCATTTTCATTATTAAATGAAAATCTAAAACCTTGTTTATACAAACCATGAAAAGAAATAATGTTTCATTTCATTTCTGATGAGTAGCAAAATTATTCAAATCTAAACCTAACCCACTACTAATCATTAAAGAGTAAAACTCCAATGTTGGTGACATGCGACGCTTTCTTATTCCCCATGATCAAGTTTATCTTCCCATGCTCCACATCCCTACTTCTTCTTAAACCCTAGAAATTAGAACAAATGTGAAAACCACATCCTGTATCGAGGACCCAAGACATAGCATGTGATGAGTTATTAGATTGAATAGCATAAATACCTACGAAGGTGGGCTTTATATTCCCATCCTTGATATCTTGCAGATACTTTGGGCAGCTTTGGTTCCACTAGAACAAATCTTGTTTCCAATTCCCTTTGTCGTGGCAGTGGAAGCACTCAGCATCCTTCGGGTTAGAAGAGGGAGCAGTAGGACCAGCTTTGGTTCCATTAGAAGAGGACCATCATGAGACTTTCCCGTGTGGCTCTTAGAAGGAGCCTTCCTCTTCTTTCCTTTTCCCTGCCCAATAGCCAAGACAGGGGCAGCAGTAGTAGGAGTAGATGCAATAGATTTACCTTTAAGACTACTATCAACAGTCCTTAGCAGGTCTTGAAGCTTGCTTAGAGTGACCTCCTCCTTGTTCATGTGGTAGGTTATACGAAACTGGTCGTAGCAAGGAGGCAAGGAGTGTAGAATAATATCTATGTCCAGCTCCTCATCGAATTTGACATTCAACTTCAGCAAGCGGTCCACATAAATCTGCATTTTCTGCAAGTGGCCCTTGATGGACTCTCCATCCTTCATTTTGGTAGCGATCATCGCAACGATGATCTCATACCGTTCCTGCCTAGCACTTTGGTGGTACCTTTCCATAAAATCTTGGTGTATCTCGTATGGATAGTAGTCATCGTAGGGATTTTGGAGTTCCGCAGTCATTGTTGCGAGCATGATGCAATGAACCTTCGTAGCATCTCGCTCATGAGTTTCGTAAGCAACAATTTCTTCAGGAGTGGAAGCATTCACGTTAACCTCCTTCAGCTCCTTGTCCTGAACATACTCTTTGTCCTCGTAATGGGTGACCATGCGAATGTTACGGATTCAATCGTTAAAATTGGACCCATCGAATATCACCCTCCCGCACAAGTTCATGAGTGAGAATGAACCGGAAGGGGTCGAGTCAGAAGCGTTGTTGTTTTGAGCAGACATCTGAAATAGAAAAGGAACAAAGTTTAGATTAGATAAGAATCCCTAATTAAACACCCAAATTAGAAAATAGGGCTAGGACCCAACATAATTATTTACAATTCGGAAGAGGGATGCCGTAATCTAATTGCAAATAATTTGAAGGTAGGTAAATGACGATTTACTAATTTCCACCATGAAAAACGAAAAAGACAAGTAAGTTCTAAATGAGTTGAAATTCCTAGATTCTTTTGAGATTCATTGAACTTTTCAATGGCATGTTTAAATCTTGATATTCCCTTCAAGTTTATGACTGGGATACCAAGGATCACAAACAAGGAATGAATAACCATGCAAATATACTTGGTACTCTCGATGCCATTTACCACCTAATCAATGTGCTGGTTTGCCACACACGCTCCATTGATCTATGATAAACATCGAGCTACCCTTTTCCACCTTTGCTAGTCCAAATTAGGGTGTCGGTTATCCACACACGCTCCACTAATGACTTGGCAGGGTGCAAAGTGTAATTTCATGGAATAGCATCATTTCACATTTTTCCTAAAGTAACTAAGATTGGGAATTTTATGAAAACATTTAGTTACTTTATATTTCATAATACTTATTAATGAGGAATTAGTTTCCCTATCCTACCCGCTCAGCTAACGACCCTCCATCAATCAAGGAAGCAGAGGGTGAGAGTGGACACCCATTAAACTACCATTTTATAGACAGTAACCTTATACCTCCTTTATAGATTGGCTTTGTGAATGAGGCCTACTAACGGTAAGACTAGCTTATCTTATACATATACATATATATATATATATATATATATATATATATATATATATATATATATATAATTATTAATCTTATGATATTATAATAGTATAAGGGTTGAATTTTAAACTTTTAAAATTCTAGGATTTAGGATTTAAATATTTCAAAATTAAAACTTTTAATTAAATTTTAAACCCAAAACTTGAGGGCAAGTTTTGAAAATTTTCAAAACATCTTTTAGAACAAATTTGAAAAATAATTAATTAATCATATTATTAATCTTTATCACATAATTTGACCTAATCTATTTTCTTGACAAGATAATTCAAATCAAAATACAAATAATTAATCTTTATCATATAAAACAAGTAATTATCTTATTTATGACAATTATTTTTGAATTGCATTAGGATAATCAATACATTATTGAAAAAAAATCAGATTTTATCAGCCAAAAACGTTTTTGGTAATTATCCTAATTCAATTTCAGTCAAAATATCGAAAAATCAGCCACCAGACGACCCGACTCGCCGAGTCACTAAATGGACTCGTCGAGTTGTCCTGACTCGTCGAGTTCATCAGGGGACTTGACGAGTTCATCAGCCAGAGGCACAATTTTTTGACTTTTCAGCTTTGAACAAATTAGCAGTGCATCACATACAAAAGAAAAATGACCTAGGCTCTGATACCACTGTTAGACTATGAGCAAAACATCAATCCTATGGTGCACATGCAAACCCTAAAGCTTTGGATCTAGGTTTTTCTATTTGTACATGCAACAATCATCCAAAGCTCTCAAACCCTAAAACTAGCATACCAAAATCAAAATTAACATCTAATAAACAAGTTAGAAGGTTACCTTTCAATTGAAGCTTGAAGATCATTTCCTTGAGAACTTAGTATCACAAATTTAATACCTCTAATCAATCACAAACACCACAAGAAATTGGAGAATGTAAGAGAGAGGGGATGGGGGTTACAAAAATCGGCTCTAAGATCCATGGGGTTCAAGTGGCCAAAATTTTGACGCCCAAGGAGTCTTTATATATGTGAGGAATTAGGGCTTGAGTCAAAGACCTAATCCGGTTGCTTAGGCTCTAAGCATCCCATAAGAATCTTCCAAAACCCTATCCCTTGGACGAAATCCTTATGGGCTCCCATAAGATTTCATCCAACCCTTTCCAAAGGGTTCCTCACCGCATTATGCAATCATCTTATAATTACAACTTCGGTCCCCTTAATTCAATTACCCTCTTTTGAACACAAAATTAATCCGTGACCAATGTTAATTAATTAATATGATTTCTCTTTTGATACATTATTCATATAATATATTAATAAACCATAATAACCTCTTTCTCTATTATTCATCCTGTCAAGTTGCTTTGGTGAAGGCAACCCAAAAGGACCATGCTACAACCGGGTCAAGTACATACCAAATATAGTTATGGTTTATACACCTAATCCAACATAAATTTCCTATAAATTTTAGTGGTTTGTTGTAGAGGGTAAATACAAATATGGGATAGAAAATATTGTTAATTATTCTTTTCTTAATTTTGAAAATAAATGCTTTACTACAGATTTGAATAAAACTATTGAACCACAGTCTTACTATGAGGCTTCTTTAGACCCTAATTGGGTTAAGGCTATGAACGAGGAGACGGAAGATTTGCATAGGAATAAAACATGGGAAATTTGTAATTTACATCCTAATAGAAAACCTATTGGGGGGTAAATGGATATATAAAATTAAATATAAGTCCAATGGTGAAATTGAAAGATTTAAAGCTAGACTTGTAGCTAAAAGTTATAATAAGAGGGAATGGATAGACTATGAAGAAAGTTTTTATCCTGTAGCAAAAATGGTAACTATTAGAATTGCCATTTCACTTTCTATTCATTATAATTGGAATTTATATCAACTTGATATTAATAATGCATGTTTATACATTTATGAAACATCCCTAAAATGAAAGCAAAATTTTCATTTTTAAAACCATTTTGATAATCCATAATCATTCAAAATATTGTTCTGAAAGCCATAATCGTTAATCAGAGTATCCTAAAATCATTTATCAATAAAATATCCAAGGATGATGTGCACAATCACACCTTCGTCTTGCCCGATCATCTGGTGTACCTAAAACCATGAAATCAAAATGTAAGCCAAAGCTTAGTGAGTTCCCCCAAAGTACCCCACACAATCAAACAGGTAACAACATGCAAACATGAGCCTTCAGCCTCATTGGACCACCTCACAGGGCCTACAACCTATATGGACCGCTCTCCAGTAGGGCCTATACCTATCTGGACCGCCTCACAAGTCCTATAGCCTATCCGGACCTCCGTTCGGGTCTTCGACCTGACTGGACCTTCTCTAAGGGCCTATAGCCTATGTGGACCACCCCGAGTATCTTGGCCTTCAGCACAAAGCAGGACCGCCTCAAACCAACTGTACTATGTCGACATGTGCAACAGATAAATATAAACATATAACCAACAAGTACAAGTGATCATATAGATCTACCAATCTAACATTTCACTACAACATATAAACATCCTATATACCGAGATACATAACACAACCTAGTGGGATGACATTGGTGCCTTCGACCCATGAGTACAGTGAGGAAAACTCACCTCAAACAGTTGTTAGAGAAAACACACGTTGGAATTGCTGACCTCCAAACCTCTTACACTGTCAATCCATCAAAATGTCCTTAAGTCAAAACCAAGGTAAAAACCTCAAACCAAAAATCCTTGTACCAAGACTAATTCTTCCAAGGACAAAATATCATTTTTCCCTTCCCAAGACCTACCCTAACAGTTGACCAAAAGTCAACGAGTCAAAATGTAACATTCATCATTCAAGTAACTTTTCAAGTTTGACCCCAAAGTAGAATTGTCTTGTAATTTGGTCCCATGGCTCTCTTAAGAGGGACGCATGATTTATCTAGTATGATGGGTGTGTGTGCCTATGTACGTAGGGTGTACGTGGCTGATGCCTAAACCCTAATTTTTAGGGTTTGAGCCTTATTTAAGCATCATTAACTTCTCAAGACCTTTACCCTCATTAGCCTCCATCTCCCAATTCGTCCCTAACAAACCCTAATCTTTTGTGTGAGCCTTTTAAGCTTAAGAGTTCATTTTTTGATGTTCTTGAAGGAAAGAGAAAGAAAGGAAATCATCTTGGAAGCTTAAGGCATTTTGGATCCATAAGTGTTTCACCCTCAAGCATCCTTTGGAGGTATAAAGTCTGAAACTTGATGAGTTATTTGCTTAGATCTTGAAAGCCTTGAGTTTGTGTTCATTTTGGTCCCATAAGCTTGGTGTTCATGAGTATAGATTACTCTAACCAGAAGAGTTGTCCTTTCAGACGTTTTTAGGTGTTAGGAACCATAAAAATGTGATCTTGGTCCTTATATCCCTTCCATGCAAGAGTTATGATGTCTCAATGGATTATTAAGTTAGGGTTTAGCTTTTGGACCTCATCCAACGATGGAAAGTCATAAAGGTGGAAACTTTATTGACTTAGAATGATGTTATGGGTCTAGATCTGAATTTAGACGAGAAGTCTTTAAGAAATAAGTTCTTAATATGAAGTTTTGGATTCAGACGGAGTACGTTGATTGTACAAATGGGTACACTGCACGTACTGGGTTAGAGTCTCATGGTTTTGGATGAGATGCGACTACGCCCAACGTAGTAGTTGAGTACATGTGGCGTGCTCAGCCAACTTTACCTTCCCTTGACTTTTTGAATTACTAACTTTAACCTTTGACCTGGGGTTTGACCAAGTTTGACTAAAGGGTATTTTTTGTATATTGAGCATGATTTGAGTCTGGGTCACTATTTGTTGTATAGGTGACCCGTAGAGTTGACATTTGGAGTAGTGTTCTTTTCTGCTATCTTTTCATACTGTGAGGTGAGTTTCCTCACTGTACTCGTTGGTCGAAGATACCAATGTCGACCCATTCGGTTATGTATTCTTGTATATAAGATGTTGCTATGTGGTAGTGAACTTTTAGATTTGTATGCTTATCTGTATGTTGGTTATATGTTTATCTGTTTCATATGTCGATATAGTGTGGTTGGGTTGAGGCAATGTTGCTCTGTGCGAAGGCCAATAAATGCGGGAACAAGCCAGACATAAGTTATGGGCCAAAAAGGCAAGCCATACTTATGATGTGGGCTCGGGAGCAATCTAGACATGAGTTATGGGCCAGAAAGGCAAGTCAGACTCATGTTTTGGGCATGGGCAATCCAGTCTGATGGTTGTGGGCCTAGTATGCATGCATTTATATGTTTTTGGAGATATTATGATACATTGATGTCGAAATATTTGTACTTGACATTAGTTTCGTATGACTTGGATCTTGGTTGGAAACAATGATTTTCCTTTAATTAAAAATGAAAAATTTTATTGTGATTTTTGGGAAGTTACACAAAAAGTTAAAGGTCTGCATATAGACTGAGTACGCCCTACGTACTCCAGCTCTACGCCCTACGTAAAGCATTGTTTGGCTTTTACGAGACATCATAGGGTTACGCATTGCGTACCCTTAGGTACACCCTACGTACTCAAGCCAACTTCAAACTTTTCATTAAGCACTATTATATATATATATATATATATATATATATATATATATATATATATATATATATCACAAGTACAACAATAAACAATATAACATTCGTGTTCCATCTTGATATTTGAATACAAGGTTTTTACAAATAACAATAATACATGAATTGCTTTAACAGATAGACATATAATACAACAACAAGTAAACTAGGTCACCTATAATACAATCCGTCTTGAATGTATGTTTAGTGATTTCCTGAGAATCCATATAGTTTTAAGGGTCAACACAAGGTTGGTGAGTGTTATAGGTTTTCTACTAACAACAGTAATACTTTTAATAAGTCTAAAAATTATTTTCTTTGTATGTATATCAATAGTTAAAACAATGTTTGTAATGAGTCTTTAAAATATAAAATGTAGTTTTGTATAAGTAAACCCGTAATTTAAACTGTATTTGTAATGAGTCTTTGAATATACTTTAAAACCAAACTGTTATGTTACATAAGTAATTCTATACTTAAAATAGTTTTGAAAGCAACCAAGCCCATGGTTGGTAGTGAGAGAGAGAGAGAGAGAGAGAGAAAGAGAGAGATATTCTAGTTAATGTTTATAATGAGTCCTATAACCGAGCTATGTGACCGAGTGTACCCCCTACAATGCTTCATTGGACGTTGCAGTAACAATCGTAGACACTTATCACCCGTTTCGATTGATCGGTCAAGGTTGTGGCTAGCAACCACAGGTGGGAATGTCAACCCCATATAGATCTATGCATACGTGTTTCGCTCCAAAGATTAACAGTTACAATATTGTGGGTATGCTAAGTGTTTAGACTCAGCTAATGAATAACATCTCACTAAAAGTTCCTTAACTAAAAATTTTGCAAATAACTCTCAGCCCTAACTTAATTGTGATTAAGTCACTAGGCGTAAGGAATTTCATTGTATTATGTTTATAAAAACGGAGTATGCTTGGTATGTATGTAAAAGTGTAATGTACTTGCTTTTATAAAGATGTATATTTCAAAGTAATGAACATATGTACATGTATAAACTTTATGCATTTAAACATATAAATATACAGGAATAGTAATAGCTTGAATCCTTAAATAGTACAACGTGTTATAACGTGTTTGTCATAATATACAATGTCACATAAAAATCATATATTTTTGTATAATGTAACATTTATCTTGTGGACTAATTATTTCACGATAAAAAATCCATTATATGTATACGAAAAGTTTATACTAGCTTCTTTGTAAAAATGTATTACATTATTAAATAACATTTTTATAAATAGATTTATTGTATTTTTGCATAAAAGATAATTGGTTTATACAAATGAAATAAATAGACACATGTATTCACCCACCCCACCCCAAAATAATTAAAATTTTAAAAAGGGGTCGTAAGCACTCACCCTGGAAGCGTGAGTTACATTTTTTAAATTCGGTTTCCTTTGAGAAGCTTGACATGAGAAACCGCAATACATAATTCTTGAACTTTGAAATACTCTCGGGACCGTTTTGTAACAAACTTACACTATATGGGTTGTTTTGTAATTTCGCTAAACTATAGGAGGTGTTTGGTAGTTGAATTTAACGAATAGGATTGTTTTGGTAAAAAAAATTACCAAATGATGGGTTGTTTTAAACAAACGGGTTCATTGTTTGGGATTGGGACGGATTTTGAATACATGGTTTAATAGGGAGGGCATTTTGGTTATTTTCTAATTAAAATGACTCAGGGCTTTTTAAGGGGTGTTTGAATAGAAAAAAAAAATGCTTATTACTTATTCCCAAAATAAGCTAATTTAAATATTTGGATAAAATTCAGCTTATTAAACTAAATAAGCTAATTTTAATATGCATCTCTCTCCATGCTTATTGCTTATTGTTTATTTTAATATGCTTATTTTAATATGCTTATTGCTTATTGCTTATTCCCACCACAAATAAGCTATAAGCACTAAGCTAAAAAGCTAATCCAAACACCCACTTAATCCCCGTGTTCATCGTTTGATCGGGAAATGAAAGAAAAGGGGATACGAATGGATGAAGGCGACGAGAGGGAAAATGAACACGAAGGCAGATGAACAAAAATGGCGAGAAGGAAAGCACGAGGTCGCAGCTCTGCATCCGGTCCTTGCTAGTCGCAAACCACAGAGAAGACCGAAAGAGAATGAAGCTCGCAGGCGGCGCTTCGTCGATCGATTCGCGAAGAGGGAGTAGTCTCCGGGTCGACGAGACTGAAGAGACGGAGGGCGTGAAGAAGCAGCGAAGTTTTGCTTGTCGCTTCCGGATGCGAGGTGTGTGGTCCGGGCGTTGCAAGAAGCGGTAGTAGCGAAGACGAGGCCATCTGATCTCTGTGGTCGATGGGAACAGCAGAGGAAGAAAACGAGGGGAAAGGGGGTCCGATGGGAGTCCGGTCGGCAGCCATTCGTCGCAGGTGAGGATCTCGGGGGTGTTTGCTCGAAAATCACGATGTTTCCCCCCTTGTTTTGGCAGTTCCGAATCAACCACAGGTAAAAAAATACTTTTGGGATTTTGTTTGTTTGTTTGATAGAAATCATTGGGGTGTTTGGGTTTGCTGGCAAATCAATGATAATGAAGGGAATTTGGGTTTGTTTCATTTGACAGGGAAGGAAAAGTAAACAAAACGTGTTGTTGTTATTCCTGTTTGCTGGTATACCCGAAGTCAAGAACAAGAGTATTCTTGTCGATGTAGGATGAAAGGAAATATGGAGGTTTATTAACAGGAAACGTAGAAGAGAAGGGTGTGAGGGGCTGTTCCTGTGACAGCTTCAATTGAGAAAAGGAAACACGTTTTCTTTTGACTTTGAGTGTAGTATTGTCCATTGTGTGTAGAATTGGATGCTTTGTTATGTGGAAGTAAACTTATGGTTTTTGGCTGCAATTTTTATATAATTGGTTTGATTTTTGATTGTTTTTATATATTTTGTGTTTTCATTGGGTGTAAATTGAAGAAAAAGTTTTTTCTATGCGAATGTATTTAGTTTATAACTTTGTGCGTATATAATTGGTTTGATTTTTATAGTGAAAATTCAATGTTATTAATCAATTATTTTAAATAAATTATTAATTAAGAGTTTTTTTTAATTATATAAAATTATAATCATTGATTTAAATAAATATGTGAAATTATATCACTTTTTAATTTGTATTAATTTTATTTTATTTTTTATTTTAATGCTATTAATTTAATATAGATAGAGTGAGAAATTTAAAATTTAAAATTTGAAATGAATAATCAATAAGTTAAGAAGTGGCAAATATTAATTAGGAGACATAATAGGTGACACATGACAATTGATCGACCGAGGGTTAAGGGTTTGTATCGTTGTTTTGAAAGGGTATTTATGTAATTTTCGAAATGATTAAAATTAAGCAATAAGCATTACCCCCCTTGCTTATTAAAATCAACTTATTTAGCTTATTGCTACCACAATAAGCTGATTTTTTTAAACAATAAGCAGACATTTTTCCCCTATCCAAACACCCTCTATAACCTATGAAAACTATGGTTACAAAGTTAATTAAACTTTTATAGTGAAAATTCAAAGTTATTAATCAATTGTTTTAAATAAATTATTAATTAAGAGATTTTTTTAGTTATATAAAATTATAATCATTGATTTAAATAAATATGTGAAATTATATCACTTCATAATTTGTATTAATTTTATTTTAATTTTTGTTTTAATGCTATTAATTTAATGTAGATAAAGTGAGAAATTTAAAATTTAAAATTTGAAATGAATAATCAATAGGTTAAGAAGTAGCAAGTATTAATTAGGAGACATAATAGGGTGACACATAGCAAAAGAAGAATAAAATATACATTAATTAAGAGGTCTAATAAGATGACACATGTCAAAATGAGAATAAAATTATCTACTCTAATGAATGAAGGTTTTTCTTTTTGCTACTTGTCACACTCTCATTCAATTTGTCAAATGTCGTTTTATTGTTATTTTGAATTAATTTTTATTCCACATGTCATTTTATAGTTTTTCTATTTTATTAATTCTACGTAGTATTTAAATGCAATAATAAATGTATATTAATTTCCTTAATGAACTTTCTTTTTAATTTCAAATTTATTAAATTAAAGCTTCATTAATTGCATTTATTTATTTATCTAAATTATTTGCTTAAATTTAGAAAAAAAAACACTTTAATTTTTATAATTCAATATTTTTTTTTATTATAAATTCAAACTTTTCAAATGTTTAGAATTTTATATTTAGTTTTTTATTTTAAATAAACTCATGTAATACATGGGTCTCATACCTGATTCTTTTATTAAAATAGGGAGATTTGTGCATTGATTTGTACAATTGACTCAATGCGTATGTATTTAGTTGAATTTGGGTATGTATTTAGTTATTGTACTAGTTATCTAAAGTAGTTTACATATTTGAGTAATATATAAATTTAAACTCATATGTTAGGAAATGTGAAATTTATTAATTTATTAAACATTGGTTTAAAAATTGACACATATATAACTTATGTTTATGAGAGATATAAAAAAATTGAATATTTATACATAATATGTATTTATATATTTAGTGTCGTTGTATAATTTTAATTATATATCATATATGCATAGTGATTACATGATTGACTATTTGTCATATGCAATATGGTATTATAAAAATTATAGCAAATACATAATAGATTTTTGAGAAATACGTTCCCCACACATATATGTATATATAGATGTACATGATTTTAGAAATTTTAGGTTATCTCTACGTTAAGATTTGTAATAACTGGATTTGATAATAATATATTATTTCTAGAATATATTGCCAATAATTGAAATCATATCGAAATTAATAGTTTAAGGTTTCGCCATTAATAAATCTGAAAACGTCTGATTTTATTATTTTTATAAATATTTTTACTAAAAATATTTCAAATATGAAATTAAATATTATGCTATAGTCTGAGTCCAGAAATGCTTTCGAAATTTCCATTTGAGGTGTGCAAGTCCCTCCACGGATGGAAACGGTTTTTAGCGATTTTAAGAAAATCAGTATTATATTGGTTTTGGATTCTTAAAATGGTTGTATCTTTTGTATCCGAACTCCGTTTGGGACGTTCTTTATATTTTTGGAAATAGGGAAACATATACTATGAAACTAGAATGCTTTTGTTTGCTCACAACTGCTTAATGCAAAATTTTAGTTTTTCAAACGTATTCTTAAGGTTGCAGTTTGAGCTGTTTGATTTGTTTGTCAAATTACATATTTTGAAGTAAGATATAATCTGGTATCTTATAATATGTAACGCCTGTAGATCAGGGCTAGTCAATTTAGAAACAATAAGCGTCAAAAATGACTTTTTGATGGAAGATTATCTAGAAGGATTAATCTTAACCAAGTTGTAGTATATGTCACAAGGTTTCCGTGCATATAAAGAACGCCAAAATCCGAGTTATAACGAAGAAGTTATGGCCCGTCGAAGTTTCGCGACAGAACCGGCACGACGCAATGCAACGTAAAAAGTGAATTTACGTTAGAGCGGTATTTAGCCAAAGCAATCTAAATGAGAATCGAAGATCTCATTGTTGGTATCGAAGCGATAAAAAGTTAGGCGAGAACGGACGTCAAACGAAGAAGTTATGAATTTATAACGAAAGTTTATGTCGCGGCCTATTAAAAATAATTAATAAAAATAAAGTCAAAATTAGCCGACGGAGTCTAAACGAAAGTTGTAGAGCGTAGTCTCACCTTCGCGTGGATATAAAGAACGTCGAAAACGGAGTTCGTATGAAGAAGATATGAATTTCCGAAGATTATTAAATAATTTGTATTTATTTTTAATCTTTAATTCGGAAGCATTATCCGAAGGAGTCACCGGTCTGATCCGAGGTACGCGCCGCGTACTCGAGTACGCCCCGCGTACTCCGAAAGTGTCGACATCGCAGCAAGTGGCTTCGGATGACGAACGCAGTGACGTTTTTCGGACCAGTACGCCCCGCGTACTGGCGTACGCCCCGCGTACGTGCGAGGCTCAGCCTCTATAAAAGGAATCCGAAGGCAGCCGATAGTTTTGCCAATTTCTCCTCTTCTTTCTCCCATTTTGCATCGGTTTGCGTGCCAGAAATACCCCGAAGCCCCGGTATTGTTCTCAAGCCCCGAAGCAAGTCCCGAGATCCCGAAGATCCCGAGAAGTGCGGTTCCCGAGCCGAAGCTCTGCCCGCGAGAAGTTCGATTTTTGAAGAGATCTTCCAGATCTGCTGAGGATTACTACTTCTGCAAGTCGTAGTGCTGTCCGATCATCTTCTGATCAAGTGAGTGTATACTACCTTTCATAAACACAATAATAATACGAGTTTGGTTTGAGTGTATTAAGAGTATTGTTGTTTATAAGTGTGAATGTGTAGTTATTTTCTTCTAACACATAAATATGAAGTATTTGGTATAAAATACGTGCTATGTGTTTATATATTGTTGTTTATTTGAGATGAGTATGGCATGAATGTTTTATATAGTTTTAAAATGAGATAAACTGTATGTGTATTCTAGATCTACAAATATGTTGGGTAGAACATGGGTAGATGAGATAGTTGGTATGTGATGAAATGATGAGGTATGAAAGATGATTAAGAATGATATTGGTAGATGCACCAATTAAAGAATGTCATAAGACTAGCAGATGTGCTGTAGAATAATATCGGTAGATGCACCAAGTAGTGAATGTCGTAATCCTAGCAGATGCGCTTATAGGATAATGTCGGCAGATGCGCCAAATAAAGATTGTCATAATAATAGCGGATGCGTTTATAGGGTAATCTTGGCAGATGCGCTTATAAGATAATGTCGGCGGATGCGCCTAAAAGAGAATGTCATAAACCTGGCAATCGCGCCTCATAGTGTATGACGTAATCCTGGCAGAGGCGCTTAAAGGATAATGTTGGCAGATGCGCCTTATGTAGCAATGGAAGTTTGTGTAAATCCCTTAGGTCAATCCTTAGGAATGAAGGAATGACGAGTAGTTGAATTCCTAGGGTAAAATCCTAAGAAACATAATAGGGATGAATAATTGAGTTGATTGTTTGATGGTTGAATATAATAATTGTATTATTGTGGGTTGAAAACCCTATATGCTCACCAGGCTCCCAAGCCTGACCCACTCAGTTTTCTTTGCATTACAGGTAATGGCACAAGAGTATAAGTTGGTGGACTTGACGAGAGATTTTGGATTATAGGCCAGTAGTTATGAATAACTGTTGTAAGGTCTATTTATTATTGTTTATGCTTTTGGTCTGTATCGGAACATGACATCCCGAGGTTTTATTATTTAATGAAAATACATTCTCTTTGAGAAACGTTTTGATAAATGGTTATCATATTTTATTTTGGGAACAAATTCCGCAACCGTTTTCTTTAAACGATCACTCTGATTTATAAAACAAAGCATAAACAAATCGGTCTTTTCTGGCCGTGAAAATGGGGATGTCACAGTTGGTATCAGAGCATTAGTTTAAGCGAACTAGGAATTTGTAGGAAATTTCTAGACTTAAACTTAGAATGCTAAGTAATGATTGTGAGGAGTGTGTCTAAAATATGTTAGGTAGTACACCTAAATTGACACAAGCACTAGTTCATTTTAGGAATGATGCCTAAAATGCTTTTATGTGCTAAATGTTTTGTGTGATAGCTAAATTGATGCTATTCTTTGTTCGGATCTATGGTCTGTTGCCGACCGGATCTGGAAACCTTATGTGTTTAGGATTCTAAGCGTACGTCTACGATATTAGAACTAGCATGTAAACGTTTCGGAGTGATAAGGGCGATGTGAATATCTATCGTGATTGAGGATATAATTTCACCTTATTTGGTGTGTAGATCAAAAATGGTGAGAACAAGAAGTGGAGTTGGAAATACTGATGAAAACAGGAATCAACCACCAGTGATTGAGCAAATACCTGTCGTAGCAGCAGCACCTGAGCCAATAACCATGGCTGGTGTGCAAATGATGATTCAGACGATGTTGGATCGTCAGATGGATGAAACTAGACGGTTGCTTCAGCAGAATCGTGAAGAACTGTCAATTCGAGTGGAAGAGCCTGAATTAAATGAAGGGCACTCGGAAGGTGGAAACTTCAGTGGGTCTGTTGGTCAAGCCAACCCACCGATAGTTAGGCAAAACAACCAGAATGGAAGGAACGATGGAATGGGATGCAAGTATAAGGATTTTCTGACTTGCAAACCATCGACCTTCACTGGAAAGGAAGATCCGATCGGAGTTATGGATTGGATATCGGAAATGGAGCTAGCCTTCATGACTTGTGGCTGCAGAGGCAAGTTGCAGACTACCTATGCAGTGCGTCAGTTCAGGGGTGGGGCTGTTCGTTGGTGGAACACTTTGGGGAAGATCCTAAGTCCTAATGAGCCACTGCAACTGACCTGGGCAGAGTTCTTGGTGCAATTCAAGCGCAAGTTCTGCTCTGCTCAAAATCTATTGGAGTTGGAGAATAAGTTTCTGATATTGAAGAAAGGCAGCATGTCAGTGGATGAATACACTAATGCTTTCACAGACAAGATGGAGTTTACTTTACGCATCGTTCCAGACGAACTGAGAAAAGTCGATCGGTATGCCAAGGGACTCCCTTGGGAGTATGCGGTGCCAGTGCGTCAGGCACCTACTCTAGAGGCAGCTATTTGGGCTGCCAAGTCTGTTGAGAATATGATCAAGGGGAGGACTGACAGTAAGGTTGAAGTTGGTGAGAAGAGAAAGTTAGAAGGAACTTCAGGTTCTAATGAGAAAAGAAAATCCTCGAAGTCTGGAGGAGGAGGAAGGGATGAAGCACGGTGGTGCGATAAGTGCAAGAAGAAGCACTCAGGAAAATGTGGCGTGGAAGTGACATGTTTCAAGTGTGGAAAGCATGGGCATTACGCCGATGAATGTATTTTCAACAAAAAGGTGTGTTACGAATGTAACGAAGAGGGGCACTTCAAGCAAGACTGCCCAAGGAAAAATCAAACAGCAAGGCTAGAGGCGCCGCCAAAGCTAAAGGCAAGAGCATTTCAAATGATCCTTGATGAAGCAGATGGCAATGCAAGGAATCAGGAATAAGGATCTTATATCTAAAGATCAAGTTATAAAGTAGCGTTATGAAAAGTAACATGTGGTGTAGCCTATTAGAGGCATAGTATAGGGTGAACTTGAACTTTTGTGTAACCGTTTCAAGGAATTAATATAAACCCTAGTTTTGTTAACTGATGTGTTGAATGATTGTCTGATTTTCTTGCACGGTGACTTGGTCGACTACGAGGCAATACTTGGGACGAGTATGAGTAGGTGTGAAAGGTAGTAGATGCATATACTACCGGAAGCACAGGACTCGCACTTGGATCAGGGAAAGTCGCAAGGTTACCAAGAAACTAGTGATTGATTCCATTTTATTCTGGTATGTCATTACCATTGTTTCGGTGATGACTAGTAAGATGGTTCTTGTTCCGACCCTAGTGGTCATGTTTAATTTGAGTTCGACGGCGAGGAGTATGTACGTGGTCTAGAGGACCGAGTTAGATGTAACATCTGACTTAAGTCAGAAGGTTGAAGTTAATGCGATTGATAGTGTCGCTCTCGTTGTTAAAAGAAGTTTGTAGGCAGAAATGCTACATGCTGAAATGTGATTATATCACATTAGAATATGAAGGAAGGTATATTCCATTCTGGAATTTAACTTTATTAAAGACCGAGTCTAAGCGTCGCATCGTGCGATGAGAGGTCGATAGAGCACGACCCATCGGTTTGTTACATTGGATAAAGGAATATATTTATCCTAAGAAGAAGAAAGAGTTCGCAATAAGGACTTATTTTGTAACTCGAAGGTTATGATTGAAAGTCCAAGATAGTACGAAGAGCAGATACAGGATTGAGCATCAAGGTTATTACTTAGAATGGAAAGATAACTTATGGAGTCTGTATGCGAATCCTATTTCGTTGATGATTCCGGGACGTAATCATCCTAAGGGGGAGATAATTGTAACGCCTGTAGATCAGGGCTAGTCAATTTAGAAACAATAAGCGTCAAAAATGACTTTTTGATGGAAGATTATCTAGAAGGATTAATCTTAACCAAGTTGTAGTATATGTCACAAGGTTTCCGTGCATATAAAGAACGCCAAAATCCGAGTTATAACGAAGAAGTTATGGCCCGTCGAAGTTTCGCGACAGAACCGGCACGACGCAATGCAACGTAAAAAGTGAATTTACGTTAGAGCGGTATTTAGCCAAAGCAATCTAAATGAGAATCGAAGATCTCATTGTTGGTATCGAAGCGATAAAAAGTTAGGCGAGAACGGACGTCAAACGAAGAAGTTATGAATTTATAACGAAAGTTTATGTCGCGGCCTATTAAAAATAATTAATAAAAATAAAGTCAAAATTAGCCGACGGAGTCTAAACGAAAGTTGTAGAGCGTAGTCTCACCTTCGCGTGGATATAAAGAACGTCGAAAACGGAGTTCGTATGAAGAAGATATGAATTTCCGAAGATTATTAAATAATTTGTATTTATTTTTAATCTTTAATTCGGAAGCATTATCCGAAGGAGTCACCGGTCTGATCCGAGGTACGCGCCGCGTACTCGAGTACGCCCCGCGTACTCCGAAAGTGTCGACATCGCAGCAAGTGGCTTCGGATGACGAACGCAGTGACGTTTTTCGGACCAGTACGCCCCGCGTACTGGCGTACGCCCCGCGTACGTGCGAGGCTCAGCCTCTATAAAAGGAATCCGAAGGCAGCCGATAGTTTTGCCAATTTCTCCTCTTCTTTCTCCCATTTTGCATCGGTTTGCGTGCCAGAAATACCCCGAAGCCCCGGTATTGTTCTCAAGCCCCGAAGCAAGTCCCGAGATCCCGAAGATCCCGAGAAGTGCGGTTCCCGAGCCGAAGCTCTGCCCGCGAGAAGTTCGATTTTTGAAGAGATCTTCCAGATCTGCTGAGGATTACTACTTCTGCAAGTCGTAGTGCTGTCCGATCATCTTCTGATCAAGTGAGTGTATACTACCTTTCATAAACACAATAATAATACGAGTTTGGTTTGAGTGTATTAAGAGTATTGTTGTTTATAAGTGTGAATGTGTAGTTATTTTCTTCTAACACATAAATATGAAGTATTTGGTATAAAATACGTGCTATGTGTTTATATATTGTTGTTTATTTGAGATGAGTATGGCATGAATGTTTTATATAGTTTTAAAATGAGATAAACTGTATGTGTATTCTAGATCTACAAATATGTTGGGTAGAACATGGGTAGATGAGATAGTTGGTATGTGATGAAATGATGAGGTATGAAAGATGATTAAGAATGATATTGGTAGATGCACCAATTAAAGAATGTCATAAGACTAGCAGATGTGCTGTAGAATAATATCGGTAGATGCACCAAGTAGTGAATGTCGTAATCCTAGCAGATGCGCTTATAGGATAATGTCGGCAGATGCGCCAAATAAAGATTGTCATAATAATAGCGGATGCGTTTATAGGGTAATCTTGGCAGATGCGCTTATAAGATAATGTCGGCGGATGCGCCTAAAAGAGAATGTCATAAACCTGGCAATCGCGCCTCATAGTGTATGACGTAATCCTGGCAGAGGCGCTTAAAGGATAATGTTGGCAGATGCGCCTTATGTAGCAATGGAAGTTTGTGTAAATCCCTTAGGTCAATCCTTAGGAATGAAGGAATGACGAGTAGTTGAATTCCTAGGGTAAAATCCTAAGAAACATAATAGGGATGAATAATTGAGTTGATTGTTTGATGGTTGAATATAATAATTGTATTATTGTGGGTTGAAAACCCTATATGCTCACCAGGCTCCCAAGCCTGACCCACTCAGTTTTCTTTGCATTACAGGTAATGGCACAAGAGTATAAGTTGGTGGACTTGACGAGAGATTTTGGATTATAGGCCAGTAGTTATGAATAACTGTTGTAAGGTCTATTTATTATTGTTTATGCTTTTGGTCTGTATCGGAACATGACATCCCGAGGTTTTATTATTTAATGAAAATACATTCTCTTTGAGAAACGTTTTGATAAATGGTTATCATATTTTATTTTGGGAACAAATTCCGCAACCGTTTTCTTTAAACGATCACTCTGATTTATAAAACAAAGCATAAACAAATCGGTCTTTTCTGGCCGTGAAAATGGGGATGTCACAGTTGGTATCAGAGCATTAGTTTAAGCGAACTAGGAATTTGTAGGAAATTTCTAGACTTAAACTTAGAATGCTAAGTAATGATTGTGAGGAGTGTGTCTAAAATATGTTAGGTAGTACACCTAAATTGACACAAGCACTAGTTCATTTTAGGAATGATGCCTAAAATGCTTTTATGTGCTAAATGTTTTGTGTGATAGCTAAATTGATGCTATTCTTTGTTCGGATCTATGGTCTGTTGCCGACCGGATCTGGAAACCTTATGTGTTTAGGATTCTAAGCGTACGTCTACGATATTAGAACTAGCATGTAAACGTTTCGGAGTGATAAGGGCGATGTGAATATCTATCGTGATTGAGGATATAATTTCACCTTATTTGGTGTGTAGATCAAAAATGGTGAGAACAAGAAGTGGAGTTGGAAATACTGATGAAAACAGGAATCAACCACCAGTGATTGAGCAAATACCTGTCGTAGCAGCAGCACCTGAGCCAATAACCATGGCTGGTGTGCAAATGATGATTCAGACGATGTTGGATCGTCAGATGGATGAAACTAGACGGTTGCTTCAGCAGAATCGTGAAGAACTGTCAATTCGAGTGGAAGAGCCTGAATTAAATGAAGGGCACTCGGAAGGTGGAAACTTCAGTGGGTCTGTTGGTCAAGCCAACCCACCGATAGTTAGGCAAAACAACCAGAATGGAAGGAACGATGGAATGGGATGCAAGTATAAGGATTTTCTGACTTGCAAACCATCGACCTTCACTGGAAAGGAAGATCCGATCGGAGTTATGGATTGGATATCGGAAATGGAGCTAGCCTTCATGACTTGTGGCTGCAGAGGCAAGTTGCAGACTACCTATGCAGTGCGTCAGTTCAGGGGTGGGGCTGTTCGTTGGTGGAACACTTTGGGGAAGATCCTAAGTCCTAATGAGCCACTGCAACTGACCTGGGCAGAGTTCTTGGTGCAATTCAAGCGCAAGTTCTGCTCTGCTCAAAATCTATTGGAGTTGGAGAATAAGTTTCTGATATTGAAGAAAGGCAGCATGTCAGTGGATGAATACACTAATGCTTTCACAGACAAGATGGAGTTTACTTTACGCATCGTTCCAGACGAACTGAGAAAAGTCGATCGGTATGCCAAGGGACTCCCTTGGGAGTATGCGGTGCCAGTGCGTCAGGCACCTACTCTAGAGGCAGCTATTTGGGCTGCCAAGTCTGTTGAGAATATGATCAAGGGGAGGACTGACAGTAAGGTTGAAGTTGGTGAGAAGAGAAAGTTAGAAGGAACTTCAGGTTCTAATGAGAAAAGAAAATCCTCGAAGTCTGGAGGAGGAGGAAGGGATGAAGCACGGTGGTGCGATAAGTGCAAGAAGAAGCACTCAGGAAAATGTGGCGTGGAAGTGACATGTTTCAAGTGTGGAAAGCATGGGCATTACGCCGATGAATGTATTTTCAACAAAAAGGTGTGTTACGAATGTAACGAAGAGGGGCACTTCAAGCAAGACTGCCCAAGGAAAAATCAAACAGCAAGGCTAGAGGCGCCGCCAAAGCTAAAGGCAAGAGCATTTCAAATGATCCTTGATGAAGCAGATGGCAATGCAAGGAATCAGGAATAAGGATCTTATATCTAAAGATCAAGTTATAAAGTAGCGTTATGAAAAGTAACATGTGGTGTAGCCTATTAGAGGCATAGTATAGGGTGAACTTGAACTTTTGTGTAACCGTTTCAAGGAATTAATATAAACCCTAGTTTTGTTAACTGATGTGTTGAATGATTGTCTGATTTTCTTGCACGGTGACTTGGTCGACTACGAGGCAATACTTGGGACGAGTATGAGTAGGTGTGAAAGGTAGTAGATGCATATACTACCGGAAGCACAGGACTCGCACTTGGATCAGGGAAAGTCGCAAGGTTACCAAGAAACTAGTGATTGATTCCATTTTATTCTGGTATGTCATTACCATTGTTTCGGTGATGACTAGTAAGATGGTTCTTGTTCCGACCCTAGTGGTCATGTTTAATTTGAGTTCGACGGCGAGGAGTATGTACGTGGTCTAGAGGACCGAGTTAGATGTAACATCTGACTTAAGTCAGAAGGTTGAAGTTAATGCGATTGATAGTGTCGCTCTCGTTGTTAAAAGAAGTTTGTAGGCAGAAATGCTACATGCTGAAATGTGATTATATCACATTAGAATATGAAGGAAGGTATATTCCATTCTGGAATTTAACTTTATTAAAGACCGAGTCTAAGCGTCGCATCGTGCGATGAGAGGTCGATAGAGCACGACCCATCGGTTTGTTACATTGGATAAAGGAATATATTTATCCTAAGAAGAAGAAAGAGTTCGCAATAAGGACTTATTTTGTAACTCGAAGGTTATGATTGAAAGTCCAAGATAGTACGAAGAGCAGATACAGGATTGAGCATCAAGGTTATTACTTAGAATGGAAAGATAACTTATGGAGTCTGTATGCGAATCCTATTTCGTTGATGATTCCGGGACGTAATCATCCTAAGGGGGAGATAATTGTAACGCCTGTAGATCAGGGCTAGTCAATTTAGAAACAATAAGCGTCAAAAATGACTTTTTGATGGAAGATTATCTAGAAGGATTAATCTTAACCAAGTTGTAGTATATGTCACAAGGTTTCCGTGCATATAAAGAACGCCAAAATCCGAGTTATAACGAAGAAGTTATGGCCCGTCGAAGTTTCGCGACAGAACCGACACGACGCAATGCAACGTAAAAAGTGAATTTACGTTAGAGCGGTATTTAGCCAAAGCAATCTAAATGAGAATCGAAGATCTCATTGTTGGTATCGAAGCGATAAAAAGTTAGGCGAGAACGGACGTCAAACGAAGAAGTTATGAATTTATAACGAAAGTTTATGTCGCGGCCTATTAAAAATAATTAATAAAAATAAAGTCAAAATTAGCCGACGGAGTCTAAACGAAAGTTGTAGAGCGTAGTCTCACCTTCGCGTGGATATAAAGAACGTCGAAAACGGAGTTCGTATGAAGAAGATATGAATTTCCGAAGATTATTAAATAATTTGTATTTATTTTTAATCTTTAATTCGGAAGCATTATCCGAAGGAGTCACCGGTCTGATCCGAGGTACGCGCCGCGTACTCGAGTACGCCCCGCGTACTCCGAAAGTGTCGACATCGCAGCAAGTGGCTTCGGATGACGAACGCAGTGACGTTTTTCGGACCAGTACGCCCCGCGTACTGGCGTACGCCCCGCGTACGTGCGAGGCTCAGCCTCTATAAAAGGAATCCGAAGGCAGCCGATAGTTTTGCCAATTTCTCCTCTTCTTTCTCCCATTTTGCATCGGTTTGCGTGCCAGAAATACCCCGAAGCCCCGGTATTGTTCTCAAGCCCCGAAGCAAGTCCCGAGATCCCGAAGATCCCGAGAAGTGCGGTTCCCGAGCCGAAGCTCTGCCCGCGAGAAGTTCGATTTTTGAAGAGATCTTCCAGATCTGCTGAGGATTACTACTTCTGCAAGTCGTAGTGCTGTCCGATCATCTTCTGATCAAGTGAGTGTATACTACCTTTCATAAACACAATAATAATACGAGTTTGGTTTGAGTGTATTAAGAGTATTGTTGTTTATAAGTGTGAATGTGTAGTTATTTTCTTCTAACACATAAATATGAAGTATTTGGTATAAAATACGTGCTATGTGTTTATATATTGTTGTTTATTTGAGATGAGTATGGCATGAATGTTTTATATAGTTTTAAAATGAGATAAACTGTATGTGTATTCTAGATCTACAAATATGTTGGGTAGAACATGGGTAGATGAGATAGTTGGTATGTGATGAAATGATGAGGTATGAAAGATGATTAAGAATGATATTGGTAGATGCACCAATTAAAGAATGTCATAAGACTAGCAGATGTGCTGTAGAATAATATCGGTAGATGCACCAAGTAGTGAATGTCGTAATCCTAGCAGATGCGCTTATAGGATAATGTCGGCAGATGCGCCAAATAAAGATTGTCATAATAATAGCGGATGCGTTTATAGGGTAATCTTGGCAGATGCGCTTATAAGATAATGTCGGCGGATGCGCCTAAAAGAGAATGTCATAAACCTGGCAATCGCGCCTCATAGTGTATGACGTAATCCTGGCAGAGGCGCTTAAAGGATAATGTTGGCAGATGCGCCTTATGTAGCAATGGAAGTTTGTGTAAATCCCTTAGGTCAATCCTTAGGAATGAAGGAATGACGAGTAGTTGAATTCCTAGGGTAAAATCCTAAGAAACATAATAGGGATGAATAATTGAGTTGATTGTTTGATGGTTGAATATAATAATTGTATTATTGTGGGTTGAAAACCCTATATGCTCACCAGGCTCCCAAGCCTGACCCACTCAGTTTTCTTTGCATTACAGGTAATGGCACAAGAGTATAAGTTGGTGGACTTGACGAGAGATTTTGGATTATAGGCCAGTAGTTATGAATAACTGTTGTAAGGTCTATTTATTATTGTTTATGCTTTTGGTCTGTATCGGAACATGACATCCCGAGGTTTTATTATTTAATGAAAATACATTCTCTTTGAGAAACGTTTTGATAAATGGTTATCATATTTTATTTTGGGAACAAATTCCGCAACCGTTTTCTTTAAACGATCACTCTGATTTATAAAACAAAGCATAAACAAATCGGTCTTTTCTGGCCGTGAAAATGGGGATGTCACAGTTGGTATCAGAGCATTAGTTTAAGCGAACTAGGAATTTGTAGGAAATTTCTAGACTTAAACTTAGAATGCTAAGTAATGATTGTGAGGAGTGTGTCTAAAATATGTTAGGTAGTACACCTAAATTGACACAAGCACTAGTTCATTTTAGGAATGATGCCTAAAATGCTTTTATGTGCTAAATGTTTTGTGTGATAGCTAAATTGATGCTATTCTTTGTTCGGATCTATGGTCTGTTGCCGACCGGATCTGGAAACCTTATGTGTTTAGGATTCTAAGCGTACGTCTACGATATTAGAACTAGCATGTAAACGTTTCGGAGTGATAAGGGCGATGTGAATATCTATCGTGATTGAGGATATAATTTCACCTTATTTGGTGTGTAGATCAAAAATGGTGAGAACAAGAAGTGGAGTTGGAAATACTGATGAAAACAGGAATCAACCACCAGTGATTGAGCAAATACCTGTCGTAGCAGCAGCACCTGAGCCAATAACCATGGCTGGTGTGCAAATGATGATTCAGACGATGTTGGATCGTCAGATGGATGAAACTAGACGGTTGCTTCAGCAGAATCGTGAAGAACTGTCAATTCGAGTGGAAGAGCCTGAATTAAATGAAGGGCACTCGGAAGGTGGAAACTTCAGTGGGTCTGTTGGTCAATACATAATTAAAATTTTAGAAAGGGGCCGTAAGCACTCACCCTCAAAGCATGAGTTACATTTGTTTAAATTCGGTTTCCTTTGAGAAGCTTTACATGAGAAAACACAATACATAATTCTTGAACTTTGAAATACTCTCGGGACCGTTTTGTAGCAAACTTACACTATATGGGTTGTTTTGTAATTTCGCTAAACTATAGGAGGTGTTTGGTAGTTGAATTTAACGAATAGGATTGTTTTGGTAAAAAAATTCCAAATGAGGGGTTGTTTTAAACAAACGGGTTCATTGTTTGGGGTTGGGACGGATTTTGAATACATGGTTTAATAGGGAGGGCATTTTGGTCATTTTCTAATTAAAATGACTTAGGGCTTTTTAATCCCCCGTGTTCTTCGTTTGATCGGGCAATGAAAGAAAAGGAGATACGAATGGATGAAGGCGACGAGAGGGAAAATGAACACGAAGGCAGATGAACAAAAATGGCGAGAAGGAAAGCACGAGGTCGCGGCTCTGCATCCGGTCCTTGCTCGTCGCAGACCACAGAGAAGACCGAAGGAGAATGAAGCTCGCAGGCGGCGCTTCGTCGATCGATTCGCGAAGAGGGAGTAGTCTCCGGGTCGACGAGACTGAAGAGACGGAGGGCGTGAAGAAGCAGCGAAGTTTTGCTCGTCGCTTCCGGATGCGAGGTGTGAGGTCCGGGCGTTGCAAGAAGCGGTAGTAGCGAAGACGAGGCCATCTGATCTCTGTGGTCTATGGGAACAGCAGAGGAAGAAAACGAGGGGAAAGGGGGTCCGATGGGAGTCCGGTCGGCAGCCATTCGTCGCAGGTGAGGATCTCGGGGGTGTTTGCTCGAAAATCACGATGTTTCCCCCTTGTTTTGGCAGTTCCGAATCAACCATAGGTAAAAAAATACTTTTGGGATTTTGTTTGTTTGTTTGATAGAAATCATTGGGGTGTTTGGGTTTGCTGGCAAATCAATGATAATGAAGGGAATTTGGGTTTGTTTCATTTGACAGGGAAGGAAAAGTAAACAAAACGTGTTGTTGTTATTCCTGTTTGCTGGTATACCCGAAGTCAAGAACAAGAGTATTCTTGTCGATGTAGGATGAAAGGAAATATGGAGGTTTATTAACAGGAAACGTAGAAGAGAAGGGTATGAGGGGCTGTTCCTGTGACAGCTTCAATTGAGAAAAGGAAACACGTTTTCTTTTGACTTTGAGTGTAGTATTGTCCATTGTGTGTAGAATTGGATGCTTTGTTATGTGGAAGTAAAACTTATGGTTTTTGGCTGCAATTTTTATATAATTGGTTTGATTTTTATGGTTTTTTGCTGTAATTTTTATATAACTGGTTTGATTTTTGATTGTTTTTATATATTTTGTGTTTTCTTTGGGTGTAAATTGAAGCAAAAGTAAGCAAAAGTTTTTTCTTATGCATATGTATTTAGTTTATAACTTTGTGCTTATATAATTGGTTTGATTGTTTTTATATATTTTGTGTTTTATGAATATAACTTTGTGCATTGATTTGTATAATGGACTCAATGCCTATGTATTTAGTTGAATTTGGGTATGTATTAATTTACTGTACTAGTTAATTACAGTAGTTTATATATTTGTGTATTATATAAATTTAAAATCATGTGTTAGGAAATGTAATATTTATTAATTTGTTAAACATTTGTATATAACGTATGTTTATGTGATATATAAAAAAATTTATATTTGTACACAATAAGTGTTCAAATTTTTTCATATATACTAGCATTTGGTATTTGGAAAAATCATATATGACTTATATATAAAAATTTGTATATTTTTTGTCGTTATATAATTTTAATTATGTATCATATATGCATTGTGATTACATGATCGGCTATTTGTCATATGCAATATGGTGTTATAAAAATTATAGCAAACACATAATAGATTTTTGAAAAATACGTTCCCCACATATATATGTATATATAGATGTACATGATCTTAGAAATTTTGGGTTATCTCTACGTTAAGACTTGTAATAACCGGATTGGATAATAATATATCATTTCCAGAATATATTGCCAATAATTGAAATCATATCGAAATCAATAGTTTAAGGTTTCGTGATTAATAAATCTGAAAACGTCTGATTTTTCCACTTTATAAATATTTTACTAAAAATATTTCAAATATGAAATTAAATATTAAGCTATAGTCTGAGTCCAAAAATGCTTTCGGAATTCCCATTTGAGGTGTGCAAGTCCCTCAACGGATGGAAACAGTGTTTAGCGATTTTAAGAGAATCAGTATTATATTGGTTTTGGATTTTTAAAACGGTCGTATCTTTTGTATACGAACACCGTTTGGGACGTTCTTTATATTTTTGGAAATAGGGAAACATATACTTTGAGACTAGAATGTTTTCTTTGCTCACAACTGCTTAATTTGAAATTTTAGTTGTTCAGACATATTCTTAGGGTTGCAGTTTGAGTTGTTTGTCAAATTACATATTTGGAAGTAAGATACAATCTGGTATCTTATAATAGTTGAAATAACTCATTTATTTTATATTAGATACATTAAAGCTCATTGAGTCAAATTACAAAAAGATTTACTATGAACTTGACCGTTCATAGTCTTTGACCTAAATTATGGGATGTCACATTACCTCCCCGTTAAGGGAATTTCGTCCCGAAATTATTTAGCTCTAGATTATTTTGTTCCACTATCATTTTGTTCTACTAGTGGAGGGAACACTGTTGAAAAGTTGTGGATGTTTTTGTTTCATCTGATTCTTACTTTCACATTCCTAATCATTTAGCAATTCGACACACATTCGTTGTCTCCTGTTGAGCTCCTTCTGGTTGAAGATGTGTTGAAGGCTTTTGTGATCGGTGAACACGACACACTTCTCCCCGTAGAGGTAGTACCTCTAAATCTGTAAGGAAATCACTACAACTCCCAACTCTAAATCATTAGTAATGTAGTCGGTCTTGTTTAGGATAAGTTGTTTGGATGCGTGTTCAATGATTTTATTCCTTTGCATCAGTATGTATCCTAACCCTTCGTGTGAGGCGTTGCAGAATACTACAATATCTTATGTTCCCTTTAGAAGAGACACAATTGGTGCACTGCACAACACTTGTTTCCATTTCTTGAAGGCAGACTCCTGTTGTCTCCCTAATCAAAATCATTGTCTTTCTAGGTTAGAGCAGTGAGAGGCTTGGCTATCTGGGATAAGTTCTTGATGAATTTCTGCTAATAGTCTACAAGACCTAGGAATTTGCGTACTTCGGTTGGCGTCTTTGGTTAGTCCGAATGGCATAACTAGAAACTAGTAGTGACTGTACCGAGTCTTTAATGTTGTCTTAGGAGGGTCTGCTTCTTTGATTCTGAGTTGTTAATAGCCGGGTCTTAGATCGATCTATGAGTAGTAACGGGATCCATGTAGTTGGTCGAACATGTCATCGATCCTCGGGAGTGAATATTGGTTTTTGATGGCGAATTTGTTCAACTCCCGTTAGTCGATGCACATCCTGAATGATCCATCCTTCTCTCTGAAAAACAATACCAAAGTTCCCAACAGAGAGAAGCTTGGTCGGATAAGGACTTTGTCAAGAAGTTCTTAAAGATGACTATACAGTTCTTGCATTTCCGATGGAGCCAGACGATAAGGAGATCTTGCCACTCGTGTTGCACATGGGATTAGGTCGATTCGAAATTCAACCTGTCTGACTAGAGGTACTCCCGGTAGATCTTCTAGAAATATGTCCGAGTAATCTCACACTTGTAGTATGTATTTGATTTCGATAAGTTTGTCTTGCATATCCACCACGTGGGCCAAGAAAGTGAAGCATCTCTTCTGCAACCACCTCTTTGCCTTCATGCAGGATATGGTTCTTAGGTTCTTCACACACTTATGTCTGTAAATCACATGAGTTTTGTTGTTGGTTAAAGGTAATCGAACAGACTTTTTGTAACATAAAATCTCTACTCGATGAAGTGATAATCAGTCCATTTTGATGATCACATCAAAACTTCCAATGGTCATAGGTATTAAATTGTCGTGAAAGATGTGGTTATTCAGGGTGAGAATGCAATTAATGAGTATATCTAAGGTGCTTTCTAACTTGATTTTGCTACTTCTACTGTGTAATTTTCGTTAAGTTTTCATGATTTATGCTAAATCATGTTTCCAAACTCATGGGAAAATGAAGCTTTTATCGGTACTAGTATCAAATAATTCGGATGTATAATTATTGTTGATAGCAAACTTATCAGTAACCACAGTTGGTTTTTGGCGAGCATCTCTAACAACTATCACACATTTTTTTCCTTGTCACCCTGATTCTTTAGGTTTGGGGAGTCCTTCTTGAAATTCCATGGTTGATTGCACTCGAAGCAACTTTGGTTTCTGTAACGCCCGCAGATACGGGCTAGTCAATTTAGAGACGATGAGCGTCAAAATTAAAGTGTGATATAAGCCTGATATCTTTACATAAAGTTGTAGTGGTCGAAACAAGGATTCCGGGGATATAAAGAACGCCGAAATCTGAGTTATAATGAAGAAGTTATGACCCGTCGAAGTTTCGCGACGGAACCGGCGCGACACCGGGAAGCGTAAGTAGTAAATTTATGATAGAGCGACTTTTAGCCTTAGCGATATAAACAAAAGTCATAGAATATGTTAAACCGAGATCATCCATAAAAAGAACGCCCAAATCTGACTTCGTATGAGGAAGTGATGATTTTTTGAAGTTTCGGCTTAGCGGTATATAACCCGAAGTTCGAATATTAGATCGAGCAGTTTTTAGCCGACACAACCTGAACGAGAATCGAAGATGTCGTTAAAAATAGCGTAACGATAAAAAGACAGACGAAAACGGACGTTGGATGAAGAAACTTGGAATCTTAACGGACCAATCATGTCCCGGCCTGTTAATAATATAACTTTTTAAATAAATTCAGAACTAGCAGACGGAGTCTAAACAAAAGTTGTAGAGTACGTTCTCGCCTACATGTGGATATAAAGAACATAAAAAACGGAGCTCGTACGCGAGAGTTACGAATTTTTAAAGATTTCACTTGAATTTGCGAAGCTGATGATAGAAGTGCTGAAGTGGCACATTTCCAACCATCTATTGCTGATCGCAGATAGCCTTTGGATGAAGACACTTTGCCTTCGCTATGCCCCGCGTCTGAGGCCGGGTATGCCCAGCGTACTTTGTGTAACGCCCGCAGATCCGGGCTAGTCAATTTAAAGGCAATAGGGGTCGAAAACGACTTTTTGACAAAAAGATTATTTAGAATAAATAATCTTAACCAAGTTGTAGAATATGTCACAAGGTTTTCGTACATATAAAGAACGCCGAAATCCGAGTTATAACGAAGAAGTTATGACCCGTCGAAGTTTCGCGACGGAACCGGCACGGCACCGGGAAGCGTAAATAGTGAATTTACGATAGAGCGAGATTTAGCCTTAGCGATCTAAACAAAAGTCGTAGAATATGTTAAACTAAGAACATCGATAAAAAGAACGCCCAAATCTGACTTCGTATGAAGAAGTTATGATTTTTCGAAGTTTCGGACTAGCAGTGTACATCCCGAAATTCGAATATTAGATCGAGCGGTTTTTAGCCAACACGACCTAAACAAGAATCGAAGATCTCGTTAAGAGTAGCGTAACGAGAAAAAGATGGGCGAAAACGGACGTCGGATGAAGAAGTTATGAGGATTTAACGGACCAATCCTGTCCCGACCTGTTAATAATATAAAATTTAAAATCGAGTCAAAATTAGCCAACAAAGTCTAAACTAAAGTTGTAGAGTATGTTCCCACCTTCGCGTGGATATAAAGAATGTCGAAAACGGAGCTTGTACACGAAAGTTACGAATTTTTAAAGTTTGCACTTGAATTTGTGAAGCTGATTGCGAAGTTGCTGACGTGGCCAAATCTCAGTCGTCGCTTGCTGAGCACGGTCTCGCTTCGGATGATGACACCTGGTGCGAGTGTTACGCCCAGCATAGCCGAGGAGCGCCTCGCGTACGAGGTACGCCTAGCGTGCGAAGAGGGAATGCCGCACGTAGTCAATTTGCTTGGTCCGAGAAGAAGCGACGTCGCCCCACCGAGGTCTCGCCATTTGGCACCCTTATCCGAAGTTATGCCCCGCGTCCGAGGACCTGTACGCCCAGCGTACGTCCGAGGAGCAGCCTATAAAAGGGCTGCGAGGGCTGCCATATTTTCTCACAAATTCACTCCAACTTTCTCACTCTACTTTCTCTCACTACCCCCCTAACCCCCTCCTAAGCCTAGGTAAACCACCTAGCACCCTAAGGAAGCCCCAAGGCTCCCGGAGTCCCGAGAAAAAAGAGTCTTTCGGTTTCGAAACGCTGCTCCAATTAAGTTCCGGTTTTCGATAAAATTCGCTGTAAGTGTGCTACGCTTACGCAATTTTTAATATAGCTTTCAAATAATTATAGGAATGTTATTAGGTCCTTAAAATAATTATTTGGGCTATTTTTATGAGTTATATTGGGTGTTATTAACGCTTAATAATAGTCAGATTAATTAATTTGTCGTGGTTATCGTTAGACTAAACCCTAGTGGTATTAGTACTAGGTTTTATCGAATGAAAATCGTTTTGAGAGTATCGAAGCGCTGTCCGAGTGCTGATTCATCACCTTTCAGATGAGTGCATGGTCCCCTTCAACTTACACATAGATATGAAGTATTTACTACGTGTTATGTGTGCATATTGTCTGTTTACTTGCTGTCTATGCTCGGTGAACGATTCTATACATGTTTTAAATGATTTAAACTGTATATATATATATATATATATATATATATATATATATATATATATATATATATATATATATATATATATATATATATATATATTTATATCTACGAAAATGTTGGGGTAAGACATGGATAGATGTAATAGATGAAATATGAGTTGGATGATGAGTTGAGAGGTAAAATAGACCGTGAGGTGAGGGTGAGAGGTGGACGATGTGAGAAGCCTTTTTCCCAAATGATGGCCCCGTCATTCAGCAGAGTATGGATGACAACCACGAACTATTCTAGATAGTCCAGTGGAACACTAGCAGACTCGCAACCTGTAAGTGTTGTGAACGACGTGTTCCCTGGTGTACTCTAAAAACCCATTGATATGTATTGCGAATGGACTCTCGAAAATGATACTGTCAATAAAACCCGGCAGAAGCGTCTAAAGGACTCTACCGGCAGAAGCGCCTAATAGAGAACCTCATAACCCCGGCAGATGCGCCTAAAGGACTATTTCGGCAGATGCACCCCATAGAGAATATCACAATTTTGGTAGTTGCTCCCTAGTGACAGAACTAGCATATTGTGCTTGACAGATGTGTCATTTACAACGATGGAATTCATACCTATTCCTTAGGATACTCCTTAGGAATGAATGAACAAGAAATAGCTGATTCTTAGGGTAGATCCTTAAGAATAAAGAAGATAACGGGGATGGGTAATTGGGTTAACTGTTTGATGATTAAACATAATAATTATATTATTGTGGGTTGAAAACCCTATGTACTCACCAGGTTTCCCAACCTGACCCACTCAGTTTATTTATATCGATATGAAGTGACATTACACTGAGAGATTTAAAGAGATGTAGATCACTAGTGTAAATAATTGTAAGTTCTGTTTATGCTTATGTTTCTATATTAACGATGACATCCCAAACGTTTTAAAATGAAATAAATACGTTTCTTCAAAAATGTTTTAATAACGTATTTATCATGTTTTTCTGGGAACAAATTCCGTAACATTTTTATTAAAAGAAGTACTCTGATTTTTTATAAAGCATAAACAAAATCAGTTTTTTCTGGCCGTGAAAATTGGGATGTCACACTTTGGTCCTTATCCCATATGATGTGCGAGTCATTTGGTGCAAACTTGGCAACCCTATCCGGAGTTACGCCCAGCATAACCGAAGGCTACACCTAGCGTAGTCTGATGAGCGGAAACCTATAAATAGCTACGAAATGTTCCGAGCTTCCCACACATTTTTCACTTCTCACTCGAAAAACTTTCTCTCTATAGGGTTTCTAAACCCCTAAAGCCTAGGTGAACCCCTAGCACACGAAAGAAGCCCCGAGGCTCCCAGAGTCCCGAGAAAAAGGGTCTTTCGGTTGGGAAACGCTGCTCCGAGCAAAGCCCAATTTTCCTTAAAACCCGCTATAAGTGAGCTACACCTATGAAATTTTTTATATAGCTTTTAAATAATTATAGTAATGTTATTAGGTCCTTAGAATGTTTAATTGGGCTAATATTATGGGTTATATAATGCCGTTATAATATCTTTTTAAACACTCGCGGTACGGGGTTCCAGTTTGGAGGGCCGCTTGGGTTGCTGGATTCAGAAGTGCTTATATGCCAAAATGATCCTGCCCTCCGGTGTTCCATGTCTGGCCACGTCAGTATATAGTGGGTGAAAAGTATTATGCCGCGCTTATATAATAGTAATAATAGTTAGACTATTGATTAATCGCAGTTAACGTTAGACTAAACCCTAGTAGTAATGAAAGTAGGTGTTGACGAAGGAAATTGTTTCAAGAGTAACGAAGCGCTGTCTAAGTTTGGAATCACCATCTTAACAGGTGAGTGCATAGTTACTTTCAACTTACACATAAATATGAAGTATTTTATATAGATTACATCTTGTAGGTTCATATTATTTGTATACTTGTTATCTATGCTGGATGAACGATTTTATACATGTTTTAAATGATTTAAACTGTATATGTATTTTATATCTACAAAATGTATTGGGTAAAACATGGGTAGATGTAATAGTTGTTGTGTGACAAAATAAAATAATGAGAGGCCTCGTTATAGATGTTATTGATGATCCAGTCATCTAGCGGAGTATAGATGATGACCACGGACTATTCTAGACAGTCTAGTAGAACGCTAGCAGGCTCGCAACCTGTAGATGTTTATTTGAATTGTGTGTTTACCAACAATACTCCATCCCCCACATGGTTGCCTTATTTGAGATGAATTGCTGAGGAATCCCTGAAGCATGTGTTGTCACCCCGATGAAAGTCCTTATACTAGGTCCCTTACGTTAGATTTTTCAGGGACGTAAAGTGAGGATAACGGGAACGGGTAATCGGGTTTGTTTGGTTTGATAAAGTTAATAAACATATTTATTGTGGGTTGAAAACCCTATCTGCTCACCAGGCTCCTAAGCCTGACCCACTCAGTTTCTTGTATTACAGGTAGTGGCGCATGAGCATAGATGTTTGGATGAGAGATAAGGGATTATAGGCCTGTAAATACTTAATAATGTAGTAAGGCTTATGTTGTATTGTTTATGCTTATGATCTGTATCGAACATGACATCCCAAGTCTTTTAATGAAATACATTTCTATGGAAATACTTTTGATAAATCTTTATCATATTTTTGTATTGGGACAAATTCCGCAACACTTTTATTTAAAATGTTACTCTGATTTTCAAACAATCATAAACAAAATCGGTCTTTTATGGTCGTGAAAATGGGGATGTCACAACTTCTATTTGTAGTAGGGGCTGAGGTTGTATTTTTCGGGTTCTTCTACAAAACTTAGAGGTGTGACCTCTCAAATTATAGATGTTACATGCCATGCAATTTTCGACATGGTGGAAATTACACTTGGTATAGTGAGGTAAAGTCATAGAGTAAGGCTTTTATTGAGTAGGGGTGTTTATGATTACAACGTACATGGACACAGGTTCTAGATTGGGTTTGTGAGGCTCGAAGTTCCCCTTTAACTTGCCATGGAACTGCATTTTTGTACTCTTATCCTGGTGCTTTTCTATTTGTGGGGTCATGGTACCCTGACATATACATTGATCTGTCAATGGTAGTGGGTCTGGATGCCGTGACCAGACCTTCAAATGGTGAAGCTAATCCCTGGATGTACCTTTCCGTCTATTTCTATTACGGGTTCATCATTCCTGGGCAAAGGTTTATGAGGTCGTTAAATCGGACGGTGTAAGCAGTCACCTCCGATCCTTTTATGGTTAGGTTCCAAATTGTAGAGAGAGAATTGAAATTCTACCGATTTCAAATGATAGAGAGAGAAGTTTGGAGACTACTGAATGATCGATTAGGAACTAGGGGTTTCTCTGCTACGATGGTAGCGGAGCTAGTGGTTCTTTGTTCTTCTTCGGGTTTATTTGAACTAGGAAAATATGAATGTTATCCCGGATTTTTAAGTATTTTTAAAGTGTATATGTTGTTTTGGGGTTGATATACGGTTTCTAAGGTACTAAGTTCCAGGTTTATTTATGATATGGCTTATGTACGGTACTAACCTTAATTGAGGCGTTGGACCTAAAGTATTGACTTGGTAGTTTTAGTTGGATGCATGTTTGAGTTTTATTAAGTGTTCGCATCGCGGGTTAGAGTATATATAAATCTTATATATTATCGTTGTTGGGTTTTATAGTACAAGTACAACAATAAACAATATAGCATTCGTGTTCCATCTTGATATTTGAATACAAGGTTTTTACAAATAACAACAATCCATGAATTGCTTTAACAGATAGGTTGGTGAGTGTTACTGGTTTTCTGCTAACAGTAGTAATACTTTTAATAAGTCTAAAAAGTATTTTCTCTATATGTATATCAATTGTTAAAAACAATGTTTGCAATGAGTCTTTAAAAGCCAAAATGTATTTTTGTATAAGTAAATCCATATTTTAAACCGTATTTGTAAAGAATCTTTTAATATCCTTTAAAACCAAAATGTTATGTTACATAAGTAATTCCATACATAAAATAGTTTTGAAAGCACCCAAGCCCATGGTTGGTAGTAGAGGTGAGCGTGGTGCGGTTCGGTGCAGTTATTAGCCAAAACCTCACCACTAACCACAAATGCGGTTAATCCATATTCAAAACCGCTTGGTGCGGTTATTTTTGCGGTGCGTTTAGGCGGTTATTTTTGCAGTGCGGTTTTGTTTTTTCTAGTGCGGTTATTTTGTGTGGTTTTTAACCATAGTTTAGTATTAAAACAGTTTTAAAAGTTCAAATATATTACTTGTAATAAAAATAATAATGTATGAGACAATTAACTTAAATCACAAACAATTAATATCGTATAAACGTCAAATCAATAGTAATTAACAATAAATTTATTAAAATTTTCTAATTTCATTATTTTTTAAAGTTAAACATAACAAAACCATATTTTTGTCTTCTAATATTTTATTCATCTTTCATTCATGAAACTTCTCTTATTTTTAATATTTAATATATTAATAATTAATAAAAAAAAGTGTATATAATATATGTGGTGCGGTGCGGTTTTTTTTTGCGGTTTTTGAAAACTAATAACCGCACCGCCCCACGAATTTGCGGTTTTTGAAAAACAGAAAACCTCACCATCGGTTTTTATTGCGGTTGCGGTTTATTGGTTGTGGTTTTTGCGGGGTTTACAGTTAATTTTAGTTGCGATGCGGTTTTTGCTCATCCCTAGTTGGTAGTGTGTGTGTGATATATATATATATATATATATATATATATATATATTCTACTTAATGTTTATAGTGAGTCCTATAACGGAGTTATGTGACTGAGTGTATCCACTACAACGCTTCATTGGACGTTGCAGTAACGATCATAGACACTTATCACCCACTTCGATTGATCGGTCGAGGTTGTAGCTAGCAATCGCTGGTGGGGATGTCAACCCCGTATAGATCTATACATATGTATCTCGCTCCAAAGATTAATGGTTATAGTATTGTGGGCATGCTAAGTGTTTCGACTCAGCTAATGAATAACATCTCACTAAAAAGTCCTTAACTAAAAAGTTTGTGAATAACTCTCAGTCCTAACTTAATTGTGATTAAGTCACTAAGCATAATGAGTTTCATTGTATTAAGTTTATAAAAGTCGAGTATGCTTGGTATGTATGTATGGCTGGCAATGGGGCGGCTTTTGACCCTGATCCGATCCAAACCCTTAACAATTATATGGGTTTGGAGCATAGTTTTTGATCCGTTTACTCGTTAACGACTTGTACTCGCTAACCCTTTTATTAAAAGGGTCGGGTATGGATCATCAACGATCCGCTCCATTTATAACCCGCCCCATATAAATTTTAAAATTATACATTTCTATTTTAAACTGCCTAAATTTTACTTTAAATTTCAATCTAAATTCCAGAGAGGAAAGACCAAAGACTAAACTATTTATACATAGGACTCGGGGACTCAACTTCTAGACTTTCATTTTTCTCCCAAGAATCATGATGTCATTCATTTATATTTCATCATGTAATCACCAATTTCATTTATAAATCAATAAATTTATTTATGAACGGGAAGAAAGTTTGTAATTGTTATTTTCTATCAATGCAATAAAGGGTCAAAAACTAATTGGAAGTAACTACAATAATGATATTAATTCCAATCAAAAGTTTTCGAGTACATAATGTGCTTTCTAAATCAACTTTTGTTTTATTTAACAAATGTGATTTTATGATTTAAGTAAAACGTATTTGATTATTCAAAAAAACTTTGGGGTTTGGGGCGGGTTTGGGTATTTGTTGATTCGGTGGATAAGGGTATGGGTTTGATTATTCAAAATTCTGCGGGTTATGGAGCGGGTTTGAATCGAGTTTTGGAATTTGTTAAAAGCGTTTGGATCAAGGTAGATTAGCTCCAAACCCACCCCATTGTCAGGTCTATATGTATGTAAAAGTGTAATGTCATTGCTTTTAAAAAGATGTATGTTTCAAAGTAATGAACATGTGTACATGTATAAACTTTATGCATTTAAACATATAAATATACATGTATAGTAATTGCTTGAATCCTTGAAATAGTACAATGTGTTATAATGTGTTTATCATACTATACAATGTCACATAAAAATCATATATTTTTGTATAATGTAACATTTATCGTGCGGACTAATTATTTCACGATAAAAAAATTCATTATATGTATACGAAAAGTTTATACTAGCTTCTTTGTAAAAATGTGATACATTAATAAATAACATTTTTATAAACTTCATATATTGTATGTTTGCGTAAAAGATAATTGGTTTATATAAATGAAATATGTAGGCACATCTATCCCCCCCCCCCCCCCCCCCCCCCCCCCCCCCCCCGTGGAAATAATTAAAGTTTTAGAAATGGGCCGTAAGCGCTCACCCTCGAAACGTGAGTTACATTTGTTTAAATTCGGTTTCCTTTGAGAAGCTTTACATGAGAAAACACAATACATAATTCTTGAACTTTGAAATATTTTCGGGACCGTTTTGTAACAAACTTACACTATATGAGTTCTTTTGTAATTTCGCTAAAGTATAGGAGGTGTTTGGTTGTTTAATTTAACGAATAGGATTGTTTTGGTAACATTTTTTTACCAAATGAGGGGTTGTTTTAAACAAATGGGTTCATTGTTTGGGGTTGGGACGGTTTTTGAATACATGGTTTAATAGGGAGGGCATTTTGGTCATTTTCTAATTAAAATGACTTAGGGCTTTTTAATCCCCCGTGTTCTTCGTTTGATCGGGCAATGAAAGAAAAGGAGATACGAATGGATGAAGGCGACGAGAGGGAAAATGAACACGAAGGCAGATGAACAAAAATGGCGAGAAGGAAAGCACGAGGTCGCGGCTCTGCATCCGGTCCCTGCTCGTCGCAGACCACAAAGAAGACCGAAGGAGAATGAAGCTCGCAGGCGGTGCTTCGTCGGTCGATTCGCGAAGAGTGAGTAGTCTCCGGGTCGACGAGACTGAAGAGACGGAGGGCGTGAAGAAGCAGCGAAGTTTTGCCCGTCGCTTCCGGATGCGAGGTGTGTGGTCCGGGCGTTGCAAGAAGCGGTAGTAGCGAAGACGAGGCCATCTGATCTCTGTGGTCGATGGGAACAGCAGAGGAAGAAAACGAGGGGAAAGGGGGTCCGATGGGAGTCCGGTCGGCAGCCATTCGTCGCAGGTGAGGATCTCGGGGGTGTTTGCTCGAAAATCACGATGTTTCCCCCTTGTTTTGGCAGTTCCGAATCAACCACAGGTAAAAAAATACTTTTGGGATTTTGTTTGTTTGTTTGATAGAAATCATTGGGGTGTTTGGGTTTGCTGGCAAATCAATGATAATGAAGGGAATTTGGGTTTGTTTCATTTGACAGGGAAGGAAAAGTAAACAAAACGTGTTGTTGTTATTCCTGTTTGCTGGTATACCCGAAGTCAAGAACAAGAGTATTCTTGTCGATGTAGGATGAAAGGAAATATGGAGGTTTATTAACAGGAAACGTAGAAGAGAAGGGTGTGAGGGGCTGTTCCTGTGACAGCTTCAATTGAGAAAAGGAAACACGTTTTCTTTTGACTTTGAGTGTAGTATTGTCCATTGTGTGTAGAATTGGATGCTTTGTTATGTGGAAGTAAACTTATGGTTTTTTGCTGTAATTTTTATATAATTGGTTTGATTTTTATGGTTTTTGGCTGTAATTTTTATATAATTGGTTTGATTTTTGATTGTTTTTATATATTTTGTATTTTCTTTGGGTGTAAATTGAAGCAAAAGTTTTTTCCTATGCGTATGTATTTAGTTTTTAACTTTGTGCTTATATAATTGGTTTGATTTTTATATAATTTGTTTGATTGTTTTTATATATTTTGTGTTTTATGTTTATAGCTTTGTGTATTGATCTGTACAATTTACTCAATGCATATGTATTTAGTTGAATTTGGGTATGTATTGATTTATTGTACTAGTTAATTATGATTTATTGTACTAGTTAATTACATTGGTTTATATATTTGTGTATTATATAAATTTAAACTCGTATGTTAGGCAATTTGAAATTTATTAATTTGTAAAACATTTGTTTAAAAATTGACACATATATAACGTATGTTTATGAGATATATAAAAATTTGAATAATATATAACATATGTTTATGAGATATATAAAAATTTGAATAGTTGTACATAAGAAGTGCTCAAATTATTTCATATCTACTAGCATTTGGTATTTGGAAAAATAATATATGACTTATATGTAAATATTTATATGTTTAGTGTCGTTATATAATTTTAATTATATATCATATATGCATTGTGAATACATGATTGACTATTTGTCATATGCAATATGGTTTTATAAAAATTATAGTAAATACATAATAAAATTTTGAAAAATACGTGCCCAACATATATATGTATATATAGATGTATATGATTTTACAAATTTTGCGTTATTTGTACGTTAAGAGTTGTAATAACTGGATTGGATAATAATATATTATTTCCAAAATATATTGCCAATAATTGAAATCATATCAAAATCAATAGTTTAAGGTTTCACGATTAATAAATCTGAAAACGTCTGATTTTTCCACTTTATAAATATTTTACTAAAAATATTTCAAATATGAAATTAAATATTAAGCTATAGTCTGAGTCCAAAAATGCTTTCGGAATTCCTATTTGAGGTGTGCAAGTCCCTCAACGGATGGAAACAATTTTTAGCTATTTTAAAAGAATCAGTATTATATTGGTTTTGGATTCTTAAAACGGTCGTATCTTTTGTATACAAACACCGTTCGGGACGTTCTTTATATTTTTGGAAATAAGGAAACGTATACTTTGAGACAAAAATGTTTTCTTTGCTCACAACTGCTTGATACGAAATTTTAGTTTTTCAGACGTATTCTTTGGGTTGCAGTCTGAGCTGTTTGACTTGTTTGTCAAATTACATATTTTGAAGTAAGATACAATCTGGTATCTTATAATAGTTGAAATAACTCATTTATATTATATTAGATACACTAAAACTCAGTGAGTCAAATTACAAAAAGATTTACTATGAACTTGATCGTTCATAGTCTTTGACCTAAATTACGGGATGTCACATGAATTTCGTCCCGAAATTAATTAGTTCTAGATTATTTTTTTCCACTATCATTTTGTTCTCCTAGTGGAGGGAGCACTGCTGAAAAGTTGTGGATGTTTTTGTTTCATCCGATTCTTACGTTCCCAAGTTAACTTGGGCTCTCTACGAGAGTTCCATCAGGCATTTATTATAGGTATGCGACTTTGTTTTAGGCTTTTAATTTCTCGATCCACGATCTCCACCGGTTCCTTCACGAAGTCAAGTTTATTTTTAACCTAGAGTCCATCGAGAGGAATGACTAGGTTCTCATTAGAGAGACACTTTTTAAGATTTAACACGTGGAAGGTATCATGAACTTTATTAAGTTTTTGAGGTAAATTGAGTTTGTAAGTCACTGGACCAACTCTTGACAGGATTTGAAAAGGTACGGTGTAATAGGGGTTTAGTTTACCTCGTTTTCCTAATCGAATGACACCTTTTCATGGTGCGACCTTTAGTAGGACACGATCTCGTACTTTGAATTCTATGGTTTTGCGTCTTGTGTCAACATAGCTTTTTGATGACCGCGTGCGGTCCTTGGTCGTTCCTTTATTTTAATGATCTTTTCTCGTTGTTTCATGAATGATCTCTGGACCAGTGTGTAGAGTATCCCTAGCATGTTTTATAGCTAATTGAGTATCTCCAATTTCTTCCCAGCATATCGAAGAACGTCATCTGCACCAGTACAAGGTCTCAAATGGAGTGGTCTTTATGTTAGTTTCATAATTATTATTATATGAAAACTCTACTAGCGGTAAGTGAGTATCTCGTGCATTACCAAATTCCATCACTCAAGCACGAAGCATATCCTCTAGAGTTTGTATCATTCTTTCACTCTAATAATCCACTTGAGGATGAGATGAAATACTTACATCAAGTTTGGTTCCTAGGAATCTTTGCAATGATTGCCAGAATATGAAACTGAATTTACTATCTCCGTCTAAGACAGTAGATATTAGCACAATATTTAGTTTGATTACCTCCTTGAGTTTGGTCCTAATGAGTTTCTCCATCTTGTTCTTTTATTTAAGGGCTAGGAAACGGGTGGAATTGGTCAAACAGTCGACAACTACCTGAATTGTGTCGTATCCGCTTAAAGTTATTGACAACTCTGTTATGAAGTACAAGGTTATTTGTTCCAACTTTCGTTCTAGGATTGGCGATTGTTGTGGTAGACTAAATGGATTTTTGGTACTCTGCTTTGACCTGGGAAATGAATCTTCTATCAGTACTAGTATCAAATAATACGAATGCATAATTATTGTTGATAGGAAATTTATCAGTAACCACGGGTGGTTCTTGGCGAGCATCTCCAGCACCTATCACAAATGTTCTTCCTTTTCACCCTGATTCTTTAGTTTCGGGGAGTCCTTCTTGAAATTCCATGGTTGATTGCACTCAAAGCAACTTTGGCTTCTATCTGCAGTAGGGATTGATGTTGTGTTTTTCGGGTTCTTCTACAAAACTTAGAGGTGTGACCTCTCAAGTTATAGAGGTTGCATGCCATGCAATTTTCAACATGGTGGAAATTGCACTTGGTATAGTGAGGTAAATTCGTAGATTAGGGCTTTTATTGAGTAGTAGTGTTTATGATTACAACGTACATGGACAAAGGTTATGGACTCGGTTTGTGATGCTCGAAGTTCCCCTTTGACTTGCCATGGAACTTCATTTTTGTACTCTCATCCTGGTGCATTTCTGTTTATAGGGTCATGGCACCTTGACATATACACTAATCTGTCAATGGTAGTGCGTCTGGATGCAGTGACCATACCTTGAAATGGTGAAGCTAATCCCTAGATGTACCTTTCCGTCTATTTGTATTACGGGTTCATCATTCCCGAGCAAAGGTTTGTGGGATCGTGAAATCAGACGGTGTAAGCAGTTACCTCCGATCCTTTTATGGTTAGGTTCCAAATTATAGAGAGAGAATTGAAATTCTACCGATTTCAAATGATAAAGAGAGAATGTAACGCCCATAGATCCGGACTAGTCAATTTCGAGGCAAGAAGTGTCGAAAATGACTTTTCGGCAAAATATTATTTAGAATAAATAGTCTTAACCAAGTTTTAGAATATGTCTCAAGGTTTCCGTACATATAAAGAACACCGAAATCCGAGTTATAACGAAGAAGTTATGACCCGTCGAAGTTTCGCGACGGAACCAGCGCGAAACCGGGAAGCGTAAAAAGTGAATTTACGATAGAAGACTTTTTGGCCTTAGTAATCTAAACCAAAGTGATAGAAAAAGTTAAACCGAGAACATCCATAAAAAGAATGCCCAAATCTGACTTCGTATGAGGAAGTTATGAATTTTCTAAGATTTGGCATAGCAGTGTACGACCCGAAACTCGAATTTTACATCGAGCGGTTTTTGGCCTATGCAACCTAAATGAGAGTTGAAGATCTCATTAATAGGAACTCAATGGTAACAAGACAGACAAAAACGGAGTCCATATGTAGAAGTTATGAATTTTATGCGGACATTTTACACTATAATCTCTTCGTACTGTTAAATTTAAGATCGGTCGAGAATTAGCCGACAGAGTCAAAATGAAAGTTGCAGATCTTATTTTTACCTATGCGTGGATATAAAGAACGTCGAAAACGGATATCGTATGAAAAAGTTACGAATTTTAGAAGTCGGGAAGGAAAATTGTGAAATTTACGAGTGGTGATGACGTGGCTCGATCTGGGTCGTCGCTTGCTGATCACGGAATCGCTTCGGATGGAGACACCTGGCCTCGCTACGCAGCGCGTACAAGGAATGCCTCACGTTCGGAATCGCTTGGACTCGGATGGCCCACGTCGCACCTACAAGCCTCGGACACGTCTTTGTACGAACGCTTAGTGTAACCGAGGAACGCCTCACGTAGAACCAAGGAGCGCAGTGTGTAGCCAGCAGCCTCCAGCCTATAAAAGGGCTGCGAGGCCCGCCGATTTCTCACACCTTTTCAACCACTCTTTCTCTCGCTACATTCTCTCTCTGGCCCCTAACCCCCTAAAGCCTAGGTAAACCCCCTAGCACCCGAAAGAAGCCCCGAGAAAAAGGGTCTTTCGGTTTAGAAACGCTGCTCTGAGCAAATCCCGGTTTTCTTTAAAACCCATTGTAAGTGAGTCACGCCTATGAAATTTTTTTATATAGCTTTTAAATAATTATAGTAATGTTATTAGGTCCTTAGAATATTTAATTGGACTATTATTATAGGTTATATAATGTCGTTAAAATATCTTTTTAACCACTCGCGGTACGTGGGATCCGGTTTTTAGGGTCGCTTAGGTTGCTGGATTCAGAAGTGCTTATATGCCAAAATGATCCTGCCCTCCGGTGTTCGATGTCTGGCCTCGTCTGTATATAGTAGGTGAAAAGTATTATGTCGCGCTTATATAATACTAATAATAGCTAGACTATTAATTAGTCTCGGTGAATATTAAACTAAACCCTAGTGGTAATGATACTAGGTTTTGTCGAGGGAAATTGTTTTGAGAATAACGAAGTGTTGTTCAAGTGCAGAGTCACCACCTTCTCAAGTGAGTGCATAGTTACTTTCATCTTACACATAGATATGAAGTATTTTATATAAATTAGATGCTATATGTGCATATTGTCTGAATACTTGTTGTCTATGTTGGATGAACGATTTTATACATGTTTTAAATGATTTAAATTGTATATGTATTTTATATCTACAAAATATGTTGGGTAAAACATGGGTAGATGAATGATGAGGGATGAAGGCTGAAATAGAGGAACATTAGTAGTATGGACTGTAACGCCTGTAGATCAGGGCTAGTCAATTTAGAAACAATAAGCGTCAAAAATGACTTTTTGATGGAAGATTATCTAGAAGGATTAATCTTAACCAAGTTGTAGTATATGTCACAAGGTTTCCGTGCATATAAAGAACGCCAAAATCCGAGTTATAACGAAGAAGTTATGGCCCGTCGAAGTTTCGCGACAGAACCGGCACGACGCAATGCAACGTAAAAAGTGAATTTACGTTAGAGCGGTATTTAGCCGAAGCAATCTAAATGAGAATCGAAGATCTCATTGTTGGTATCGAAGCGATAAAAAGTTAGGCGAGAACGGACGTCAAACGAAGAAGTTATGAATTTATAACGAAAGTTTATGTCGCGGCCTATTAAAAATAATTAATAAAAATAAAGTCAAAATTAGCCGACGGAGTCTAAACGAAAGTTGTAAAGCGTAGTCTCACCTTCGCGTGGATATAAAGAACGTCGAAAATGGAGTTCGTATGAAGAAGATATGAATTTCCGAAGATTATTAAATAATTTGTATTTATTTTTAATCTTTAATTCGGAAGCATTATCCGAAGGAGTCACCGGTCTGATCCGAGGTACGCGCCGCGTACTCGAGTACGCCCCGCGTACTCCAAAAGTGTCGACATCGCAGCAAGTGGCTTCGGATGACGAACGCAGTGACGTTTTTCGGACCAGTACGCCCCGCGTACGTGCGAGGCTCAGCCTCTATAAAAGGAATCCGAAGGCAGCCGATAGTTTTGCCAATTTCTCCTCTTCTTTCTCCCATTTTGCATCGGTTTGCGTGCCAGAAATACCCCGAAGCCCCGGTATTGTTCTCAAGCCCCGAAGCAAGTCCCGAGATCCCGAAGATCCCGAGAAGTGCGGTTCCCAAGTCGAAGCTCTGCCCGCGAGAAGTTCGATTTTTGAAGAGATCTTCCAGATCTGCTGAGGATTACTACTTCTGCAAGTCGTAGTGCTGTCCGATCATCTTCTGATCAAGTGAGTGTATACTACCTTTCATAAACACAATAATAATACGAGTTTGGTTTGAGTGTATTAAGAGTATTGTTGTTTATAAGTGTGAATGTGTAGTTATTTTCTTCTAACACATAAATATGAAGTATTTGGTATAAAATACGTGCTATGTGTTTATATATTGTTGTTTATTTGAGATGAGTATGGCATGAATGTTTTATATAGTTTTAAAATGAGATAAACTGTATGTGTATTCTAGATCTACAAATATGTTGGGTAGAACATGGGTAGATGAGATAGTTGGTATGTGATGAAATGATGAGGTATGAAAGATGATTAAGAATGATATTGGTAGATGCACCAATTAAAGAATGTCATAAGACTAGCAGATGTGCTGTAGAATAATATCGGTAGATGCACCAAGTAGTGAATGTCGTAATCCTAGCAGATGCGCTTATAGGATAATGTCGGCAGATGCGCCAAATAAAGATTGTCATAATAATAGCGGATGCGTTTATAGGGTAATCTTGGCAGATGCGCTTATAAGATAATGTCGGCGGATGCGCCTAAAAGAGAATGTCATAAACCTGGCAATCGCGCCTCATAGTGTATGACGTAATCCTGGCAGAGGCGCTTAAAGGATAATGTTGGCAGATGCGCCTTATGTAGCAATGGAAGTTTGTGTAAATCCCTTAGGTCAATCCTTAGGAATGAAGGAATGACGAGTAGTTGAATTCCTAGGGTAAAATCCTAAGAAACATAATAGGGATGAATAATTGAGTTGATTGTTTGATGGTTGAATATAATAATTGTATTATTGTGGGTTGAAAACCCTATATGCTCACCAGGCTCCCAAGCCTGACCCACTCAGTTTTCTTTGCATTACAGGTAATGGCACAAGAGTATAAGTTGGTGGACTTGACGAGAGATTTTGGATTATAGGCCAGTAGTTATGAATAACTGTTGTAAGGTCTATTTATTATTGTTTATGCTTTTGGTCTGTATCGGAACATGACATCCCGAGGTTTTATTATTTAATGAAAATACATTCTCTTTGAGAAACGTTTTGATAAATGGTTATCATATTTTATTTTGGGAACAAATTCCGCAACCGTTTTCTTTAAACGATCACTCTGATTTATAAAACAAAGCATAAACAAATCGGTCTTTTCTGGCCGTGAAAATGGGGATGTCACATGGACCTAGTGCCCTATAGGTGAACATTGGCAGCAATGAACCTAGTACCCTATAGATGAGCACCGACAACTACACCAAAATCCGTAGATGTTTTAGATCTACGATAACAATCATAGAAGCTGCGCTCTAAGGATAGTATCGGTAGTTGTGCCTATTAGAGAACATCATAACCATGACAGGAGCGTTTAAAGGACAATACCGGCAGAAGCGCCTCATAGAGAATGTCACAATTCTGGCAGCTGCGCCTAAGTGATAATATTAGCAGTTGTGCTTGACAACTGTGTCATTAGCAACAATGGACTTTGTGTCGTTTCCTTAGGATGATCCTTAGGAATGAATGAACGAGAAGTAGTTGATTCTTAGGGTAAATCCTTAAGAAGATAATGGGGATGGGTAATTGGGTTGATTGGTTGATTTTAAACATAATAATTATATTATTGTGGGTTGAAAACCCTATGTACTCACCATATTTCCCAACCTGACCCACTTAGTTTATTTATATCACAGGTGTTGATATGAAGTCACGTTACACTGAGAGATTAAGGAGATATAAATCACTAGTGAAAATGAATGTAAGTTTTGTTTATGCTTATGTTTTTATATTGACGATGACATCCCAAATTATTTAAAAGGAATAAAAAATACATTTCTTCAGAAATGCTTTCATAAAGTATTTATCATATTTTTCTTGGAACAAGTTTCGCAACATATTTTTCTGGGAACAAATTCTGCAACATTTTTATTAAAAGAGGTACTCTGATTTTTATAAAGCATAAACGAAAATTGGTCTTTTCTGCCCGTAAAAATGGGGATGTCACAGAGAAGTTTGGAGACTACTGAATGATCGATTCGGAACTATGGGTTCCTCTGCTACGATGGTAGCGGAGTTAGTGGTTCTTTGTTCTTCTTCGGGTTTACGCGAACTAGGAAAAGATGAATGTTATCCCAGATTTTTAAGTATTTTTAAAGTGTATATGTTGTTTTGGGGTTGATATAGGGTTTCTAAGGTACTAAGTTTCTGCAACGAATCTTGAGAACATCCTTCAATCTCTAAAACTTTCAACCATTATAGTCTGTCAAACTCCTTCCTCAAGGTTGGTTGTTCGTCGTGTTGGATAAGGTGTGTAAGTCCATAACTATATTTGGTATGTACTTGACCCGACCCGACATGGTTCATTTGGGTTGCATGACATCATGCATTTGGATAAACTAAAATGAGAGAAATAACACTTGTGGATTATTAATATATTATAAGTTCTAATATATTAATAGTATAATTTAATTAATATTGATCAAGAATTAATTTGGAATTAATTAAGTGATCAAAAGAAGACTAACTAAATATATGGGTTGATTATGTAAATCATCCATTACTTGTATAGTGGGCTAGATGCTCCATGGATTATCAAGTTGGGCTAAGGTCCATAGGAGCATCCATGGGAGTCAAAAACCCATGGGTCATGGAAATGAAGAGCCATGTTACATTAGGGTTTACATGGTGTAGCCCTAATTGTAACACCCTATATAAAGGATATGAAGCTCACCAAAATCAGCACTAGAAGCAAGATAAAGAGGGCAAGACGATTTTGCAAGTGTTCTACATTCTCTCAAAGTTATTCCAAAGCACTTGGTGCTGTGAGAAACATTTGAGGCATTACACTTGGGGTGCTAGGCTCTCAAGGTTTTCAAGGAATCAAATCAACTACAAGGTATGTAATTCTAGCCATCTTTTATGCTAAAAGTTCCCAATATATGCTAGATAGGTTTATGAACCTTGGAAATCATATTTTACATGTATTTTAGACAAACATAGATCCAAGGTTTTCTAGGGTTGCATGTACACTTAGGGGTATAAGGTTACTGCCTATAAAATGGCAGCTTAATGGGTGTCCACTCTCACCACCGCTTCCTTGATCGGTGGAGGGTCGTTAGCCGAACGTGTAGGACAAGGACTTATAAAATTCTCATTAAAAGTATAATGATTATTATAAAGTAACTAAATGTTTTATTAAATTCCCAATCTTAGTTACTTTAGGAAAATGTGAATAAGGTTCTAATCCCTGAAATTACACTTTACACTTTGTTTAAGTCATTAGTGGAGCGTGTGTGGTTAACCAGCACACTAACATCGACTTAACAAGGTAGGTAAAGGGTGACTTAAGGTTTATGATAGGTCGGTGGAGCGCGTATGGTTAACCGGCACATCGATTGCGTGATAAACATTAAGGGTACCAAGTGATTTACATGGTTACTTCACACCTTATTTTGTGATCCTCGTTATCCCAGTCACAAAACATGGAGGGCACACTCGAGATTGAAACATGCCTTTGAAAAGTTCATTGAATCTCAAAAAGAATCTAGGAATTTCTAAGAACCAATTAAAACCTAATATTTGTATTTCGTTTTTCATGGTGGAAATTGGTGAATTGTCATTCACCTACCTTTCAAATATGTTATAGCTTAGATCATGGTGGAAATTGGTGAATTGTCATTCACTGGTTCTTGTGCTAGGGGTGAAGGTTTGTTGGATCTAGTGCACACAGATGTGTGTGGACCCTTCAAATCTACCACAAGGGATGCTAATCGTTATTATTTGACTTTTTCTTATGATTATAGTAGATATGGATATGTCTAAATAATCAAGCATAAGTCAGAGACTTTAAAAATGTTTAAAGAGTTTAAACAGGAATTCGAGAATCAATTGGGTAGGAACATTAAGATGCTTCGATCCGATCGTGGTGGTGAGTATCTTAGTACAGAGTTTCTCGACTATCTTAAGGAATGTGGGATTATCTCACAATTGACACCTCCCATGACACCACAGTTGAATGGTGTGGCTGAGAGGCATCATCAAACCCTGTTGGATATGGTTCGTTCCATGATGAGTCGAGCTTCGCTACCAATCTCATTTTGGGGGTATGCCTTAGAGACTGTCGCTCATATCCTTAATCTGGTCCCTACTAAGAAAGTTGCCAAAACTCCTCATGAGATGTGGACTGGTAAAGTTCCGAAACTAGACCACATCAATATTTGGGGTTGCGAGGCTTTCGTGAGGCACGAGACTCATGATAAGCTTGAACCCACAAAAATCCTTTGGTTACCTCTTCTACAGACTTAGTGAGAATGTGTTCTTTGTTGCAAGAAGGGGTGTGTTTCTAGAGAGAGAGAGAGTTCATAAGCCAAGGAAACAGTGGGAGGCAAATTGACCTTGAAGAAATTCAAGAGTCAAGTGGTGAAGGAACTTAAAACCCTAGCACTCAACCTGAGGAGGAAACTCCAGTTGATCCAATTGACGAGTCTGTACCTCTGAGGCGTTCCACAAGGGTTAGGAATGCACCTGAGCTCTATTATGGTTTCCATATTACTACGGAAGGTGAGACACGTATCAGTGATGAGACATTGGTATGTCTGGATGAACCTAACAGTTACGCAGAAGCCATGGCAGGCCCTGAGTCTGCTAGATGGAAAGAGGCAATGGACAGCGAGATATTGTCCACGTTTGACAATCAAAGGGCTAAATGGAAAGAGGCAATGGCAGGCCCCAGGTCGTAAGACAGTTGGGTGCAAATGGATCTTTAAGAAGAAGACCGCATCGATGGTAATGTACACATTTATAAGGTGCGACTGGTTGCAAAGGGGCTCTTCTAAAACTCTGGGAGTTGATTATGATGGTACCTTTTCACCAGTCACAAATATTAAGTCCATTAGGGTTCTATTAGCCATCACTGCATTTCATGATTATGAAATATGTCAAATGGATGTCAAAGCCGCCTTCATTAATGAAAGTTTGGCTGAGGATGTTTACATGAGTCATCTAGAGGGTTTTGTCAGTACGGAATACCCTAATAAAGTGTGTAAGCTCGATAAATCCATTTATGGATTGAAAAAGGCACCTCGTAGATGGAATCTTTGCTTCGATGAGAAATTCAAAGATTTTGGCTTTTCAAGGAGTGAAGATGAATCTTGTGTCTATGTCAAGGCTAGTGGGAGTATAGTTAGCTTTTTGGTACTACATGTGGATGACATACTACCCATAGGAAATGACATCCCAACCTTGCAGGAAGTAAAATCCTGGTTTGGGAAGTGTTTCTCTATGAAAGACCAAGAAAAAGTTGCCTATATTCTGGGGATAAGGATTCAAAGAGTCCGGAGTAAAAGACTAATTGGACTTAGTCAGACTACCTATTTGGATAAGGTGTTGAAAAGGTTCCGCATGCAAGATTCCAAGAAAGGAGAGTTACCCATCCAGAGTAACGCCAAACTGAGTACAACTCAGAGCCCGAGTAATGAGACTGAGATAGCAGAAATGAGTCGAGTACCTTATGCTTATGCAGTAGGCTCGATCATGTATGCTATGACCTGCACTCGTCTTGATGTGGCCTTTGCCTTGAGCATGGTCAGCAGATATCAGGGGAACCCTTGCAAGGCTCACTAGACTGTGGTAAAGAATATCCTCAAGTACCTGCGGAGGACGAAGGACTGGGTCCTTAACCTCGGTGGGAGTGATGACTTGAGAGTTGTAGGGTATAATGATGCGAGCTTTCAGACTGATAGAGATAATTTCCGTTCTCAGTCAAGCTGGGTCTTTACCTTAAACGGAGGAGCAATTACTTGGAAAAGTTCCAAGCAGGAGACAGTGGGTGATTCAACTTGCGAATCAGAGTATATAGCAGCAAGCAAGGCAGCAAAGGAGGTGATATGGCTGAAGAACTTCATTGGAGACCTTGGAGTTGTACCAGCTATAAAGGAGCCAATGGAAATTTTCTGTGATAGTGAAAGTGCAGTTGCCTTAGCCAAGGAACCAAGGGATCATGGGATATCCAAACATATCGACATAAAATACCATTTCATCAGACATCGAATAGAAAAAGGACTCCTCGTAGCAAAGAGGGTATCATCAGATGAGAACCCAACAGATCCCCTCACGAAGGGACTGAGTCGGGTTAAGCATCTCCAGCATGCTCGGAGCATTGGTCTAAAGGATGATTTTAGTATTAGTAGTTAGATAATTTTGAAATTTGTAAAGTGTAATTGACATTTGATGATGAATAAAAGTTGTGTTTATTTATGAGTAAAGTGTTGTTATCTTTTGTCAATCCACTACTAGAAAAAAGGCCTTTTACGACGCTCATTGCGCATCGTAAAACGCTCAGACGACGCGCAAATGCGCGTCAAGGAAGGCCCTGCCATAACGAGAGACGACGCGCAATAGGTATCATTAAAATCCCTGTCAAGAAAGGCCATGTCATAAATGAAGATGACACACATTTTTGCGTATCGTAAACTTAAATGTTCAAAAAAAAATATTTATTAATTTTTAAATTAATTTTGCATTTAATGTCTCATAATAGAAAAAAATATCATATACAAAAAAGACAATCCATTGTATAAAATTTAATATCATACAATTCTATTTTTTACAATATATAAATTTGCATTCATCTAATCTACTGTGTTTCATAGTAATAATTGAAATGAAGAATGCAACACTTGCATTTGCAGCTTCTTATCTCTTTCTGCATGAGCTTTCTTTTCCTCTTCTCACTCCAGAACTATTCGATTTTATCAACCCTGTAAACACAACACAAAATCACTTGTTATTTTTATTCTACTTTTAAAATTAATTCTTATTAGGACATTCTACTTTTAAACCTACCAATCTAGCAAATTTTTCAATAGTTGATCAATTTGCTTTAGCCATTTTTCTCTCCTTTGCGATTATCCACCCCTGCAATAATACTCAAAAAGTTCAAAATTTTATAAACCGATTTTATTTTTTATAGATTTGGTAGAAAGGGTATATATGTCAATAAACATCCTATTTTATTATCATCAGAATCTCCATGGAACTTGGCTTCTTATAAAATGTAATTGAAAAGAATGCCACTAACCTTCAAATCATCAACATCACTCAATGTATTCAAGAAAGAAATCAAGTTTTCAACTCACCATTCTTAGCAAGAAAGCAGATGACATGTACAGGTGGAGAGCACAAATCATTTGACCAACGAACTAATAGTAAGTATACATAAAAGATGGCATGTACAGGTGGAGAGCACATGAAATGAAATGAAGTTGTTTTGCTTTCCATGTCATGCATTGCATGCATAGGCTAATGATCGGACATGACGAGTTACATATGGGAAAATCTAACTTCTTAAGAAGCATTACAGCCTCCGCTTTTGCTTGTATTCATTGAGATTCAGAAGAAACGTTATCTTAAAAGACATATATGCGAAACGACTATATAAGGATCTGAATAATATTATTAGAAATAAATTAACCATGAATATAACTGAAGCTTGTTAATGATAACTGGCATTACTTCTTCAGATGCTTTCTTACAATCCTGCAATGAGGAGCCCCCATATGCTCTTTACATTCCATTAATTCTCTACTTTCTTATCTTCAAACTATGATATCAACGTTGTTGTTGTTCTTATTATTATTATTATTATTATTATTATTATTATTATTATTATCCACTTCCATTTATGGTTTCACTTTCACCTATTCATAACCCCCTTCAAGCGATTTTTCATTCACAATATCAAACAGTCCGAATTTGTACGATGGTCTGCATATTTGGATAAATTAAGAAATACCCAGATGGTAAAACACGGTTTTTTTTATTACACACAATAATTGCATGACTTTAGCTGCAATCCCTCAGCACCCATATGGAAAACAGATACAGAAAATTAACTTTTACTTGAATTCAACTCAAAATCAGGAACACCCAGATGGGAAAGGAGAGAAAATCTTTTTCTTGATTTAGCTTATGTTCACGACAAGTAAAGATAGAAACACAAGAAACAAAAAAGTTATATCTTTCCCCTTGAATTCACCTCAAAATCAGCAATACCCATGTAGGAAAACAACAAGAAGAAGAAAATTTTGTTTGCTTGATTTAGCACAAGTTCATGACAACCCAGATAGAGAAACAAAAAAAGTTTTAAACTTGTTTTTTCTTGAATTTAGTTCAAACTATCAACATCCAGATAGAAAAAGAAAGAGGAAAACTTGGTGTTTTCTTAATGTCTTGGATTTCATAAAAGATTTTGTCATCCACCCAGATGACAAAAACGTTTTACATTAAAATATGTTAATTAAGCAAAACCGAGATGATGAACAGTGAAAATTTTGCTATTGGCCTAAAAACCTAGGCTAAAAGGGGGAAAAGATTGAATAAAAATTAAGAATATGGTGATTCACATGTTCAGCGATATTTCCAGCTTGTGAAAGAGCTTCATGGCTTTTAGAAAAGAGTTTAGCTAATGTGGTTGTGTGAATACCTCCGATTACTGCAATAAGAGGCACTACAGCTAGTGTTACAAGCGCCAATTGCCAAACTGCTGTGAATCCCACCACAAAACCAGACACAAATGTCGCCATATAGTGTATAAAATTCCCCAGCTGCCATACACACACAACACCAAAACACACAGTTACTTTAAAGAACAAATGAATCCCAAAAAGAACTTGAGAAAATGATAGCAAGACTTGTGTTTGTGTACCTGAAATTATTAACCAAAAACGATATTAAAAAAAGGGGGAACAATAATAGAGGATTACCACCACATTTAGGTGTTAGTCAGGGAGGATTACCAACAACAGCTGCCCTGGTCACATCATATATATATATATATATATATATATATATGTATATATATATATATATATATATATCAAATTTAGCAATAGGAATACCATTTCAGTGATTCGCCTAACCTGCATGCTCTTCAAATGATTTATGCATCTGCTCAGTGAGCTTAGATATTTCCTGTTTGCTATACCCCTGCAAAGATTGAACTTCTTCTATTTGTTCATGAAGCTTCCTAGTACCTCTCTGTCAAGTACAAATATATACATATATAGTTAACAAGTGGAGTTGGAATTGTAGTAATGCAAACATATGATTGTAAAAAAGAATAATGTGTTTCATAAAATGGTAACATAGTTTGTAGAATTTAAGACTTAGACACCATTACCTAATGGCAAGAATATTGAATATATAAATAGAAATCAACTAAATTTAAAAATTAAATTATATAATATGCAAGAAATACTTGATTATAAATAAAAAAGTTAATATATATATATATATATATATATATATATATATATATATATATATATATATATATATATATATATTTGCTTTACTCTTTCTTTCACCGTTCCCAGATACCGTGGGTCGCCCAATTTTAGGACGTCCATTTCTGATTCCATTCACTTTCCCTTTCTTACCCCTAATTGGTCATGACATCAAGTTATAATTCCTGCTCCTGACCCCTAATTGGCCAGACATCATCACCTTTACCTTGATCAGATGAATGGTTTAGTGTATCAGGTGGATATGAGTCAAAGTTGGTCAATGAAGGGCTTTGTTGTGTGTTTGTGTTATCATTAAAGTGGGATGATCTAGATAGGAACATGTCCATAAATAAAGGCTCAGTGAGGCAGCTTTTTCAAGTTCTTTGAAATTCATGACATCTGTCTAATGTCCGTTTCACAGTCTAATGGAGATTTTCCACTGACACCTTTACCCCTGGGTGCATTTGGAACCCAACAATTCTGCACAAGAAAACGGGTTTCTTATTCAACAACAACTAGTTCCTGCATGTTTTGAAAAATCATCACAAAATCTTCATTTATCGTTACTTTAACCTGATATTCAAGTTTACATGCCACTAACATAAAAGGAAGATGAAAAGATCCTTACCTGAACATCTTGTGATGTTTCATCATTCACGGCTTTATTGAAAGCCAACTCAGCAACCAATGCAATATGATCACTTCCCCATCTCTGTCCACATAGATTTATGTTGATATATATATATATATATATATATATATATATATATATATATATATATATATACAAATAACATATTCTCATAAGAATAAATACAACTAAAAGATACCTTTGTAAGAAATCCAAGAGTCCACTGCATTGCATGATTTGGTATAGGAGCAAGGATCCATACAGTCTGGAGACAGATCGCCTTCATGTAAACAAATACGGGTCAAACCTTGTTGACTCCCTTTTTCTTTTTTTGATAATTAAAATAGGCTACATAAAAAGATTCACCATATATGTTACATGGTATGATACGTAAAAACAGGCAACATAAAATCGCTTACATTTTTGACATATCCATACGTAAATAAAGCTCCAGCAGAGATATATCCATACATAAACTTCAGTTTTCCAAATTAAAAATCGCTTTGTTACTTGGTATGATACGTAAAAACAAGCTACAGGAAAGATTCACCATATATGTCATCCTAATTCACAAATAAAAAGAACAAAATTTGCTAACAATTTGACATAAACACATACCTGACAATAATCAATCATGTACATTTTTGAGAATCATTAATTTAAAATCTTATTTAGTTCGTATATAACGTCCACATAATATGTCACAAGCAGGATTAGTCATTTGGAAACCGAACCCAGTTGATTTATCTTCACCCTGTAGATAAATAAACATAATTCATGATAGAAAATAATATAAAACCAAATTCATTTGTAAATGAGTGATTGGGTGAATATGAATGGTCTAGCCAATAAGATTTAAACAATTTGCAGGTACGTATTAAAAAAAGATACTAACCTGGGAATGTCAAATTTTCCTGAGCTCATTTAGCGATTTCCTGAAACATTGTTGGTTGCATGGACATTCAAGAAGAAGTTCTCTTCACTCTCTTGCTCTTCTTTGATTTTTAATGCAGAGGGATTAATGGAGATGCTACACCCCATTATCTCAATCACTCTAGCGTCAAAATCCTCCCTACATCCAAAGGGATACTCTTGAGTTTTAAGCAATGATAAAGCGTTAGACATTGTAGAACTAGGAAGTTATCCCTCCAACATACCCATTCCCTTGGCTCTAACCCCTGTAGCTTCAATACCTTGAGTCGCACAAACTCTGCATCACCTCTTCTTATCCATCCAATGAAGTGAACATAAACTAAAACCCTCAAAGCTTCCCCTGCTATTGAAAAGAGCACAAGAATTGAGAATTTCAGGAAAAACAACCGTAGATGTGACTCACTTGTGATGTAAAAGCACAAGTTGATCCATGTCTTCGCCTCTTCTGATCCATCCAATGGATTCTCTCGAAGCTTCAAGGCGACCGGGAACCATCCTCATCAAATAATGATAACTTAGACATATCGAGGTTTTCAATAGAGAACGAGGTTGCCGATTGGAGAGGCAAGGTCGTTTGTGAGGTTTAGCAGAAGATGTATGTTCATTGTTGATGATGTTTTGGATTTTTCTAGGGTTTTTTTTGACCTAATCGAATGAAGTAAACCCCTGAACCATATCTGATCGGAAGAAGAGCAAACCCTTTCTCCTCCATAGTTTCATTGCTAGATTTAGGTATCGTGGTAGGCTGGGTCGCATTTTGTTTCCGTAGCATCAAGCTCCGAATGTAAATAATCCATAGCTCAACTTGATATTAGGGCTTTTAGACTCCAAAAATTTCTTGTAAGCAATATTGCGATTGGGATCCTCGATATGATATTTTTCCTTTAATCGGGGTGGTTTATCCCCAATATAAGGAGAGTTTTTAGGGTTCATGGTGGTGGCAATGGAATGGCTTAGGGTTTGTATAGAGAAGGGAGGGAGAGAATGAAGGGAGACCTACATAAGAGAGTGGAAAGCGGGGTACTTCAAAATTTTAGAAATTTTAAGAATTTTAGAATTTCAGGAGGATTTCCTCAAGAACGCGCGTTTTGAGTAAAAAACATAAAGCGACGTTCACAGACGTCGCACATTTTAGATAAAGTGCCCTCCGTGTTTTTTAGTTTTTTTACATGAGACACTAATTTAAGGGCACACAATAATGCGTGACCTAAATCCTTAAATTTTTTGAAGAGATGACATTTTTTTATTGTCACTCTCTTTTGCGTAACATAAATCAATGAGTGTCATGGTTTGCGCGTCGTAAAAGGGTCTTTTTCTTGTAGTGATCGTTTACTATATTTCTTTTGCAGGTTTTGACTTCCAGAATAATTATGTTTGGTATATCATATTATTCGAATTCTCCACAGTCAGTCATATGTTGGAAGTAGGTATGAATCAAGACTATCATGAGTTGGTTGCAGAGATCTAAGTTGTTGGACATGGCTACAACATTCATGAGTGCTCATAAGTTCTGAGTATTGGATTCAACCCACGCTCACTGGTATCACTTCATGGAATTTATCTCGAGTGATCATGAGATGGTAATATCATATAAGTCTTCAAACCTAGAAATATGACTTGTTGCCTATGAGTTGGTTATGCATTGATCGTACGAAAATGCATTTGGTAACTCGATGTTATAAAACGTAATTTTGTGTGTGATTCAACAAGTAGTAGAACAAGCATATGAGTCGAAGTTTATATTTTCCATCTTGGATTAGAAGCGGATATCTGGGCCCCTCGATGATTTTGTTTTGACCTATGTACCGGGCCCGGTCAGAACCGAATTGATGTGTTCAGTTTAGTTTTATGTCAAAAAATCGGAAATCAGGAAACAAACTGCTGGACAATAAGTAAGACATTGTTCCACGAATTTGTCCAACTGATATCTAGAACAGAGGATTATATGATCAATTATCTTAAATGGCGTATCATCATCTTCTCAGTTCCAAGAGACCTTGAAAAAGCTATGATTGCTGATCGGTTCCTGAAGTCATACTTGTAGTTATAGTTATTAGACTTATCCAAGTGGGAGACTGTTGGATAAGGTGTCTAAGTCCATAACTATATTTGGTATGTACTTGACCCGACCCTGGGTTGCATGGCATCATGCATTTGAATAAACTAAAATGAGAGAAATAACACTTGTGGTTTATTAATATATTATAAGTTCTAATATATTAATAGTATTATTTAATTAGTATTGATCAAGAATTAATTTGGAATTAATTAAGTGATCAAAATAAGACTAATTAAATATATGGGTTGATTATGTAAATCATCCATAACTTGTATAGTGGGCTAGATGCTCCATGGATTATCAAGTTGGGCTAAGGTCCATAGGATGCTCCATGGATGTTTTGTGGGAGTTACAAACCCACGGGTTATGGAAATTAAGAGCCATGTTACATTAGGGTTTACATGTTGTAACCCTAATTGTAACACACTATATAAAGGATATGAAGCTCACCAAAATCGGCACTAGAAGCAAGATAGAGAGTCAAGCCGATTTTGCAAGTGTTCTACATTCTCTCAAAGTTATTCCAAAGCACTTGGTGTTGTGTGAAACATTTGAGGCATCACACTTCGGGTGCTAGGCTCTCAAGGTTTTCAAGGAATCAAATCAACTACAAGGTGTGTAATTCTAGCCATCTTTTATGTTAAAAGTTCCTCATGTATGCTAGATAGGTTTATGAACCTTAGAAATCATATTTTACATGTATTTTAGACAAACATAGATCCAAGGTTTTTTAGGGTTGCAAGTACACTTAGGGGTGTTAGAATGCTCATAACTCATCACATCGGCCCAACCATAAATAACGTATGTGTATGTTCCAGTTTTATTTATGATATGGCTTATGTACGGTACTAACCTTAGTTGAGGCGTTGGACCTAAAGGGTTGAGTTGGTAGTTTTAGTTGGAGGCATGTTTGAGTGTTATTAAGTGTTCTTATCGCGGGTTAGAGTATATATAACTCCTATATATTATCATTGGTGGGGTTTATAGTACAAGTACAACAATAAAAAATATTAGATTCGTGCTCCATCTTGATATTTGAATACAAGGTTTTTACAAATAACAACAATACATGAATTACTTTAACAGATAGGCATATAATACAACAACAAGTAAACTAGGTCACTTGTAATACAATCCGTCTTGAATGTTAGTTTTGTAATTTCTTGAGAATACAGGTAGTTTTGAGGGTCAACAAAAGGTTGGTGGGTGTTACTAGTTTTCTGCTAACAGTAGTAATACTTTTAATAAGTCTAAAACGTATTTTCTTTGCATGTATATCAACTGTTAAAACAATGTTTGCAATGAGTCTTTAAAAGCCAAAATGTATTTTTGTATAAGTAAATCCATATTTTAAACTGTATTTGTAAAGAATCTTTTAATATCCTTTAAAACCAAAATGTTATGTTACATAAGTAATTTCATACTTAAAATAGGTTTGAAAGCACCCAAGCCCATGGTTGGTAGTGTGTGTGTGTGAGAGAGAGAGAGAGATATTTTGGTTAATGTTTATAGTGAGTCCTATAACGGAGCTATGTGACTGAGTTCACCCACTACAACACTTCATTGGACATTAAAGTAACGATCATAGGCACTTATAACCCGCTTCGATTGATCGGCCGAGGTTGTAGCTAGCAATCATTGGTGGGGATGTCAACCCCATATAGATCTATACATATGTATCTCACTCCAAAGATTAATAGTTACAATATTGTGGGTATGCTAAGTGTTTAGACTCAGCTAATGAATAACGCCTCACTAAAAAGTTCTTAACTAAAATGTTTGTGAATAACTTTCAGTCCTAGCTTAATTGTGATTAAGTCACTTGGCATAATGAGTTTCATTGTATTAAGTTTATAAAAGCCGAGTATGCTTGGTATGTATGTAAAAGTGTAATGTACTTGCTTTTATAAAGATGTATGTTTCAAAATAATGAACATGTGTACATGTATAAACTTTATGCATTTAAACATATAAATATACATGTATAGTAATGGCTTGAATCCTTGAAATAGTACAATGTGTTATAACGTGTTTGTCATAGTATACAATGTCACATAAAAATCATATATTTTTGTATAATATAGCATTTATCGTGTGGACTAATTATTTCACGATAAAAAATCCATTATATGTATACGAAAAGTTTATACTAGCTTCTTTGTAAAAATGTGTTACGTTATTAAATAACATTTTTATAAACTAGATTTATTGTATTTTTGCATAAAAGATAATTGGTTTATATAAATGACATATGTAGACACATCCCCCCCCCCCCCCCCCCCCCCCCCCCCCCCGTTTATATAATTGGTTTATAATTGGTTTCTAAAATTATTAAAATTTTAGAAAGGGGCCGTAAGCACTCACCCTCGAAGCGTGAGTTACATTTGTTTAAATTCGGTTTCCTTTGAGAAGCTTGACATGTGAAAACGCAATACATAATTCTTGAACTTTGAAATACTCTCGAGGCCGTTTTGTAACAAACTTACACTATATGAGTTGTTTTGTAATTTCGCTAAACTATAGGAGCTGTTTGGTAGTTTAATTTAACGAATAAGATTGTTTTGGTAAAAAAAAATTAACAAACGAGGGGTTGATTTAAACAAATGGGTTCATTGTTTGGGGTTGGGACGGATTTTGAAGACATGGTTTAATAGGGAGGGCATTTTGGTCATTTTCTAATTAAAATGACTTAGGGCTTTTTAATCCCCCGTGTTCTTCGTTAGATCGGGCAATGAAAAAAAAGAGGATACGAATGGATGAAGGCGACGAGAGGGAAAATGAACACGAAGGCAAATGAACAAAAATGGCGAGAAGGAAAGCACGAGGTCGCGGCTCTGCATCCGGTCCTTGCTCGTCGCAGACCACAGAGAAGACCGAAGGAGAATGAAGCTCGCAGACAGCGCTTCGTCCGTCGATTCGCGAAGAGGTATTAGTCTCCGGGTCGACGAGACTGAAGAGACGGAGGGCATGAAGAAGCAGCGAAGTTTTGCTCGTCACTTCCGGATGCGAGGTGTAAGGTCCGGGCGTTGCAAAAAGCGGTAGTAGCGAAGACGAGGCCATCTGATCTCTGTGGTCGATGCGAACAGCAGAGGAAGAAAACGAGGGGAAAGGGGGTCCGATGGGAGTCCGGTCGGCCGCCATTCGTCGCAGGTGAGGATCTCGGTGGTGTTTGCTCGAAAATCACGATGTTTTCCCATTGTTTTGGCAGTTCCGAATCAACCACAGGTAAAAAAATTCTTTTGGGATTTTGTTTGTTTGTTTGATAGAAATCATTGGGGTGTTTGGGTTTGCTGGGAAATCAATGATAATGAAGGGAATTTGGGTTTGTTTCATTTGACAGGGAAGGAAAAGTAAACAAAATCGTGTTGTTGTTATTCCTGTTTGCTGGTATACCCGAAGTCAAGAACAAGAGTATTCTTGTCGATGTAGGATGAAAGGAAATATGGAGGCTTATTAACAGGAAACGTAGAAGACAAGGGTGTTAGGGGCTGTTCCTGTGACAGCTTCACTTGAGAAAAGGAAACACGTTTTCTTTTGAGTTTGAGTGTAGTATTTTCCATTGTGTGTAGAATTGGATGCTTTGTTATTTGGATGTAAACTTTTGGGTTTTGGCTGTAATTTTTATATAATTGGTTTGATTTTTATGGTTTTTGGCTGTAATTTTTTATATAATTGGTTTGATTTTTGATTGTTTTTATATATTTTGTTTTTTCTTTGGGTGTAAATTGAAGCAACTTATGGTTTTTGGCTGTAATTTTTATATAATTGGTTTGATTTTTATGGTTTTTGGCTGTAATTTTTATATAATACGTTTGATTTTTTATTGTTTTTATATATTTTGTGTTTTCTTTGGGTGTAAATTGAAGCAAAAGTTTTTTTTCTATGCGTATGTATTTAGTTGATAACTTTGTGCTTATATAATTGGTTTGATTGTTTTTATATATTGTGTGTTTTATGTTTATAGCTTTGTGTATTGATTTGTACAATTTACTCAATGCGTATGTATTTAGTTGAATTTGGATATGTATTGATTTATTGTACTAGTTTATTGTAGTAGTTTACATATTTGTGTATTATATAAATTTAAACTTAAATGTTAGGAAATTTGAAATTCATTAATTTGTTAAACATTTGTATAAAAATTGACACATATATAACATAATGAGATATATAAAAAATTGAATATTTGTACATAATAAGTGTTCAAATTTTTTCATATATACTAGCATTTGGTATTTGGAAAAATCATATGACTTATATATAAATATTTATATAGTTAGTGTCGTTATATAATTTTAATTATATATCATATATACATTGTGAATACTTGATTGACTATTTGTCATATGCAATATGGTTTTATAAAAATTATAGCAAATACATAATAGATTTTTGATAAATATGTTCCTAACATATATATGTATATATAGATGTACATGATTTTACAAATTTTGGGTTATCTCTGCATTAAGACTTGTAATATCTGGATTGGATAATAATATATTATTTCCAGAATATATTGCCAATAATTAAAATCATATCGAAATCAATAGTTTAAGGTTTCGCGATTACTAAATCTGAAAACATCTGATTTTTCCACTTTATAAATATTTTACTAAAAATATTTCAAATATGAAATTAAATATTAAGCTATAGTCTGAGTCCAAAAATGCTTTCGGAATTCCTATTTGAGGTGTGCAAGTCCCTCAACGGATGGAAACAATTTTTAGTTATTTTAAAAGAATTAGTATTATATTGGTTTTGGATTCTTAAAACGGTCGTATCTTTTGTATACGAACACCGTTTGGGACGTTCTTTATATGTTTTTGTTTCATCCGATTCTTACGTTCCCAAGTAAACGTCGGCTCTCTACGAGAGTTCCATCGGGCATTTATTATAGGTATGTGGCTTTGTTTGAGGCTTTTGATTTCTCGATCCATGATCTCCATCGATTCCTTCAAGAGGTGAAGCTTATTCTTGACCTGGATCCTATCAAGAGGAATGACGAGGTTCTCAATAGAGAGATACTTTTTAATATTTAATATGTTGACGGTATCATGAACTTTATTAAGTTTTTGAGGTAAATTGAGTTTGTAAGTCACTGGACCAACTCTTGATAGGATTTGAATAGGTACAATGTAACAGGGGTTTAGTTTGGCACGTTTTCCAAATCGAATGACACCTTTTCATGGTGCGAATTTTAGTAGGACACGATCTCCTACTTTGAATTCTATGGTTTTGTGTCTTGTGAGTATCTCGTGTATTACCAAATTCCATCACTCAAGCACAAAGCATAACTTCTAGAGTTTGTATCATTCTTTCACTCTGATAATCCGTTTGTGGATGATGTGTAATACTTACGTTGAGTTTGTTTCCTAGGAACCTTAGTAATGATTCCCAGAATATGAAAGTGAATTTACTATCTCGGTCTGAGATAGTAGATATTAACACACAATTTAGTATGATTACCTCCTTGATATAGGTCCTGGTGAGTTTCTCCATCTTGTTCGTTTCATTTTCAGGGCTAGGAATTGGTCAAACAATTGACAACTACCTGAATATCGTCGTATCCGCTTAAAGTTGTTGACAACTTTTTTATGAAGTCCAGGATTATTTGTTCCAACTTCCGTTCTGGGATTGGAGATTGTTGTGGTAGACCAAATGGATTTTTGGTACTCTGTTTTGACTCGGGATCAAGTCAAGCATTTACTGACATGGATGGCAATCTCTGCCTTCATGTTGGGCCACCAATAAAGCTTCTTGAGGTAGAGATACATCTTATCTGATCCGAGATGTACACAATGTTTCGATTCATGAGCTTCATTTAAGACTAGACTCCTGACTTCACCAAACTCTAGTGTCCAAATTCGACTCATGAGATATCGTGTTCCGTATTCCATGAGGTCAAAATGTTTACCCATGCCTCACATGTTTTCCTCCATGATATTCTCGGGTTTGAGTGCTTCCAGCTGAGCATCTAGAATTTGGCTGGTAAGATTGGAGTGGATGGTTAAGGTTAAGGTTTTCTCATGAAGTGGCTTTGCTTCTTCTTTCCAGGTTAAAGCGTCTACTACAACATTTTTGTTTACGAGTATGATAATGAATTTCACATTCGTAATCATTTACTAATTCGACACACATTCGTTGTCTCATGTTGAACTCCTTCTGGTTGAAGATGTGTTGAAGGCTTTTGTGATCGGTGAACACGACACACTTCTCCCCGTAGAGGTAGTGCCTCTAAATCTATAAGGAAATCACTACAGCTCCCAACTCTAATTCATTAGTAATGTAGTCGGCCTTGTTTGGATTAAGTTGTCTGGATGCGTGTTCAATGATTTTATTCCTTTGCATCAATATGCATCCTAACCCTTGTTGTGAGGCGTTGCAGAATACTACAATGTCTCATGTCCCTTTATAAGAGCCAAAATTGGTGCACTGCACAACTCTTGTTTCAATTTCTCGAAGGCAGACTCTTGTTGTCTCCTCGATCGAAATCATTGTCTTTCTAGGTAAGAGCGGTGAGAGGATTGGCTATTTGGGAGAAGTTCTTGATGAATTTCGGCTAATAGTCTGCAAGCCCAAGGATTTGCTTACTTCGGTTGGCATCTTTGGCTAGTCCGAATGGCATAACTAGAAACTAGTAGTGATTGTACCGAGTCCTGAATGTTGTCTTTGCAAGTCTGCTTATTGGATTCTAAGTTGTTGATAGCCGGATCTTAGATCGATCTTTGAGTAGTAACGGGATCCTTGTAGTTGGTCGAACAGGTCATCGATCATCGGGAGTGAATATTGGTTTTTGATGGCGAATTTATTCAACTCTCGTTAGTCGATGCACATCCTGAATGATCCATCCTTATTTTTGACAAACAATTCCAAAGTTCCGCATAAATAGAAGCTTGGTCGGATAAGGACTATGTCAAGAAGTTCTTAAAGTTGACTAGATAGTTCTTGCATTTTCGATGGAGCCAGACGATAAGGAGATCCTGCCACTGGTGCTGCACATGGAATTAGGTCATTTCGAAATTCAACCTGTCTAACTGGAGGTACTGCAGGTAGATCTTCTAGAAATATGTCCGAGTAATATCACACTTGCAGTATGTCTTTGATTTCCATAAGCTTGTCTTGCATATCCACCATGTGGGCCAAGAAAGTGAAGCATCTCTTCTGTAACCACCTCTTTGCCTTCATGCAGGAGATGGTTCTTAGGTTCTTCCCACACTTATGTCTGTAAATCACATGATTTTTGTTGTTGGTTAAAGGTAGTCGAACGGACTTTTCGTAACATAAAATCTCTGCTCTATGAAGTGATAACCAATCCATTTTGATGATCACATCAAAACTTCCAATGGTCATAGGTATTAAATTGTCGTGAAAGATGTGGTTATTCAAGGTGAGAATGCAATTAATGAGTATATCTAAGGTGTTTTCTAACTGGCTTTTTTCTACTTCTCCCGGTAAGTTTTGATAAGTTTTCATGATTTATGGTAAATCATGTTTCTAAACTCATGGGAAAATGAAGCTTCTATCGATACTAGTATCAAATAATACGAATGTATAATTATTGTTGATAGGAAACTTATCAATAACCACAGTTGGTTCTTGGCGAGCATCTCCAGCACCTATCGCAAATGTTCTTCCTTGTCACCCTGAATCTTTAGTTTCGGGGAGTCCTTCTTGAAATTCCATGGTTTATTGCACTCGAAGCAACTTTAGCTTCTATCTGCAGTAGGGGTTGAGGTTTTGTTTTACGGGTTCTTCTGCAAAACTTAGAGGTGTGACCTCTTAAGTTCTAGATGTTCCATGCCATGCAATTTTCGACATGGTGGAAATTGCACTTGGTATAGTGAGATAAAGTCGTAGAGTAGGGCTTTTATTGAGTAGTAGTGTTTATGATTAGAACGTACATGGAGACAGGTTATGTACTAGGTTTGTGATGCTCGAAGTTCCCCTTTGACTTGCCATGGAACTTCATTTTTGTACTCTCAGCCTAGTGCTTTTCTTTTTTTGCGGTCAAGCTACCCTGACATATACGCTGATCTGCCATTGGTACTGGGTCTGGATGCAGTGACCAGACCTTGAAATGGTGAAGCTAATCCCTAGTTGTACCTTTCCGTCTATTTGTATTACGGGTTCATCATTCCCGGGCAAACCTTTGTGAGGTCGTTAAATCGGACGGTGTAAGCAGTCACCTTCGATCCTTTTATGTTTAGGTTCCAAATTATAGAGAGCGAATTGAGATTCTACCGATTTCAAATAATAGAGAGAGAAGTTTGGAGACTACTGAATGATCGATTTGGAATTATGGATTTCTCTGCTACGATGGTAGCGGAGCTAGTAGTTCTTTGTTCTTCTTCGGGTTTATGCGAACTAGGAAAATATGAATGTTATCCCAGATTTTTAAGTACTTTTAAAGTGTATATGTTGTTTTGGGGTTGATATAGGGTTTGTAAGGTACTAAGCTTTTGCAACGAATCTTGAGAACATCCTTCAATCTCTAAAACTTTCAACCATTATAGTCTGTCAAACTCCTTGCTCAAGGTTGGTTGTTCGTCGTGTTGGATAAGGTGTGTAAGTCCATAACTATATTTGGTATATACTTGACCCGACCCGACATGGTCTATTTGGGTTGCATGGCATCATGCATTTGGATAAACTAAAATGAGAGAAATAACAATTGTGGTTTATTAATATATTATCAGTGCTAATATATTAAGAGTATTATTTAATTAGTATTGATCAAGAATTAATTTGGAATTAATTAAGTGATCAAAAGAAGACTATTTAAATATATGGGTTGATTATGTAGATCATCCATAACTTGTATAGTGGGCTAGATGCTCCATGGATTATCAAGTTGGGCTAAGGTCCATAGGATGCTCCATGGTAGTTACATACCTATGGGTCATGGAAATGAAGAGCCATGTTACATTAGGGATTAGATGGTGTAACCCTAATTGTAACACCCTATATAAAAAATATGAAGCTCACTAAAATTGGAACTAGAAGCAAGATAGTGAGGGCAAGCCGATTTTGTAAGTGTTCTACATTCTCCCAAAGTTATTCCGAAGCACTTGGTGTTGTGTGAAACATTTGAGGCATCACACTTGGGGTGCTAGGCTCGCAAGGTTTTCAAGTAATCAAATCAACTACAAGGTATGTAATTCTAGCCATCTTTTATGTTAAAAGTTCCACATGTATGCTAGATAGGTTTATGAACCTTGGAAATCATATTTTGCATGTATTTTAGACAAACATAGATCCAAGGTTTTCTAGGGTTACATGTACATTTAGGGTGTTAGAATGCTCATAACCCATCAGTGGTATTAGAGACTAGGCTTGTTTGTTTATACTTGATGGAAAATAATGTAAAAATCGAATTTTTTAAGCTGTCTGCACAGGGGACTCGATGAGTCGAAGTGAAACTACAACCAACTCGGCGAGTCAGTTCATGTACTCGACGAGTTGGCCATGCAGAGTTCAGAATTTCGATTTTTGCTGTTGGAAATGGACTAGAAACATTACCCTAAAATGTTTTGGTGTTATGAAACTTGTTTTAGATGGTGTAATGGTTGTTCTAATCCATTTTCAATGGCTAATATCAAAATTACACAAATATATTTGTTCATATGTTCTTGAAATTTTGATATGAAGATTTATGTTCTTATGAGTTCTTGATAAATCATAGGAATTACTTTTTGAATGCTTAATTCATGATTTTTATGTGTTTTAATGGAGTCCATAACTTGTCCTCATGTTATGGATAACCAAAAATCACTTGTATTAAACCCATTAAAAGAACACATAAGTTACAAAACTGAAGAGTCTTCATTTTAATAACTTATAAATTATGAATTGAAGAGTTTTGTTAAGTTACAAAACTTGCCCTCAAGTTTTGGAACATGTAAAGTTATCTTAATAAACTTTAGTTCCAACCCCTAGATTTTTAAAAGTTAAAAATCAACCCTTATACTTTATAATATTATAAGTTAATAATATATATATATATATATATATATATATATATATATATATATATATATATATATATATATATATATATATATATATATATATATATATATATATATATATATATATATATAAGATCAAGTTGTCTTACCGTTAGTAGGCCTCATTCACGAAGCCGGTCTATAAGGGGGTATAAGGTTGCTGCCTATAAAATGGCAGCTTAATGGGTGTCCACTCTCACCCACCGCTTCCTTGATTGGTGGAGGGTCGTTAGCCGAACGGGTAGGACAAAGACTTATAAAATTCTCATTAAAAGTATAATGATTATTATAAAGTAACTAAATGTTTTATTAAATTTCAATTCTTAGTTACTTTAGGAAAATGTGAATAAGGTGCTAATCCATGAAATTACACTTTACACTTTGTTTAAGTTGTTAGTGGAGCGTGTGTGGTTAACCGGCACACTAACATGGACTTAACAAGGTAGGTAAAGGATGAATTAAGGTTTATTATAGGTCGGAGGAGCGCGTATGGTTAACCGGCACATCGATTGAGCGATAAACATTAAGGGTACAAAGTGATTTGCATGGTTACTTCGCATCTCGTTTTGTGATCCTCGGTATCCCAGTCACAAAACTTGGAGGGCATACTCGAGATTGAAAAATGCCTTTGAAAAGTTCATTGAATCTCAAAAAGAATCTAGGAATTTCTAAGAAACAATTAAAACCTAATATTTATAGTTCGTTTTTCATGGTGGAAATTGGTGAATCGCCATTCACTTACCTTTCAAATATGTTATGGCTTAGATTACGACGTCCTTCTTCTAAGTTATGATATATTGTGATTGGATCCTAGCCATAATATTACATTTGGGTGTTTTATTAAGGACTATCTTTATATCTAAACTAAATTTTTTCTTTTTATTTCAGATGTCTTCCAACAACACTGCTTCTGGTCAAACCCTACTGGCTCCTATTCCTTCATGAACCAATGTGGGAAGGTCATCTTCGATGGTTCCAACTTTATTGATTGGATCCGGAACATCAGGATGGTGACTCGCTACGAGGACAAGGAATATTTCCTCGATAAGGAGCTAAAGGAGATCGATGAGTCCACTGCTACTCCCCAGGAGATCGCTAACATCTGGACTCATGAAAGAGATGCCACCAAACTGGCATGCATCATGATGCCCACCATGACAGCTGAACTCCAGAAGTCCTATGAGGACTACTACCCTTTTGAGATGCACCAAGATATGATGGAAAGATACCATCAAAGTGCTCGTAAAGAGTAGTATGAAATAATCTCCTCCATGATAACAACCAGGATGAAGGATGGAGAATATGTCACGAGCCACATGCAGAAAATGCAAAGGTATGTGGATTGTTTGCTGAAGCTTAATGTGAACTTCCCTGAGGAGCTAGCAATAGATATAATTTTGCATTCCTTACCCTCATCTTATGATCAATTCCGCATGACATACCACATGAATAAGGAAGAAGTCACACTCAGCAAACTTCAAGGACTCCTAAAGACCTCAGAAACAGGTCTTAAAGGTAAGTAGGTTGTTACCACTCCTACTCCTACTCCAAACTCCGCCCCTGTCCTGACAATCGGGAAAGGTAGAGGCAAGAAGAGGAAAAGCCCTTCGAAGGGTACCAAGGGTAAGACCCTTGATGGCTCTCCTTCAAATGGAACCAAGAAAGGTTTCGTCACTCCTTCTGACCCAAAAGAGGCTGAATACTTCTATTGCCATGAAAAGTCGCATTGGAAGCGGAACTGCCCAAAGTACCAGCAAGATGTGAAGGATGGAAAAGTCAAACCCAACCATGCAGGTATTTACACTATTCTATCTAATAACTCACCCTATTCTAACTCTTGGGTCCTTGATACCGGTTGTGGTATTCATATTTATTCTGATTTGCAGGGACTAAGAAGAAGTGAGAATGTGGAGCATGGAAAGATAAACTTGATCATGGGGAATAGGAAAGCTTCACCTGTCACCAAGATTGGAGTTTATTCTTTGTTTCTAAGTAGTGGATTTACTATAGATATGAATAAATGTTGTTATTTTCCAGAAATGGCAAGAAATATTATTTCCTTTCTTGCTTTGTACATACAAGGGTTTACCTTTTCTTTTGAAAATGAAATTGGCGAAATAAATGCTTTCTTTAATAATGTTCTTTATTTTAAAGCATTACCTTGTGATGGTGTGTATGAAGCTGTGTCTATTGTAGATAATCTAGGAAATAATGTGTTGTTTATTGATTCTTCTAATAATAATTACTTAGATAAAACATCATTATGGAATTGTCGTCTTGGACATGTGAGCAATAAACGCATAGGCCAACTCCAAAAGGATGGAGTCTTGGAGTCATTTGACCTAAAGTCAGATGATAGTTGTGAATCATGCTTACTTGGAAAAATAACAAAGTCACCCTTCATTGGTTCTTTTGCTAGGGGTGAAGGTTTGTTGGATCTAGTGCACACAGATGTGTATGGACCCTTCAAATCTGCCACAAGGGATGCTAATCGTTATTATTTGACTTTTGCTGATGATTATAGTAGATATGGATATGTCTATTTAATAAAGCATAAGTCAGATACTTTTGAAAGGTTTAAAGAGTTTAAACAGGAAGTCGAGAATCAATTGGGCAGGAACGTTAAGATGCTTCGATTTGATCATGGTGGTGAGTATCTTAGTATAGAGTTCCTCAACTATCTTAAGGAATGTGGGAAAATCTCACAATTGACACCTCCTAGGACACCACAGTTGAATGGTGTGGCTGAGAGGCATAATCGAACCCTGTCGGATATGGTTCGTTCCATGATGAGTCGAGCTTCGCTATCAATCTCATTTTGGGGGTATGCCTTAGATACTATCTCCCATATCCTTAATCTGGTCCCTACTAAGAAAGTTGCCAAAACTCCTCATGAGATGTGGACTGGTAAAGTTCCCAAACTAGACCACATCAAGATTTGGCGTTGCGAGGCTTTTGTGAGGCGCGAGACTCATGATAAGCTCGAACCACGAAGTGAGTGGTCTATTTTCATCGGCTACCCACATAAATCCTTTGGTTTCCTCTTCTACAGACCTAGTGAGAATGTGGTCTTCGTAGCAAGGAGGGGTGTCTTGAGAGAGAGAGAGAGAGAGAGAGAGAGAGATAGAGAGAGAGAGAGAGTTCATAAGCCAAGGAAACAGTGAGAGGCAAATTGACCTTGAATAAATTCAAGAGTCAAGTGGTGAAGGAACTTCAAACCCAAGCACTCAACCTGGGGAGGAAACTCCTGTTGAGCCAATTGACGAGTCTGTACCTCTGAGGCATTCCACAAGGGTTAGGAATGCACCTGAGCACTACTATGGTTCTCATATTACTGCGGAAGGTGAGACACTTATCAGTGATGAGACATTGGTAAGTTTGGATGAACCTAGCAGTTACGCAGAAGCCATGGCAGGCACCGAGCCTGCTAAATGGAAAGAGGCAATGGACAACGAGATACAGTCCATGTATGACAATCAAGTTTGGAACTTGGTTGACAATGTACCAGGTCGTAAGACAGTTGGGTGTAAATGGATCTTCAAGAAGAAGACTGACATGGATGGTAATGTACACACTTATAAGGCACGACTGGTTGCAAAGGGATTTTCTCAAACTCCGGGAGTTGATTATGATGAGACCTTTTCACCAATTTCAAAGATTAAGGTGTTGTTTGTTTTTCTGAAGCCCAAATGTCTGCAGTCTGCGGACCACATCTGCAAGCCTCTGCAGTAGACAAGGGCGTAGCTACTTTGTAGGTAGGTAGGTCTTAGGACCTACCTAATTTTCTTAATATTAGTAATATTAATATAAAATATATATGAAAAAATTGGTGAACTATCTCATTAGTGTTATAGGACCTACCTTGTAATTTTTGGAAAAAAAATACATCAACCTAAAATGTATATATTATAGTTTAATTAAAATAATCCACTACCTCGATCCATTTAAAATTTATTCATTGGGAAATAGATCAATAATAAAAGAAAACTTCATGAAATGTGATCATTGATTGACATCTCCTAACGTTTGACGCCTCATAAGGTTCTTGCATGTCTGGTTGATAGATCCTTCTGTCCGTCGTCTGGCCACCGACAACCATTGTCCTTTCACCGGGTGCCACTTCTTCCTACTTATATTTTATATATTTAAATTTTTGAATGATAGTTTAATATCATATATTAAAACAAGTGTCTTAGAAAGTATCGATAATGATATAATTATTAATATATATTTCAAGATATAAGATCTCTTAGAGTTCAAATGTAAAACTATTATAAATATTGAAGTTATGTTTAATTATTTTAAGGCATACAACCCGACCCGATGCCATTAGTAATTTTTACTCTTTTATTTTTTTTAGTTTTATTTACATAAGGAACCACGTAGTTTTTGGTTCTAGATTCGCCACTGGCAGTAGAAGAGGTGGACCAAACGTCTGCAGTCTGCAATAAGAAGACTGTTTGTTTTTTAACGTCTGCAGACTGCTGAAATAAACTGAATTTTAAATAAAATTACTTTACAAACTTAAAATGATTTTTCAACACCAAAATTTTAATAATAATAGTCTTATAACATTGAAAATAAAATTCATGCAACTAAATTGGTCATACAATAAAAAAATTTGTTTTACAATACCAATTTCATTTTAAACAATTCAATATATATTGTGCATCAACTGATCAGCAATTTCATCCTGTAACTGAGTCATATATTCACCGTCTGCTGCAGTACCATGTGTTGGAATCCCGTCTTCATCATCATCAATGGCCACATTGTTATTTCGAAATGGAACATTGGGTTCATCGTATCGTGCGAAATACTCATCACTCAATCCTTCTTTCCTTATATAATTATGAAGCGCGAAACATGCCATGGCAATGTTTCTTTGTGTCACAAACGGGAATGGTGCCATCCTCTTCAATATAGGGAAGCGTGCTTTCAAAACACCAAAAGAACGCTCAATGACATTCCGAAGTTTTGCATGTCCATGGTTAAATTTTTCTTTATTGGTCAATGCACGTCTTTGATGACAATCTCTAAGCCAATACCTCACATTACGATAAGGGGCCATAAATCCTCGAGTGTATGCATACGCGGCATCACAAAGATAGTATTTGTCTGAAAAAAAATGCAAAACACTAATCAATTTTCAAATTAAGATAAAAATATTTAAAAAAAACAAAAACTTACCTGGTGGTGGAAAAGGGAATGATGCTTGTGGATCGGCTATTGCTTCTGATAATATTCTAGAGTCATGCGCTACCCCTTCCCACCCGGTCACAACAAATGTAAAAATCATATTGAAGTCACAAATTGCCAATACATTTTGGTAGCAATCTCCCTTTCCCCTACTTCTGTATAAGTCTTGTTTCTTAGCAGGGACAACAACATGTATCAAAGTGCCATCAAGTGCACCAACTGCTCCTTTGAAAACCCTTCGTAGCCTCCTATTATATCCTGGAATGTTTGGATTCGGATTAAAAGATGTTGGTACTATAACATCTTGTGCGAAAAACATCATTTTTTCCAACACTTCATAAAAAAATTTATGAATTGTTTGCTTCGAGTGTTGAAATCTCCGCTTGATAATCACGTAACGTTGATTATGGCTGATCATCATCAAAAACATAGCCATCTTTTCCTCAACCGATACATGTTTGTTGTCCTTTAATGAGTAATTTGCTCTAAAATGAGCACATAGTCGTACAAAAGATTCACGGGACATGCGTAATACTTCAACACATTGTAAACGATTACGGTGTAATAACTCCAATGTGTATTCATGTCCTGTCATTTCCGAATCATTATCCCGCAATCGTTTCACACCCCTCTTCCAAAAATGACGGATGTATAGGTACATAAGAATTACGAGAAGTAACTTTTGATCGTGATCCATATGAACCTAAAATCAACAAAGTAGAACTTTAAAAAACATTACATAAACCATATTTCAAGTAGCAAAAAAACATTACATAAACCATATTTCAAGTATCAAATAAACATTCCATTAATCATATTTCAACTACCAACATAACATTACATAAACCATATTCCAAGTAGCAAAATAACAAAAAATAGTTCCAACAAGGGCAAAAAGACCTAACAAAATAGTTCCAACAAAGGCAAAAACATTTAACAAAGTAGTTCCAACAAAGCAAAAAGACATAACAAATAGTTTTAACACTAGAAAATCATCGGACAATCTTTCCATCCTTCAAAACTCCTAAACTGGTACCCGTTATCTCAAGCCACCCTCGTAATATCTCGGGAACATCAGGCAAATGCATCCACATCTCTCTTATGTTCATGGTTCCTCCAAAAATATGATATGCGACAAAGCGTAAAGGATCTGTAGGGCCTAACTGAAGGACCTCTAACTTCTCTAAACACTGAGGAATTGTATACCCTTTAGTCAAACTTTGTAGAGCTTTCTTCATTTCAAATGCTAAATCGTCAGCAGTAATAGAAGTTCCATCAGGTGAAGAAGCAGACGGTGAGGCACTAGGAGCTACAGGAGTTAAGGTTTTAGCCCTTTTGTTGGGGTTACTGGATGGTGTAGCAGAAGGTGAACCAGCAGAAGGTGGTGACTCATGATGAGAAGTGTCAACACCATCATCATCTATTGCATCAAAAGGGGTGGCGGTGATCTGAAGTGGTGGAACACGACAGGAGGATGCGCCAGCTACTGATGATGATTGGGTTGAGTAACTCCTAAAATTACCATTGGCACTATTTCCATCAAAGAGACGTGCACAAAGATCTGGAAAAGGCAGTGGAATTGTTCTCAAAGAAGCAGCTTTCGGATGCCCCTAAACCCAAATGTAACAAGAAATAGTATAAGAATATTTGGCAACTTCAAACGTAAATGTTATATATATATATATATATATATATATATATATATATATTATTGTATATTAATGTATATGTACCTTCTTAAAATCATCCCACTCCTCGGCTATGAAATTAAAAGTGTTTGTTTGAGAATTGTATATATTACCAGTTTTGTTTTTTAAATATACCCATCCAGTGTATTTGGCTTTCAGATTGTCATATGTGTTTTTCATTTGTTTTTGAGTCAACTCAACCCCAAATTTCTCCTTAAGAACTCTTCCAAGCCTTATCCATGAATCTTTCTGCAAACTCAATCATTTTCTACCAACACTCTCTACTTCTTCAATACAAGTATCCAATAAGCATTTTAAATGCTCATTGGTCCGTTGTTGTTTTTCTCCCATTTCTAATAACCAATTTAACATAGACAAATATGATTTAATAAGGAATTACATATCACACACATTCTAACAAAAAAATAACGATTTGAGACAATAAAAAGTATTTACAAAACCAAATAACAATAAACAATCAACAAGTAACATCATTATTTCATAGCATTATTTCAAGAAAAAACTTGATTTCAGCACATTCTAGGCAAATTATATCATCCACAAATCGAAAAGGGCTACCTATTTAAGGAATTGAAAGGGTAAGTTTGTAATTTTGCTTTCTTTTCAATCATAATAATGTGTAATTTTGTTTTATTTTCACTGCATTATTTCAATAAATTTTGTTTTAGTAAACTTTTTATTTTCACGTCAAATTTGTAATTTTGTTTTATTTTCAATCATAATAATGTGAAACTTTTTATTCAATTATAAATAACCTCAATTAGAGTGTTTTAATTCAAAGTTTTCTAAAAATTTTATAAATCAAAATCATTAGTACCAACACACATCCAAACAGCTCGTGAGTTTTCCATTTTACTTCTATCAAATAAACAAAACTTATGACTCGTTTTGATGCTTTCTATCATATACATATACACAATCAACAATCATATACATATACACTATCATATACATATACACTATCATATACATATACACAATCAATAATCATATACATATACACAATCAAAAATCATATACACATAAACAATCACAATCAACAAGAGAATATGTTATCTTTTGCTTGACAGTTATGTATATTGGCTTCCAATCAAAAAAAAATATAAATCCAATTTGTTTAGAAATCCAATTTGTTTACAGGTAAGATTTTCAATTTGCTGGGAATTTGGCTTTCAATTTTAGCAAGAATATATGATAGATTATACACCTCCAAGATTTTCTGTGAAACAAGGATGTGAATCAAACAAGAAATTGAACAAGGATGTGAATCAAAAAAGTTGAATTGAAATTGAAATCGACAGAGAGAGGAGGTGACGACAAACCTGATTGCTCGTTGATTTCTCGCTTTTCCCTTGCTATTCGCTCGCTGCAATCGACGGTGGTTCTTCGTTCGATGGTTGCTGCAATCTGACGACGCCGGATCGAAGAGGAGGGCTGCGACCGGTGGTTTTGATTGGAGGTGACAAGCCGAGATGAAGGTTGCTGGAAGATGGAGTCGTCGAGGGTTTTTTCTAGGAGGTTGGGAGGTTGGACGACGAATGGAGGCGGAAACCAAAAAAAAGAAACACGTTTTGTAGGTCAAAGGCATTATAGACTTTAGAAGAGGCTATCCCATATCTGTGTGGTGAAGACCTCGCGCAGACGTTTTTATGTCTGCGCACTTCAGAAAAACAAATGGACTGCAAACCATTATGTATGCGCGTGGTCTGCGCCTCGCAGACAGAAGAGGTCACACAGACCTGCAGAGAAAAAACAAACACCCTCTAAGTCCATTAGGGTTCTGTTAGCCATCGCTGCAAAGGAGCCAATGGAAATTGTCTATGATAGTGAAAGTGCAGTTGCCTTAGCCAAGGAACTAAGGGATCATGGGAGATCCAGACACATCGACAAAAATACCATTTCATCAGACATCAAATAGAAGAAGGATTCCTCGTGGCAAAGAGGGTATCGTCAGATGAGAACCCGGTAGATCCCCTCACGAAGGGATTGATTCGGGTTAAGCATCTCCAACATGCTCGGAGCATAGGGCCGATGGATGATTTTAGTTTTAGTAGTTAGATAATTTTGAAATTTGTAAAGTGTAATTGAAATTTGATGATGAATAAAAACTGTGTTTATTTATGAGTAAAGTGTTGCTATCTATTGTCAATCGTTTACTATATTTCTTTTGCAGGTTTTGACTTCCAGAATAATTATGTTTGGTATATCATATTATTCGAATTCTCCACAGTCAGTCATATGTTGGAAGTAGGTATGAATCAAGACTATCATGAGTTGGTTGCAGAGATCTAAGTTGTTGGACATGGCTACAACATTCATGAGTGCTCATAAGTTCTGAGTATTGGATTCAACCCACGCTCACTGGTATCACTTCATGGAATTTATCTCGGGTGATCGTGAGACGGTAATATCATATAAGTCTTCAAATCTAGAAATATGACTTGTTGCCTATGAGTGGGTCATGCATTGATCGTATGAAAATGCATTGGTAACTCGATGTTATAAAACGTACTGTTGTGTGTGATTCAACTAGTAGTAGAACAAGCATTTGAGTCAAAGTTGATATGTTCCTTATTGGATTAGAAGCGGATATCTGGGCCCCTCGATGATTTTGTTTTGAACTATGTTCCGGGCTCGGTCAGAACCGAATTGATTTGTTCAATTTCGTTCTATGTCAAACAAATTGAAAATTGGGAAACAAACTACTGGACAATAAGTAAGACATTGTTCCATGTATTTGTCTAGCTGATATCTAGAACTGAGGATTATATGATCACTTATCTAAAGTGGTGTATCATCATCTTCTCAGTTCCAACAGACCTTGAAAGAGCTACGATTGTTGATCGGTTAATGAAGTCATACTTGCAGTTATAATTATTAGACTTATCCAAGTGGGAGATTGTTGGATAAGGTGTCTAAGTCCATAACTATATTTGATATGTACTTGACCCGACCTGGCATGGTCCATTTAGGTTGCATGGCATCATGCATTTGGATAAACTAAAATGAGAGAAATAACACTTGTGGTTGATTAGTATATTATAAGTTCTAATATATTAATAGTATTATTTAATTAGTATTGATCAAGATTTAATTTGGAATTAATGAAGTTATCAAAAGAAGACTAATTAAATATATGGGTTGATTATGTAAATCATCCATAACTTGTATAGTGGGCTAGATGCTCCATGGATTATTAAGTTGGGCTAAGGTCCATAGGATGTTTCGTGGGAGTTACAAACCCATGGGTTATGGAAATGAAGAGCCATGTTACATTATGGTTACATGGTGTAACCCGAATTGTAACACACTATAAAAAGGATATGAAGCTCACCAAAATCGGCACTAGAAGCAAGATAGAGAGGCAATCCGATTTTGCAAGTGTTCTACATTCTCTCAAAGTTATTCCAAAGCACTTGGAGTTGTGTGAAACATTTGAGGCATCACACTTGGGGTGCTAGGCTCTCAAGGTTTTCAAGGAATCAAATCAACTACAAGGTATGTAATTCTAGCTGACTTTTATGTTAAAAGTTCCCCATATATGCTAGATAGGTTTATGAACCTCGGAAATCATATTTTACATGTATTTTAGACAAACATAGATCCAAGTTTTTCTAGGGTTGCATGTACACTTAGGGGTGTTAGAATGTTCATAACCCATCACATCGGCCCAACCATAAATAACATATGTGTATGTTCCAGGTTTATTTATGATATGGCTTATGTACGGTACTAACCTTAGTTGAGGCGTTGCACCTAAAGGGTTGAGTTGGTAGTTTTAGTTGGAGGAATGTTTGAGTTTTATTAAGTGTTCTTATCGCAGGTTAGAGTATATATAACTCTTATATATTATCGTTGGTGGGGTTTATAGTATAAGTACAACAATAAACAATATTAGATTCGTGTTCCATCTTGATATTTGAATACAAGGTTTTTACAAATAACAACAATACAAGAATTACTTTAACAGATAAGCATATAATACAACAACAAGTAAACTAGGTCACCTGCAATACAATCCGTCTTGAATGTTTGTTTAGTGATTTCCTGAGAATACATGTAGTTTTGAGGGTCAACAAAAGGTTGGTGAGTGTTACTGGTATATGCTAACAGTAGTTATACTTTTAATAAGTCTAAAAAGTATTTTCTTTGTATGTATATAAATTTTTAAAACAATGTTTGCAATGAGTCTATAAAAGCCAAAATGTATTTTTGTATAATTAAATCCATATTTTTAACCGTATTTGTAAAGAATCTTTTAATATCCTTTAAAACCAAAAATGTTATGTTACATTAGTAATTCCATACTTAAAATAGTTTTGAAAGCACCCAAGCCCATGGTTGGTAGTGTGTGTGTGTGTGTGAGAGAGAGAGAGAGTGAGATATCCAAGTTAATGTTTATAGTGAGTCCTAAAATGGAGCTATGTGACTGAGTGTACCCACTACAACGCTTCATTGGACGTTGAAGTAACGATCATAGACACTTATCACCCGCTTCGATTGATCGGTCGAGGTTGTAGCTAGCAATTGCTGGTGGGCATGTCAACCCCGTATAGATCTATACATATGTATCTCGCTCCAACGATTAAGCGTTACAGTATTGTGGGTATGCTAAGTGTTTAGACTCAGCTAATGAATAACGTCTCACTAAAAAGCCCTTAACTAAAATGCTTGTGAATAACTCTCAGTCCTAACTTAATTGTGATTAGGTCACTAGGCATAATGAGTTTCATTGTATTAAGTTTATAAAAGCCGAGTATGCTTGGTATGTATGTAAAAGTGTAATGTACTTGCTTTTATAAAGATGCATGTTTCAAAATAATGAACATGTGTACATGTATAAACTTTATGCATTTAAACATATAAATATACATGCATAGTAATAGCTTGAATCCTTGAAATAGTACAATGTGTTATAACGTGTTTGTCGTAATATACAATGTCACATAAAAATCATATATTTTTGTATAATGTAACATTTATCGTGTGGACTAATTATTTCACGATAAAAAAATCCATTATATGTATACGAAAAGTTTATACTAGCTTCTTTGTAAAAATGTGTTACATTATTAAATAACATTTTTATAAACTAGATTTATTATATTTTTGCATAAAAGATAACTAGTTTATATAAATGAAATATGTAGGCACATGTATCCGCCCCCCCACCCCGGAAATAATTAAAATTTTTGAAAGGGGCCGTAAGCACTCACCCTCGAAGCGTGAGTTGCATTTGTTTAACTTCGGTTTCCTTTGAGAAGCTTGACATGAGAAAATGCAATACATAATTCTTGAACTTTGAATTACTCTTGGGACCGTTTTGTAACAAACTTACACTATATGGGTTGTTTTGTAATTTCGCTAAACTATAGGAGTTGTTTGGTAGTTTAATTTAACGAATAGGATTGTTTTGGTAACAAAAATTACCAAATGAGGGGTTGTTTTAAACAAATGGGTTCATTGTTTGGGGTTGGGAGGGATTTTGAATACATGGTTTAATAGGGAGGGCATTTTGGTCATTTTCTAATTAAAATGACTTAAGACTTTTTAATCCCCCGTGCTCTTCGTTTGATCGGGCAATGAAAGAAAAGGAACACGAAGGCAGATGCACAAAAATGACGAGAAGGAAAGCACGAGGTCGCGGCTCTGCATCCGGTCCTTGCTCGTCGCAGACCACAAAGAAAGACCGAAGGAGAATGAAGCTCGCAGGCGGCGCTTCGTCGGTCGATTCGCGAAGAGGGAGTAGTCTCCGGGTCGACGAGACTGAAGAGGGAGGGCGTGAAGAAGCAGCGAAGTTTTGCTCGTCACTTCCGGATGCGAGGTGTAAGGTCCGGGCGTTGCAAGAAGCGGTAGTAGCGAAGACGAGGCCATCTGATCTCTGTGGTCGATGCGAACAGCAGAGGAAGAAAACGAGGGGAAAGGGGGTCCGATGGGAGTCCGGTCGGCAGCCATTCGTCGCAGGTGAGGATCTCGGTGGTGTTTGCTCGAAAATCACGATGTTTCCCCTTTTTTTTGGCAGTTCTGAATCAACCACCGGTAAAAAAATACTTTTGGGATTTTGTTTGTTTGTTTGATAGAAATCATTGGGGTGTTTGGGTTTGCTGGGAAATCAATGATAATGAAGGGAATTTGGGTTTGTTTCATTTGACAGGGAAGGAAAAGTAAACAAAATCGTGTTGTTGTTATTCCTGTTTGCTGGTATACCCGAAGTCAAGAATAAGAGTATTCTTGTCGATGTAGGATGAAAGGAAATATGGAGGTTTATTAACAGGAAACGTAGAAGAGAAGGGTGTTAGGGGCTGTTCCTGTGACAGCTTCAATTGAGAAAAGGAAACACGTTTTCTTTTGAGTTTGAGTGTAGTATTTTCCATTGTGTGTAGAATTGGATGCTTTGTTATTTGGATGTAAACTTTTGGGTTTTGGCTGTAATTTTTATATAATTGGTTTGATTTTTATGGTTTTTGGCTGTAATTTTTTATATAATTGGTTTGATTTTTGATTGTTTTTATATATTTTGTTTTTTCTTTGGGTGTAAATTGAAGCAACTTATGGTTTTTGGCTGTAATTTTTATATAATTGGTTTGATTTTTATGGTTTTTGGCTGTAATTTTTATATAATAGGTTTGATTTTTGATTGTTTTTATATATTTTGTGTTTTCTTTGGGTGTAAATTGAAGCAAAAGTTTTTTCCTATGCGTATGTATTTAGTTTATAACTTTGTGCTTATATAATTGGTTTGATTGTTTTTATATATTTTGTGTTTTATGTTTATAGCTTTGTGTATTGATTTGTACAATTTACTCCATGCGTATGTATTTAGTTGAATTTGGATATGTATTGATTTATTGTACTAGATATGTATTGATTTATTGTACTAGTTAACTGTAGTAGTATGTATTTAGTTGAATTTGGATATGTATTGATTTATTGTACTAGTTAATTGTAGTAGTTTACATATTTGTGTATTATATAAATTTAAACTCATATGGTAGGAAATTTGAAATTCATTAATTTGTTAAACATTTGTATAAAAATTGACACATATATAACGTATGTTTATGAGATATATAAAAAATTGAATATTTGTACATAATAAGTGTTCAAATTTTTTCATATATACTAGCATTTGGTATTTGGAAAAATCATATGACTTATATATAAACATTTATATATTTAGTGTCGTTATATAATTTTAATTATATATCATATATGCATTGTGAATACATGATTGACTATTTGTCATATGCAATATGGTTTTATAAAAATTATAGCAAATACATAATAGATTTTTGATAAATACGTTCCTAACATATATATGTATATATAGATGTACATGATTTTACAAAATTTGGGTTATCTCTGCGTTAAGACTTGTAATATCTGGATTGGATAATAATATATTATTTCCAGAATATATTGCCAATAATTGAAATCATATCGAAATCAATAGTTTAAGGTTTCGCGATTACTAAATCTGAAAACATCTGATTTTTCCACTTTATAAATATTTTACTAAAAATATTTCAAATATGAAATTAAATATTAAGCTATAGTCTGAGTCCAAAAATGCTTTCGGAATTCCTATTTGAGGTGTGCAAGTCCCTCAACGGATGGAAACAATTTTTAGCTATTTTAAAAGAATCAGTATTATATTGGTTTTGGATTCTTAAAACGGTCGTATCTTTTGTATACAAACACCGTTCGGGACGTTCTTTATATTTTTGGAAATAGGGAAACGTATACTTTAAGACTAGAATGTTTTCTTTGCTCACAAGTGCTCAATGAGTCAAATTACAAAGCGATTTACTATGAACCCGACCGTTAAGGGAATTTCGTCCCGAAATTATTTAAGTCTTGATTATTTTGTTCCACAATCATTTTGTTCTACTAGTGGAGGGAACACTGCTAAAAAGTTGTGGATGTTTTTGTTTCATCCGATTCTTACATTCCCAAGTAAACTTCGGATCTCTACGAGAGTTCCATCGAGCATTTATTATAGGTATGTGGCTTTCTTTGAGGCTTTTGATTTTCGATCCAAGATCTCCATCGGTTCCTTCACGAAGTGAAGCTTATTGTTGACCTGGATCTCATCGAGAGTAATGACAAGGTTCTCATTAGAGAGATACTTTTTAAGATTTAATATGTTGAAGGTATCATGAACTTTATTAAGTTTTTTAGGTAAATTGAGTTTGTAAGTCACTGGACCAACTCTTGACAGGATTTGAATAGGTACAATGTAACGGGGGTTTAGTTTGGCACGTTTTCCAAATCGAATGACACGTTTTCATGGTGCGACTTTTAGTAGGACACGATCTCCTACTTTGAATTCTATGGTTTTGCGTCTTGTGTCGGCATAGCTTTTCTAATGACTGCTTGCGGTCCTTAGTCATTCCTTTATTTGAACAATCTTCTCCTATTGTTTCATGAATGATCTCTGGACCAGTTTGTACTGTGTAGAGTATCCTAACACGTTTTATAGCTCATTGAGTATCTCTAATTTCTACCCAGCATATCGGAGAACAACATCTGCACCAGTACAAGGTCTCAAATGGAGTGGTCTTTATGTTAGTGTGATAGTTATTGTTAAATGAAAACTCGACTAGTGGTAAGTGAGTATCTCGTGCATTACCAAATTCCATCACTCAAGCACGAAGCATAACTTGTAGAGTTTGCATCATTCTTTCACTCTGATAATCCGTTTGAGGATGATATGTAATACTTACGCCGAGTTTGGTTCCTAGGAACCTTTGCAATGATTCCCAGAATATGAAAGTAAATTTATTATCTCGGTCTGAGATAGTAAATTTTAACAGATAATTTAGTATGATTACCTCTTTGAGATAACTCTGGTGACTTTTTTCCGTCTTGTTTGTTTCTTTTTTAGGGCTACGAAATAGGGGGAATTGGTCAAAAAGTTGAAAACTACCTAAATAGTGTCGTATCCGTTTAAAGTTCTTGACAACTTTGTTATGAAGTCCAGGGTTATTTATTCCAACTTCCGTTCTAGGATTGGAGATTGTTTTGGTAGAACAAATGGATTTTTGGTAATCTGTTTTGACTCGGGAGCAAGTCTAGCATTTACTGACATGGATGGAAATCTCTGCCTTCATGTTGGTCCACCAATAAAGCTTCTTGAGGTAGAGATACATCTTATCTGATCTGAGATGTACATAATGTCTCGATTCATGAGCTTCATTTAAGACTAGACTCATGACTTCACCAAACTTTGGTGTCCAAATTCGACTCATGAGATATCGTGTTCCGTATTCCATGAGGTCAAAATGTTTACCCATGCCTCACATGTTTTCTTCCATGAAATTCTCGGGTTTGAGTGCTTCCAGCTGAGCATCTCGAATTTGGTTGGTGAGATTGGAGTGGATGGTTAAGGTTAAGGCTTTCTCATGAAGTGGCTTTGCTTCTTCTTTCTAGGTTAAAGCGTCTACTACAACATTTTTGTTTACGAGTATGATAATGAATTTCACATTCGTAATCATTTAGAAATTCGACACACATTCGTTGTCTCATGTTGAGCTCCTTCTGGTTGAAGATGTGTTGAAGGCTTTTGTGATCGGTGAACACGACACACTTCGACCCGTAGAGGCAGTGCCTCTAAATCTATAAGGAAATCACTACAGCTCCCAAATCTAATTCATTAGTAATGTAGTAGGCCTTGTTTGGATTAAGTTGTCTAGAAGCGTGATCAATGATTTTATTCCTTTGCATCAATATGCATCCTAACCCTTGTTGTGAGGCGTTGCTGAATACTACAATGTCTCATGTTGTAACGCCCGTAGATCAGGGCTAGTCAATTTAGAAACAATAAGCATCAAAAATGACTTTTTGATGGAAGGTTATCTAGAAGGATTAATCTTAACCAAGTTGTAGTATATGTCACAAGGTTTCCGTGCATATAAAGAACGCCAAAATCCGAGTTATAACGAAGAAGTTATGGCCCGTCGAAGTTTCGCGACAGAACCGGCACGACGCAATGCAACGTAAAAAGTGAATTTACGTTAGAGCGGTATTTAGCCGAAGCAATCTAAATGAGAATCGAAGATCTCATTGTTGGTATCGAAGCGATAAAAAGTTAGGCGAGAACGGACGTCAAACGAAGAAGTTATGAATTTATAACGAAAGTTTATGTCGCGGCCTATTAAAAATAATTAATAAAAATAAAGTCAAAATTAGCCGACGGAGTCTAAACGAAAGTTGTAGAACGTAGTCTCACCTTCGCGTGGATATAAAGAACGTCGAAAACGGAGTTCGTATGAAGAAGATATGAATTTCCGAAGATTATTAAATAATTTGTATTTATTTTTAATCTTTAATTCGGAAGCATTATCCGAAGGAGTCACCGGTCTGATCCGAGGTACGCGCCGCGTACTCGAGTACGCCCCGCATACTCGAGTACGCACCGCGTACTCCGAAAGTGTCGACATCGCAGCAAGTGGCTTCGGATGACGAACGCAGTGACGTTTTTCGGACCAGTACGCCCTGCGTACTGGCGTACGCCCCGCGTACGTGCGAGGCTCAGCCTCTATAAAAGGAATCCGAAGGCAGCCGATAGTTTTGCCAATTTCTCCTCTTCTTTCTCCCATTTTGCATCGGTTTGCGTGCCAGAAATACCCCGAAGCCCCGGTATTATTCTCTAGCCCCGAGGCGAGTCCCGAGATCCCGAAGATCCCGAGAAGTGCGGTTCCCGAGCCGAAGCTCTGCCCGCGAGAAGTTCGATTTTTGAAGAGATCTTCCAGATCTGCTGAGGAATACTACTTCTGCAAGTCGTAGTGCTGTCCGATCATCTTCTGATCAAGTGAGTGTATACTACCTTTCATAAACACGATAATAATACAAGTATGGTTTGAGTGTATTAAGTATATTGTTGTTTATATTGTGTGGGTGTGTAGTTGCTTTCTTCTAACACATCAATATGAAGTATTTTATACGAAATACGTGTTATGTGTATAGTTTTGTTGTTATGTGTGTGAATGTATATTCACTTTCTTCTATCTCATAGATCTGATTTATTCTCTATGAAATACGTGTTATGTGGGTGTGCCTCATCTGTTATGTGGAATAGGTATTGAACGAGAATGTTATACAGGGTTCAAACTATGGATAAAAATATATATTTTTATCTACTAATATGTTGGGTAGAACATGGGGAGACAGTTGATGTGTGATAAACAGATGAGAGGCCCCGATGTTGTTGTTGTTGATCTAGTTAATCAGCGAGTATGGATTAGATCAAGAGGTTAGTTTAGATCCGTGAGTAGGGATCAAATCAAGAGGTCAGTTTAGATCCGTGAGTAGGGATCAGATTTAGAGGTTAGTTTTAGATCCGTGAGTATGGATCAGGTAAAGAGATAAACTTGCTATTAGTCCGGGAGTATGGATTAAGACTAAGTTAATTGTCCCTAGTCCGGGAGTATGGATTGGGCACAGTTATAGATCCGGGAGTATGGATCAGATATGGATTAAGATTAAGATAATTGTCCCTAGTCCGGGAGTATGGATTGGGCACAGTTATAGATCCGGGAGTATGGATCAGATATGGATTAAGATTAAGATAATTGTCCCTAGTCCGGGAGTATGGATTGGGCACAGTTATAGATCCGGGAGTATGGATCAGATCAGGATTAAGGTATAGTTAATTGTCCCTATTCCGGGAGTATGGATTGGGTACAATTATTGATCCGGGAGTATGGATCAGATCAGGAGGTAGTTTTAGATCCGTGAGTATGGATCAGGTAGTTTTAGATCCGTGGGTATGGATCGGGTAGTTTTAGATCCATGAGTAGGGATCAGGTAAAGAGGAAAAATATTAGATGTGAGAGTTTAGATCGTGTCATTGTGAGGATCAATGGGGTGGGTTAAGAGTTGTCTTTATGTGGTGAAATTGTGCAGGTTTGAATGTTCTATATTTATAAATATATGATGTAACATTGTGGGATGAAAACCCTATATGCTCACCAGGCTCCCAAGCCTGACCCACTCAGTTTTCTTTTCATTACAGGTAATGACACAAGAGTATAAGTCGGCGGACTTGACGAGAGATTTTGGATTATAGATCAGTAGTTGAATAACTATTGTAAGGTCTATATTATGTTGTTTATGCTTTTGGTCTGTAACGAACATGACATCCCGAGGTTTTATTATTTAATAAAAATACATTCTTTTTGAGAAATGTTTTGATAAAATGGTTATCATATTTTATTTTGGGAACAAATTCCGCAACCGTTTTCTTTAAACGATCACTCTGATTTTGAAAACAAAGCATAAACAAATCGGTCTTTTCTGGCCGTGAAATTGGGGATGTCACACATGTTCCCTTTAGAAGAGCCAAAATTGGTGCACTGCACAACTCTTGTTTCAATTTCTCGAAGGCAGACTCTTGTTGTCTCCCCGATCGAAATCATTGTCTTTCTAGGTAAGAGCGGTGAGAGGATTGGCTATTTGGGAGAAGTTCTTGATGAATTTTTGCTAATAGTCTGCAAGCCCAAGGAATTTGCTTACTTCGGTTGGCGTCTTTGGTTAGTCTGAATGGCATAACTAGGAACTAGTAGTGATTGTATCGAGTCCTAAATGTTGTCTTTGAAAGGTCTGCTTCTTGGATTCTGAGTTGTTGATCGCCGGATCATTGATCGATCTTTGAGTAGTAACGGGATCCTTCTAGTTGGTCGAACAGGCCATCGATCCTCGGGAGTGAATATTGGTTTTTGATGGCGAATTTGTTCAACTCTCATTAGTCGATGCACATCCTGAATGATCCATCCTTCTTTTTGACAAACAATTCCAAAGTTCCCCATAGATAGAAGCTTGGTCGGATAAGGACTATGTTAAGAAGTTCTTAAAGTTGACTAGATAGTTCTTGTATTTCCGATGGAGCCAGACGATAAGGAGATCCAGCCACTGGTGCTGCATATGGGATTAATTCGATTCGAAATTCAACTTGTCTGATTGGAGGTACTCCAGGTAGATCTTCTAGAAATATGTCCGAGTAATCTCACATTTGTAGTATGTCTTTGATTTCCATAAGCTTGTCTTGCATATCCACCACGTGAGCCAAGAAAGTGAAGCATATCTTCTGCAACCACCTCTTTGCCTTCATCCAGGAGATGGTTCTTAGGTTCTTCCCACACTTATGTCGTCTGTAAATCACATGAGTTTTGTTGTTGGTTAAAGGTATTTGAACGGAATTTTCGTAGCATAAAATATCTGCTCGATGAAGTGATAACCAATCCATTTTGATGATCACATCAAAACTTCCAATGGTCATAGGTATTAAATTTCCGTCTATTTCTATTACGGGTTCATCATTTCCGGGCAAAGGTTTGTGAGGTCGTTAAATCGGACAGTGTAAGCAGTCACCTCCGATCCTTTTATGGTTAGGTTCCAAATTATAGAGAGAGAATTGAAATTCTACCGATTTCATATGATAGAGAGAGATGTTTGGAGACTACTGAATGATCGATTGGGAACTATGGGTTTCACTGCTACAATGGTAGCGGAGCTAGTGGTTCTTTGTTCTTCTTCGGGGTTATGCGAACTACAAAAAATATGAATGTTATCCCAGATTTTTAAGTATTTTTAAAGTGTATATGTTGTTTTGGGGTTGATATAGGGTTTCTAAGGTACTAAGTTTCTGCAGAGAATCTTGAGAACATCCTTTAATCTCTAAAACTTTCTACCATTATAGTCTGTCAAACTCCTTGCTCGAGGTTGGTTGTTCATCGGCCCAACCATAAATAACATATGCGTATGTTCCAAGTTTATTTATGATATGGCTTATGTACGGTACTAACCTTAATTGAGGTGTTGGACCTAAAGGGTTGAGTTGGTAGTTTTAGTTGGAGGCATGTTAGAGTTTTATTAAGTGTTCTCATCGCGGGTTAGAGTACATATAACTCTTGTATATTATCGTTGGTGGGGATTATAGTACAAGTACAACAATAAACAATATAACATTCATGTTCCATCTTGATATTTGAATACAACATTTTTACAAATGACAACAATACATGAATTGCTTTAACAGATAAGCATATAATACAACAACAAGTAAACTAGGTCACCTGTAATACAATCCGTCTTGAATGTTTGTTTAGTGATTTCCTGAGAATACATATAGTTTTGAGGGTCAACAAAAGGTTGGTGAGTGTTACTAGTTTTTGCTAACAGTAGTTATACTTTTCATAACTCTACAAAGTATTTTCTTTGTATGTATAAATTGTTAAAACAATGTTTGCAATGAGTCTATAAAAGCCAAAATGTATTTTTGTATAATTAAATCCATATTTTTAACCGTATTTGTAAAGAATCTTTTAATATCCTTTAAAACCAAAATGTTATGTTACATAAGTAATTCCATACTTAAAATAGTTTGAAAGCACCCAAGCCCATGTTTGGTAGTGTGTGTGTGTGTGTGAGAGAGAGAGAGATTCTAGTTAATGTCTATAGTGAGTCCTAAAACGGAGCTATGTGACTGAGTGTACCCACTACAACGCTTCATTGGATGTTAAAGTAACGATCATAGACACTTATCACCCGCTTCGATTGATCGGTCGAGGTTGTGGCTAGCAATCGCTGGTGGGGATGTCAACCCCGTATAGATCTATACATATGTATCTCGCTCCAAAGATGAATGGTTACAGTATTGTGGGTATGCTAAGTGTTTAGACTCAGCTAATGAATAACGTCTCACTAAAAAGTCCTTAACTAAAATGTCTGTGAATAACTCTCAATCCTAACTTAATTGTTATTAAGTCACTTGGCATAATGAGTTTCATTGTATTAAGTTTATAAAAGCCGAGTATGCTTGGTATGTATGTAAAAGTGTAATCTACTTGCTTTTACAAAGATGTATGTTTCAAAATAATGAGCATGTGTACATGTATAAACTTTATGCATTTAAACATATAAATATACATGTATAGTAATAGCTTGAATCCTTGAAATAGTACAATGTGTTATAACGTGTTTGTCATAATATACAATGTCACATAAAAATCATATATTTTTGTATAATGTAACATTTATCGTGTGGCCTAATTATTTCATGATAAAAAATCCATTATATGTATACGAAAAGTTTATACTAGCTTTTTTGTAAAAATGTGTTACATGTATCCCCCCCCCCCCCCCCCCCCCCCGCGGAAATAATTAAAATTTTAAAAAGAGGTCATAAGCACTCACCCTCGAAGCGTGAGTTATATTTGTTTAAATTCGGTTTACTTTAAGAAGCTTGATTTGAGAAAACACAATACATAATTCTTGAGCTTTAAAATTCTCTCGGGACCGTTTTGTAACAAACTTACACTATATGGGTTGTTTTTTAATTTCGCTTAACTATAGGAGCTGTTTGGTAGTTTAATTTAACGAATATGATTGTTTTGGTAAAAAAAAAATTTACCAATTCAGTGGTTGTTTTAACCAAATGGGTTCATTGTTTGGGGTTGGGACGGATTTTGAAGACATGGTTTAATAAGGAGGGCATTTTGGTCATTTTCTAATTAAAATGACTTAGGGCTTTTTAATCCCCCCTGTTCGTCGTTTGATCGGGCAATGAAAGAAAAGGGGATACGAATGGATGAAGGCGACGTGAGGGAAAATGAACACGAAGGCAGATGAACAAAAATGGCGAGAAGGAAAGCACGAGGTCGCGGCTCTGCATCCGGTCCTTGCTCGTCGCAGACCACAAAGAAGACCGAAGGAGAATGAAGCTCGCAGGCGGTGCTTCGTCGGTCGATTCGCGAAGAGGGAGTAGTCTCCGGGTCGACGAGACTGAAGAGACGGAGGGCGTGAAGAAGCAGCGAAGTTTTGCTCGTCACTTCCGGATGCGAGGTGTGAGGTCCGGGCGTTGCAAGAAGCGGTAGTAGTGAAGACGAGGCCATCTGATCTCTGTGGTCGATGGGAAAAGCAGAGGAAGAAAACGAGGGGAAAGGGGGTCTGATCGGAGTCCGGTCGGCAGCCATTCGTCGCAGGTGAGGATCTCGGTGGTGTTTGCTCGAAAATCACGATGTTTTCCCATTGTTTTGGCAGTTCTGAATCGACCACCGGTAAAAAAATACTTTTGGGATTTTGTTTGTTTGTTTGATAGAAATCATTGGGGTGTTTGGGTTTGCTGGGAAATCAATGATAATGAAGGGAATTTGGGTTTGTTTCATTTGACAGGGAAGGAAAAGTAAACAAAATCGTGATGTTGTTATTCCTGTTTGCTGGTATACCCGAAGTCAAGAACAAGAGTATTCTTGTCGATGTAGGATGAAAGGAAATATGGAGGCTTATTAACAGGAAACGTAGAAGACAAGGGTGTTAGGGGCTGTTCCTGTGACAGCTTCAATTGAGATGTATTTTCTATATAATTGGTTTGATTTTTGATTGTTTTTATATATTTTGTGTTTTCTTTGGGTGTAAATTGAAGCAAAAGTTTTTTCCTATGTATTATGTTTATAACTTTGTCCATTGATTTGTACAATTGACTAATGTGTATGTATTTAGTTGAATTTGGGTATGTATTGATTTATAGTACTAGTTATCTACAGTAGTTTACATATTTGTGTATTATATGAATTTAAACATATTTGTGTATTATATAAATTTAAACTCATATGTTAGGAAATTTGAAATTTAATAATTTGTTAAACATTTGTTTATAAATTGACACATGTATAACGTATGTTTTTGAGATATATAAAAAATTGAATATTTATACATAATAAGTGTTCAAATTTTGTCATATATACTAGCATTTGGTATTTGGAACAATGATATATGACTTATATATAAATATTTATATATTTAGTGTCGTATAATTTTAATTATATATCATATATGTATTGTGATTACATGATTGATTATTTATCATATGCAATATGGTTTTATAAAAATCATAGCAAATACATAAAAGACTTTTGAAAAATACGTGCCCCACACATATATGTATATATAGATGTACATGATTTTAGAAATTTTGGGTTATCTCTACATTAAGATTTGTAATAACTGGATTGGATAATAATATATTATTTACATAATATATTGCCAATAAGTGAAATCATATCGAAATCAATAATATAAGGTTTTACGATTAATAAATTTGAAAACGTTTGATTTTTTCACTTTTACAAATATTTTTATTAAAAATATTTCAAATATGAAATTAAATATTAGGCTATAGCCTGAGTCCAAAAATACTTTCGGAATTTACATTTGAGGTGTGCAAGTCTGTCAACGGATGGAAACAGTTTTTAGCGATTTTAAGAAAATCAATATTATATTGGTTTTGGATTCTTAAAACGGTCGTATCTTTTGTATATGAACTCCATTTGGGACGTTCTTTATATATTAGGAACCACGGAAACATCTACTACGAGACTAGAATGCTTTCTTTGCTCACAACTGCTTAATTTGAAATTTAATTTTTTCAGACGTATTCTTAGGGTTGGAATTTGAGCTGTTTGATTTGTTTGCCAAATTACATATTTGGAAGTATGATATCATCTGGTATCTTATCATAGTTGAAGCAACTCATTTATTTTACATTAGGTGCACTAAAACTCAATGAGTCAAATTACAAAGAGATTTAGTGTGAACTTGATCGTTCATAGTCTTTGACCTAATTTCCAAGATGTCACACTCATACCCAAGTAGACCTAGAATTTGGGATAAAAGGGACATAAACCTAAATCTAACAAGATCTAACAAGAGATTCATCAAGTTTTGAATTTTATACCTCATGGGGAATGCTTAAGAGATGCAAATCCCAAGTCCACAAGGCTTGAAACTTTCCAAGCAACACCACGACCTTCTTCTTCCTTCTAAAGCACCCCAAAACACACTTTTTAGCACATAATGCACTAATATGGGGTTAGGGTTTCAAAGGAGTCATTTGGAGATATGGAGGATGAGAATGGAAGAGGTTTATGAAGGACAAGGTGTTTAAATAGGGCTTAAAACCCCGAATTTAGGGTTTGCACTCTGGTTGAGTACGCCCTGTGTACTTCTTATCTACGCCCAGTGTAAGTAATTCATTAAAGGCCCATTACGCCTTGCGTAATCCAAGAATCCCCAATTTTCACTTCAACTTCAAACAGTCATAATTTCTATGTTTTAACTTCGTTTTGGCGTTCTTTATATCCACAGAAAGGTATTGAAGAGCCCCACATTCCTATCTAATTATTTTTTACATAAGACATATCGAACAAAAATCCTTAATTCATGAAAGAAGTCTAAAGTATCACTTTTCCCATTTTACCCTTTGATTCCAAGACACAAATCATGAGCTTAAATGACATAACCAATATTATCCATATCCAATGGGGTCTAAACCCTATTACCTTGAAGCCCAAGACATTTACTTGATTCATTTATTGTCCACAATCCCGAAATAAGAACTTGAAACAAGATGTTATAATTCTCTCCCACTTAAACTGGATTTTGTCCTCGATATCTGTCTTAGTTAGGATCTTTGAAACAACGTCAACATATTCCATAAGCTCCCTTTAACCATCACGACACCAAGGCATCTTATAAAGAAAACTTGAGAGACCACTCAGGAATCCACAACTATCTACCAACAACCCAATAACTTGAAAATGCTCAACTGTAATAATTTTCTTCCTCAACGTAACTGTATGACCCTACTTCTATAGAAAACCACGCAAACTAGGAACTCTCAGAACTACAACCACAAACCAATTCTGACAATATATTCCCCGAAACCGAGAAACCGTCAGTCTAAACTTCAGAAACCATATCCTAGAACTGATGATCATCCAATTGTCGTACTTACCACAGTTCCCTGACTAGGAACACCACCAAACCATGTACAAAAGAATACTTAAAAATCCTGATCGTGAATTTCACCTAATGGCAATTCCAAAAATTGTGCCCAAAAACCTTAAATACACACTTTACTTCCTGACAAGTTATCACCAACCCACTACTCCCACGAGTATAATGATGGTCAATCCAAGAATCTCATGTTGCATCCAAATCCCTCATCAAATCAGGTGTACCTCCACCTGACAAAACACTTGAGACATTTGAGATGACCTCATGACTCGAGATTTCAGAACTGATACCCAACATTGGTACCCAACCTCCTAATAGATATGCCGCAAGCAAACGGGGTTCATATTGTAAACATTTAGCGAGAGACTTATGATGCACAATTAATACTCCCAAGAAACTTATACTATCCACATGATCCAAACCGGATGGTTCCTGAGTCTCCTGACTCCTAACAATGCACTAACACCAGAACATGTCAATAAGACTAACGATCTGAGACCTAAGAGACTCAATCAAATGGCTACCGACTTGCAGGAACCCAATCAACATCACTATCAATACTAACCTAACACCACATGAGCCATACCCTTCTATAACACACAATTCCTTTCATAGAACAGGTTGCTACCAACACAAAATCAAACGAAAACATGGTCACACACAAACAAATAACGAGATAGGTTGTTATACTCTTGTTCCAACTCAAAGGCTATAACACAAAAAGAACAATGCATATAATTCAAACCAAGTGCTCCTTTGCTATCTTGTTCAACCCACATACAACCCTCCTGATAATATCTACTGAACTTACCATAATACATTGATGGGTTTTGATACATAATATAAGTGTATTTTTCATAAAAATCGCAATGGATGTCTTATAAAAATAAAAAGTTTATTTTTAGTTTATAACAAAACCAAACGATCAAGAACCCATTTATAGAGGTTATAATGAAATAAAAACAACCAAAGAGTGTTTTAGAATGACAACCTTTGAAGCCTTTGAGCCCACTGGGTTTTGGGGTGTTGATGAAGATAGCAAAAATTCAAGAATAGAATTTCTTTATGTGTATCCACCATCAAGAATAAGGCAGTTGGAATGCTAGTTCCTTCTTGTATTCTTGAGTGTCTTAAGACTTTAAGTACTTAACTCAAATAAACACTAAAGGAGACAACTCAAGAGGGATTCTAATTCACCAAACATGCTTCAAAAGAGAGAAATGCGTAGGAAGAGAGCTAATTTCGTTCATAAGAGAAAGGAGAAGAAAAACTAGTCAAAAACTCATGCGAAAGCCTTCCTTTTATACTCCCATGCAAGACATAACTTTATATTATAATAACATAAAGTATTGGTAGACTTTTAGAAGTATGAGAGACATAAGAAGAAAGTTAACAAGCAACCTCTCTTCTTATAATAATAATTTTGGCCATGCCTCTTGAAAGAAGGAGATTTCTTTAATATTTATAAACTCAAAGTCTATAAAATATAAACTTTGTCTTTAGGTAAAAGACAAAATGATTAAACTAGTCCAAAAGGTTGTGCATGACTTATTAATTCATATCATAATAACTAGCTATACTCTCTTATAATTATTAGTTTCACAAAACAATAATTATTCCCTAATTAAATACAAGAAATGATATTATTTATTAATAATAAAAATACAAAATGTGCCAACTTGATAAAGGTGTGAGGCTATAGGATCATATATTATTAGCAATATCACTCCATAATGATTATCGGGCATATAGATTCAACATACATACCCTCAAGAGAACCCAATACCAACCCTAGATCTACTGCATTCCTTTTTCACGACCTTACCCTAAGGGTGTGTTGGGTTTTTGTTCAAAAATATTTTCATAAACTAGAAAATTATGGCAAAGGAAGACATAAAATTTTGAACATAACATAACATTTATACCCACCAAGGATCTCCTTGCAATTTATAGAAAGGTTAAAGCACCAACCATAGAAATGATGAATAAATAACAACCTTTGTTGTTCTTTGGATCCTCTTGGGAGGCTTGGAACTTGATGAAGAATGTGGAACCTTTGAGACACCAACAATGACTCAACTTGTTGTAGATGCTAGTCCATAAACTCTTAAACCCTTAAGCTTTATGTTCATAGCCAATATGAACTTAAAGAGGGCATGAAGATGCAAGTAACTTCAAGAAATGATGAATAAAAGAGAGAGATTAACCTCCTCTAAGGAGGTTATGATTTTAGGAAGCAGCCAATTCAAGAGTGGAAGCCTCATATTTATATTTTCTTAAAGTGAAGTCTTTAATCATTAGGTCCTTCCACTTTAGAAAAGCATGCCCCTAAAGCTTACATGTCTTCCATGCATGCACCATGCTTCATTTCTTTCGAATAAACAAATTGGAAAGCCATCCCTCCTTTTGACTCACTTAATTTCGGCCATAATGAGAAGAAAAAGAGGAAAGAGTTTATATATTATAAATTCAAAGTTTATAAGATATAAAATTTGTCTTTTGCTAAAAGACAAACGGCTTATCTAGTCCAACATGTTGTGAATGACTTATTAATTCTTACATTATGAAATAATATGTTACTTGCTAATGAAAATTAATTATTTCCTAGAAATAATATAATTTCCAATCTAATTTTAAAAGTTTTATTGAATATTTATTAAAATCAATTTTTAATAAATAATCAATTATATCAAGTTGTTGTTAGCGTGACCCATTAGTATCATATGTTAATTAGCAATATCACTTTAATATGATTCTTGAGAATACTAGACCTTTCAATCTCCCACTTGCGCAAGACTTATATTAGGCTGATATAGACACTGGTGAACATCTAGCAACATTTCACTGCCCCCAACAACATATAACTTTGTGTCATTCTATCAATGCCAAATTCACAAAAAGATCAAAGCTACAATTGGTGTATATGGTAAGTTTATAAGTAATCCCTTTTACTATAGACATAATGTTGAACATGAGATACGGATCGTGATCAATCTCATTAGTTGTTCAACTTTTGGTAAGGCGCCTTAGATGTCTAACTCTCAACACATAAGAGGAATAAATCCCTTCTTGACTACATAAGCCTCTTGTATAGTTCACACCATACCTGAAAGTGGATTTTATAACCGCTCGGTTAAGGAACAACATTTGAACATATCAAAGCATAGTACTCCCTACACTTAAGTCCCACTATGTATCTTAGGTGTTAAGGATACAAAGATAGTACCTTTTAATCAAGTATCATTCATGGTAGCGATCCATGAGAAGATCTTGATGCGGGTCAGTTCAATACTAGTTCTCTGACAATTACCTATGAAACTTGGTTACAACCACTTGCCTACTTTCATCTAGTGAGAGTCAATCAATCCAATTTATTTTGGTCTTACTTCATAATTGCTCCCACAATTATAACCGACTATAAACTTTTAGAATAATAACATTATTCATGGATTAAACATGTTAATAAAGAACACAACAAGTATTAATGTGATGACTATATCACAATATATCATAACATTATCTAATAGTTTTTGTTATAATGTTCCAATATCCAAATACTAAACCCAAATAAAAAAATCCATTTCTAGAATAATAAAATCATGTATCTAAAGTGTGACCATTCATACTTAGCTCAAAATAATGATTTTATCAATGGATCGGACAAAATTTAATTTGTGTAAATTCTATGAATACTATTATCTCCATACTTAACCTTAATCTAAGTATAGTTAAATATCTTGGAGCATATGATTTTGTTCTTTCATGACATAGAGTCTCTTAGCTTGATTAAGTATTCTCTCGAAGTCACAAAGATTTCTATGTGATCCTTGAATGGTAGAAATCAACATAGTTTTTCAATGATCTCATTCATCTAATCATATTTGAATTCAACTTCTAAAGTAGTGTGCTCTTATTTTGTATTATATTGTTTCATTATGTTTTTATTGGACCTCATTTCAACAAAATTGACCCTTCATTCCATAATGAAGTCAAAATCCAATTATAATTCATAATTATTTATATTTGTTTAGAAATTAACATCTTGTGTAGCTTTTTCATAAAGATCCTTTCTAAAATGATTGCCTCATATACATTCTCTTAGTTCTTCTAGAGTACTCTTAGAATGCTCTATTATTCATCCAGTGACTTAACCATGTATTTAATTAGTATCCTATGACATGCTTACAACATGATCAAATACCATGTCCCGTACATAATATGGTGTAAATTATGAATTCATTTGCCAAGAAAATATAAATCATTTCATCTAGTTCAAGCCTTTGAGCTTTGTGCTTTTGAGGTTAGCTCAAAATGGTTCCATATGAAAATGCCAAGAATTATCCAGAAGAATATTGTGTCTTGATCCCTTTCAAGATATTGCCAATATATGTATAAGGACATGAAACTCTTAACATTCATTTTATCTATCCATTATAGATTTTACATTCCAAGAATGTGTCTTCTCCTTCCTAAGTCTTTCATATTAGAAACACTTCCTGAGTCAAGGTGAAAACGACCTTGCTTAGTCAAAATGTGATTTCAAAGGATTAAGTATGTCTCATTCATACAAGATTAGGAATTTCACTATGCTCCCACTAGTTCTTGGTAAACACACATGTTCTATTCATTTTGATGTAAAAACATACCTTGTGGTTTTACATTAAAGTGATGATTGCAACATTGAGATGTTTGCTTTATATCCACAAGTGGATCTTAAGCTCTACATATTTTGTTTGGGATAACATGGATTAATAAAACCTCCAGGCTAAGCTATACAGATATCTTCTAGTAGATGTTTATTAAGAAAAGCGGTCTTTCTTGAAATCTATTTTCTATATCTCATATTAAGAATATGATTTTATAGTAAATAATATCCTTGTTGATCTAATCATAGCTACTTGTGAAAAAGATTTGATCACAGTCAATGTCATGAGTATGATGAGAACCATAGTCAATGACATGAGTATGAGAGAATCCTTTTACTACAAGTCTTACTTTAAATGTGTATGGTTATCCATGTAATATATTCTTTCTGGAAGAATCATTTACTCCTTCTAGCCTTACTGTAGGGATGAATTTTAATCAAGCCCATACTTAATTCTCATACATGGACTACATCTCATGTTCATGACTCTAAGTCATTTATCAGATTCGAGATCTGACATAAGATCTTAGTATTTGATGGATTTTTCCAGAAACTATCAATAAAGGCTCATCAATGAGAGATTCCACAATTCTCAAGTCACAGATGATTTCTACCACTAATGCGAACAATTTGTTTTTGTGAATAACTTTTATTCAAGTTTAACAATCCTTGTTAAAACTAGTGCCAACTATTACTACATAAGGTTATGGTTCTTAAGCCGCTTCAAGTTTCATGTACCTCCCACTTGCTTTGTCATTAAAAGCTTGCTTTATACTATGTTTGCTTTTACAAGAATAAGAGAACTTATTCTTGGTGGGTTAGCATATGATAATCTAAGCCTCATTTAGAGTATTACACAAATATGTATTTAGTAGACTTTGGGTTTAGAAGATTTAGTCCAACATCGATGTATTCAAGATATAATTTAATAGTGATTGAAGTATTATCCCAAAAAGATTAAAGGAGGATATTTCTACCGATTAGAAAGTAAATCATACCAAGTAAGATTTAATTCATCCTTTATTATCATTAAGGCCTTAGATGGTTCTTACCATTTTGTATCTCAACTTTTGAAACCTTCAACAAAGATCTCATAATTATGCTTTACCACGTAAAATATAATTAAAACTACTATAATTGTTAATAAAGTTGATTTGTTATCTTGTGCTTAATCTCAGACATTCATTAGAAAGGAAGTCATACACCAAAGTGTATAGTTCCTTAATTTTTTTCTCTATACTTTAGTGAAAATATCATTATGGATCCTTTACATATAAATAAGGTTCACATATGTCAAATAAACTACATGATTTGCCTTCAAAGATCCCTTTTTTGAAGTTGGAATATGTGAATGCCATTTATATAATAAAGATAACAATGTCAAAGATGAGTTTGATTTAAAACAAGTTTAAGTCAAAGGTGCTTGCATATATAATTTAATTTTATTTATAAGAATGTTGATATTTACTCTACAATTCTATTAAGAGATCCAATCTCATTAATAGAAGTTAATCATTTCATAATATGAATATTATCGTTATGAAAAATGATTGAGTAAATTATCAAACATTTGAATAAAATAATTGAGACATAAATTTAGACATGCTAAATTAAAACATACATTGTTCCAAAAAAATATTGTTTTACATTACAAGTAATTTATGTTCTAAGCATAAATAATAAACTAAACTCCGAGAGTGTAGTTCCAACTTGGTTGTGCTCAGCTGGTTAGTCTTTAGTAAATATCTGCAAGTCATTTGCAAATATTAGATTAACATTTAAGTACCAAGTACCCAAGTGTTACATGAAAAGTATGAGTTCTATCTAGGAGATACTAGAAACCACTTGTCTCTTCCAGACTTTCTTTCCAAATAAGAGGAGTAAATCCTCTTCTAGTGTTCAGTTTTTTCACAAAAGAAACAAGATCCTTCTATGTGGGCTTTACTACATTTCTTGGGCCTAAAGGTGTTCAATCCATAAAACATGGGCCTCCTGGATCACACAAGCTGATTCTTTTAGCCTTGCATTATTCCAATGTTTCAACTAGCTTTAAATAAAATATCATTGTATTTATTGGAATATTGTTTGACCTGTTATATCATCAGATTTATGTTTAAATAATCCAAGACTTCCTAAAAGTCATGAATAACTATTCCTAGCTTGATGTTAGAAGCATCTTTAGCATCACAATGATGCCTTTACTAGGTATCATGTTCATGTTTAATTGCTCAAAGCAAATTGTTTAGGACTAGGACCTTTAAGTGTATACAATTTCATATCTCTCGCGAGATTGTCTCTTAAGACATGAACTCATTCATTGAAGTTGTATCTATTGAATGTTATTGTTTCAATAATGTAACACCCGAAATCAGAAAGGCCAAGAAAGGAGATGTAACATCCCAAGTCAGAATCAAGAGTTCAGGGGGTAAAGTGTAAATAAAGAAGGGGACTCGACGAGTAGGTATTCTGACTCGCCAAGTCAGAGCGGGATTTTGGTCGCGAGTTAAGTGACCAACTCGTCGAGTCGGTAGTTGGACTCGATGAGTTGGTGCTGAAGAGAGAAAAACCCTAATCCCAGGGTTGTGCCCTATATAAAGAATGTTATGTTCCTACTTCTGCCTCTTTACCTTCCCTTTGAGTTCCAGAAACCCCAAAATTCGTGTGAGGCTTCATTGTTGAGGAGATTGGGGGCTTAGATGAGGAAATTGGTGGAAGGAGCTTGAGAAATTGGAAGTTAGCATCAAGGGCTTGTATAGATCTGTGATCAACATCAGTTTTGGGCACATCTCTGAGGTAAGGAGCCTTATTTTAAGCTATTTCCTTTTGGTTTATCCTTGGTGGTTGTTTTGGGAGTCCCTTAGCTTGTTTTGAGACCTATCTCAGATTTGAGAGTTAGATCTGGGGTTGCTGCTCCAGATCTAGACTCATGATGGCTTAGAATGTCATAAAGCTTCAGTTCTTGGGTTGTTGGTAAAGCCCCTTTGTCTAAAACCCAAGCCCTAGTGCGTTTTGGGCTTATATCTCCTTGGTATCACGTAAAGTTTGCAACTTTACGTGAGGGATAGCTTGTAGAAGGGTAGATCTATGGATAGGAGCCCTTGCATGGCTTGAAAAGCCTCTGAATAGATTGAGAACTGAAGATACTCGGCGAGTCACATGAGTGTACTCGACAAGTTGTATGAATATGTGCATGAACTCGGCGAGTTGGAAGAACAACTCGACGAGTCTGTTGAAGATTGCCTTGGACTCGGCGATTCTGGTCATGGAACCCAAACCTTTTCTGGTTAATTCGTGAATCGGTGAGTCGAGGGACGACTCGGTGAGTTGAGCAGGATGGGACTCGAAGATTCTTGGACTCGACGAGTCAGCGAGTTGATTCAGCGAGTAGAGTCAGTCAGGAAGTTTGACTTTGACTAAGGACTTTGACTTTGACCAAGAGTTGACCAGTTGACTTCTAGGAGTATTTTGGTAACTATTGGTATTTATTGGGTTCAGTTATTTGGTGTTGACAGTGGAGGAGTCTGTGTCGGTGGTTGGAGCAACGTGATCTTATTTCTTCAGCCGACAGTTGCAGGTGAGTCTTCTCACCATACCAATGGGTCTAAGGCACCAAGGCCGGCCCATCTTATGTTGTGTGGTATGATAGTTACCTTTATGCTAGGTGGTATGCTGGTAATTATGTGATATGCTAGTTGTCTTTGTGATAAATGCATGGAAGACCATGTTGGGTAGCCCATGGCACAATGGTATAAGACCCTGGGGGTAGCCACGACATCCTTACAGGTTTATGTACGTGTTATGTGTAGATATTTATGTGATGCATGATATGTTATTTGGTTATATATGGTATTTGCAGGGAAGACCCCGTGGGAAGCCCGTGGCATTGGATGTAAGACCATGTGGGGTAGCCGATGGCAGTCCTAGGTAAAGACCATGTGGGGTAGCCCATGGCATTGGATGTAAGACCATGTGGGGGAGCCCATGTGTCACACCCCAAAACCATGAATGGCGGAAACGTTCTGGGGCGGAGAACGTCGTGTACAGTATCACAACAATGAATAGTAGTAAGCAAGCAACAACATCATCCATTGCATTAATAATAAAATTTTAATACAAGTGTGTTATGTCAAAATATAATAGACACTAAAGTATAAATCAAAATGAAAGATGAGTCTTGAATGAGCTCCATCTTCTCTAAACCTTGCATCGGTACCTGTCTACTGACTACCTGAGGATTTTAGTGTCTGTATTTGTAAGAATGTATATAAAGCTTTTGAATATCCTAGAAAGCCCTATGCTTCCTACTGAAAGTAGCCTTCTACCAAGGCATCTAGTATCTGACCGTGTCTCTTGTAAGAGTGTGTATTTTCCCAAATCTGACTATCATTAACCAAAAATGTAGTTTCTACATTATCGTGCATCGTGTGAATGTTCACGAAGAGAATGTAATGGGAAAATTAATAGGACTATAGTGTAGTATCAAATAACTACAACCGTACTAACTAACTTAAATCTATTGGAATTTAAAGTACCATGTGATCGGCCTGTACCCTGCTACCGACTATAGTACGCGACAATGTAAGATGTCGAAGAAAAATGACATTTGGCACCCGTAGACTTGCAAGGCCCACTGTAGCTAGCAGCAAGGTGTAGGATAGTCAATCCTGTATAGATCTATACACAAACTCATACCCTCCCCAATTAAGGAGATTCTGGATACAAAAATGGTCATGGCAAGTAGTGCCATGCCCCGTTTAATGTCTCACATAACTATAGTAATGTATATGTAATGTATGCTAGCTGTATTGTATGTTCTCCCTCTGTCTAGCCTGTATGTTTCTCTCTATATAGTATTGTAAATTTTTGCGTGTACTAACTGTAATGTGTGTTCTCTCTCTATCTACCATGTATAGTAATGTACTGTGTGTACTAGCTGTAATGTGTGTTCTCTCTATATAGCAAGTATAGTAATGTGTTGTGTGTACTAGCTGTAATATGTGCTCTCTCTCTATCTAGCAAGTATTGACTGATGAATTAACTGACTCCTGGTATGATTTTGCGTTCTAGTAATAGTATTAGTAACTTCCTAAACTACGCCTATTGTAGTTTACTAGTAATGTAACTGGTATGTATGAACATGAAAGTATACCCCTGCTACCCAAGGGTATTGAATTAACTAATAGAACTTTTATGTCTATATATGTATACATAATATACAACTAATATTTAGGCGGCCTTCGGACGGATAACCGATGCCCTACAGCCACATCCCAACGAGGAAAAGGAGGTAAAGTGAGCTAGCCTTCCTAAGTCCTTTAAACATTACTTATATAACTATACATATATAGGCATGCAATTGTCAATATAAAAGTATAAAAGAAGTTTTGTAAAACCTTTGAAAAGTTTTATAACTAGGAAAAGATGACTTGATGTCAGTTTGTAAAACGATTTGAAAATAGTTTGTTTGATAAGAATAGTTTAAAGTATAAGGAAACCATTGTTTTGAAACACATTTGTAACAGAGTTTGAAAAGAAACATACAGTGTATAATAAACAATTTAATAAAGAGTTTTAAACATATAAAGACGTTTAAGATAAACATTTGAAGAAATCTGTTTGGTAAAACAGTTAACGTATAGTAAGTCTATTTGCATGCTAGTTATTAGTCACATGTGATTGATATAATAACTAGCATGATTCAACTCATATCCCCCCCCCATAAAGCATTTAAAAACATTTAGAAACATTTAAAAGGTTAATTCAAGGGGTATGAACTCACCTGCAGTGAGCGGATCGGAAGGAAGTGTCAGACAAGTGCTTGGTGTCAAGTGAAGACTTAGACACACACAAAGAGCCTAATAACATATGAATACATATGTATACAAACAATTAGTGATTATAACACTAATTAAACATGTATAAACATCCTATTGCGAGGAAAACACTTTGGTCAAGTCGTAGGAGGCTATCGGGTTGCAACAAAGGAGTGCAAGGCCTCATACGGGAGTTTATGGTCCAATGACCATGTTTGTTGGAGTTTACGGCCCAGGGGAGTTTACTCTTGGCCGTAAACTCTCAGCTGGTCACCAAAGGGGGTTTAAAACTCTAAGGGCTTAAGTGGTTAAGTGCTCCAAAGCTTTAAACAAGTGTTTGGGTGGGTTTAAGGTCCTAAAATGACCTTGTATGGTGTTTACGGTCTTGGGACCACTTCCCCATGAGTTTATGGCCGTAAACTCATGGTAAGAAGTACCATTTCGTGAATGGTGGTACTTAGGTCAATGGTGTAAGGTTCTATGTCACTAACCAAGGCTTACTAAGGTGTTAGGGTGTCATTTGCAACCTTAAAAGGGGTTTACGGCCCAAGAACATGTCTTGGCCGTAAACTCCTTGAATCCCATGATTTCTTATGTTTTCTAGGTTCTAAATATGATAAACCTAGTGTACAATGAGTTGGATCAAGAGTACTTACAATCTAGAAGCTTGAATGGTCGGTTTTGGCCAAGAACACTAGTGTGTGTTCTTGGTGTTCTTGGTGAAACTTGAAGATCTACAAAATGGAATGATTTCACAGATGAAATCATGTAAGATTACTAGTTCATGCAATATATCAACTAGTTAAGGCAATAAGCTTACAAGATTTGAAGATCGGGGACGAAGATCGGGATGATACTTGAGAGGATTTGGGCCAAATGGAAGGGAGGAATGAAACAAATGGCCAGGACTTGACCTTATAGGAGGAGTTTAAGGCCCACATGGAGTTTATGGCCGTAAACTCCCATGTGGTGGTCATGAACTCCTGGTCAAGGTGTTCCAGACTTGTTCTTTGAGCTATAGATTCAGCAGATAAACCCCGACACTTATTCCTTAAGTGTACAAGGCTCAGAACGCTCAAATAAACTCCTAATTGTGCTAAAAGATAGCAGAAATGAGTTTGACTTTTAATGAAGTGGTTGACTGTTTTGGATGGAAAATTTCGGGTTGTCACATCATCCCCCTCTTAGAAGGAATTTCATCCCGAAATTAGAATTTAGGTAAGGAAGTAGGTATGAATAATCGAGTCAATAGGTGGGGATACTTCCTAATCGATTGATGCTCATGCTCCCAAGCGAATTCAGGTCTCCGGTCGTCATTCCTGCGAACCTTCGCTAATGGGACGCAGCGTTGCTTCGACCACTTGACCTCTTGGTCAGTGGTCATTACGGTTCTTCCACGAATGCGTGGCTCTCGTTGATCTCGATCCCGTCAAGTGGGATTACGAGAGCCCTGACGGAAGGTGCGTTTTCAAGTTCAAGACGTGAAGGTACAATGTACATTACTGATTTCGTGGGGGTAGGTCAAGTCATGGATGTTCCCTTGCCCTTTCTTGCTACGATAGTAGATAAATAAATCATTTACAAGGACAATGATGAATCGATCCAAGTAAGAATGGTGTACCCTATTTATTACGTTCATGAATACTACATGGGTATTCGTCGTATCCGAGGGGTATCACTACAGACTCGTAGTGTCCGTATCGATTTTGGAAGATTGTCCTCGGGACATCCTTCGCTGACACTCGTAGCTGATGATATTCAGATCACATGTCTATTTCTGAAAGGTAAATAGTTCCTTGTGGTTGGTCCACCGACTCATCTATGCGAGGCAGAGGGTAATGATTTCTAATGGAAATCCTATCGAGGTTTGCACCACGAGGACCTTCCAAGGTGTTACCCATACCAGTACTTCCCTCGCCTAAGCACGTTTAACTACGGAGTTCTTATGGGATTGGGTGCATTAGTGTTGGTATGATCGAACCCCGCTGAAGTCTGTCCTCTTGAAGAATAAGACCAGAGCTCCCAAAGGTGAGAAGCTTGGTCTTTTCATTCTGTTGCTGAGTAGTCGTTAAACTGTTCGGACGGTTCTTGTATCTCCATGGGCGTTAGACCGTAGGGCGATCTGGTTACAGAATTCGTATTGGGCTCTAAGTTTGTTCGCATGACGATGCGATCACTCGTAGTCTTGGGCAATCTCCGTCCTGAAGTTCATATTAGAAGTCATACATGGTTCATCAATCTCCGTCTTGTGTATACGAGTCGTATATAATTAAGATTGAAAAGGTAGTTGAATAACTGATTCTTCTTTAAGCTCACATCCCAACAAGGAAAAGAAGTTAAAGTGCAATCATCAATTCTAAACCTATAGAACCTTGATTATATACCACCCCTATGTATACATTCTTCAGCGATAGATCAACCGTATGGATCTTTGGATCGAACTTGACGTACTGTACGAGTGGTACTTTGGGGAGGTGTGGTGAGATTTTTTTCGGAAAGGATTAGAAACCTGAGGTACTCCATGAAGGAATACTTCGGTGTTCTGGAATGACAGCTTCGCTAGCAAGACGATTTTGGAGAAAGAAATGTGCACACGAAACTGGTATTGCGAGGATCGAATTGACTCAAGTTGTATGATAATGTCGGAATCATATGGAAACTAACGACATTAGATTTGAACATAAGGCGTTATAGACAAAACACAACAGTGCAACCTTTAACAGAGTTACTGTACTTTAGATTTACTACAAGACTATTGCTGCAAACAAGGTATACTACAAAAGACAAGTATGTGCAGCATGAGGGTCCCTTTACTGACGGGATCTCACAAAAGATAAGACTCTAGTTGCACTTGTTTTAAACAGTTTATAAGTCTGTTACAACGAAACACCTTAATTACTTTAACGAGGGTCCGGAGTAGTCTCTCCTGCGACAGTGATCCTTAGTATTCTGCCATCTGAGCCGGAGTTCTTAGTTATTGGACAATCCCTCTTGAGGTGCCCAATTTCACCGCATTGGTGACATATCTAGCTGGCACTAACATTGGTGGTGGAAGTGATGTGTCGAGTTAGAGTTACGTGGACACGAGTGCTCTCCTTGTTCATCCACTTTGAAACTTTCCTTTCATAGGATCTAGTTTTAACACCACCATCGCAATCCTGGTTGACTCTAATGTCAGGGGCTTGAGTGATGGGTCGTGCCGGTGCTCCACAGCTACGAGCATGGTGCCCTATTTTTAGGCAATTGCAACACTGTGTTTCATGGAAAGCCCCATGATGATGAAAACTACACTTATCACACTTCGGGAGTTTTCCCTCGTATGGTCTACTCGGTACTGGGATGGCAGGGGTTTCCACTTGTCGCTGTTGCATGGCAAGTTTTTGGGATTGCTTGCGTTCTTTCTGGGCTTGGCGCTTTCGTTTCCTGTTCTTTGTTTTTCGGCTTTGCAAGCCTGCGACTGTTATCGTTTGATGACTTCCTGGATTGATACTACTATTAGGATTTTCAACCCTTCGTCAGCATTGCTTGCGTTGATAGCGTTACGGTTTGCAAGGACAGCTGTCACGACATCCATCACGGCAGCTATAACTACGACTTGGAAAGTAGCGGTGTCCATAGGAAAGGTAGGGGTTTCATTGTTCGGCTGACTGTTTCCGGATGACGACATGATTCTGTAACACGAAAGATAAGGATTTTGTGAGCGATTTTGGTTGACCCTAGATGTATTTCGATCGCTCAAGTAAAGAGTAAGAGTATGTTCTCGAAAGTTTGAACTACATCCCTATGATGTAGTCCTAGTATGGATTGGATGTATGTTCATGAAAGTTTGACCTGCATCCCTATGATGCAGTCCTAATACAGAGTAGAAGTATGTTTGTAGAATGGTCTTAATACGTTTGACGTTAAACCGGGGTATCATCAGTTGGTGAATAACATGATCCAACCCTTGGAAGAGGATTGGGAATGATTTCTGAGCTATGTTACTCTAGTCCCATAACCTGACTAGAGTGGGTTTCAGATAAACTCCTATGAGGGTATGATGAAAATATTTGAACAAAGAGTGACATAGAAGTTACCTGACTGCCAAAATCATAGATGTTTAAGATGTAACAAGTTTGGGAAAATTGACCTTGTAGAAGGTCTTACATCTTATTCGGAGTAGAAAAGTTTTGGCCGCTTAAGGCCTAACTAAAAGTACTTACAGTACTAGTTAGTTACATAGAAAAAATGTCACATAGGACATAGACAGGAACATAGTTCTTTAAAACAAGAAAGAAAGTAAAGCATCTCCTACTGGTGACGATCATCCCTCTGGTGAACCCTTAGTTCAGCCAGTTGATGTTCCACATCAAGCAGGTGTCTTTCGTACACCCTCTGGCGTAATCGGAGTTCTATGACTTCGGCTCGTGATTCAGCCAGTGCTTGAAGCAGGGTTTCATGGTCTCTCTCAGATCTCTCCCGAGCATCTTCCAGACGAATGGTGCGAAGGGTATGCATTCTCGCATTAGTGACAACTTTTGTGATCTGATGTAGGGTTGTCCTGCCTTGAATCTCATTTCGAGCCACTCTATGGACCAGGATTGGCAAGATTCTGTCTGATGAGCCCCCATTGTTTAGGTCATAAAATCTTTGGTCTCCATTAAATGGGATGGGCTGATCTTGTCCTTGGCTCCATGTTTCCAAGCATTCTACCCAAGGAGGCGTCGGGCCATGAAAAGCCGGACGAGGGTTAGGATTTGGAAAGGGAGCTGCCTGGGGTAGGTTCTCAACCTCGGGTTTGGAGTTAGCACCATCCAAAAGGTCTTCATCATGGTGATCATTCAAAGGGATCGGATGATCATTCTCTGGTTCTTCTCCAAACCATCCAGCAATGACTTCGTTCGGAAGGTATGGGTTGTCGTGTGGATGGAGTCCAGCCATGTTATCTACGCGAGAATTGGGATAAGAAAATAATTATTAGACGAACTATCTAGATAATTATTAGAAAATCTTCATTAGTTACAACACTATTTGTGAAGTCCATACCAGCTATATGTAATCAAAACAGGATAGACCTTCGAATAAGTGACCTTAACTCCAAATTCACAAGGAATAGGGGTAAAGCAAAAATTTCACAGATTCTAAGTCTATAACATCCTAGTTACATATAGTCTTAGTGTATCCACTTAGCAACTATCAACTTAGTAATGAAGATCCTTTTTAGTTCTCAAGTATAAAGTACTTATAGTATCACCAAATACCCCTATGGTATTTCATTGTGGTAGTGTTGGTAAGTGTTTAGACTTGTTGCCATATCACAACCATTCTTGGGCATATGCTAATCACTCCTCGGATCAGCATAGTTGATAAGGCTATGCCACTCCCAAGACTGACCATACATCCCCGAGCTTACCTGTGATATTCAACAATCGTAATGCTTTTGTTCTTGTCATTGTGACACAGATTTTAGTATGAATGCAGGCACGTATACTCAATAAAATATTTTATTATTTAAAGTATAAACTCTTGGTTAGAGTATTCTTAATCCAATTGTATTTATAGTTAGTATATCTTTTATGGGTTGATATACTTTATTCACTATAAACAATGCTCTGATACCAATCTATCACACCCCAAAACCATGAACGGCAGAAACGTTCTGGGGCAGAGGACGTCATGTATAGTATCACAACAATGAATAGTAGTAAACAAGCAAATACATCATCCATTGCATTAATAATAAAATTTTAATACAAGTGTGTTCTATCAAAATATAATAGACACTAAAGTATAAATCAAAATGAAAGATGAGTCTTGAACGAACTCCATCTTCTCTAAACATTGCATCGGTACCTGTCTACTGGTGAGATCATAAGTATTTTAGTGTTTGTATTTGTAAGAATGTATATAAAAGTTTTGAATATCCTAGAAAACCCTATGCTTCCTACTGAAAGTAGCCATCTACCAAGGCATCTAGTATCTGACCGTGTCTCGTGTAAGAGTGTGTATTTTCCCAAATCTGACTATCATTAACCAAAAATATAGTTTCTACATTACCGTGCATCGTGTGAATGTTCACGAAGTGAATGTAATGGGAAAATGAAATAGTACTATAGTGTAGTATCAAATAACTACAACCATACTAACTACCTTAAATCTATTGGAATTTAAAGTACCATGTGATCGGCCTGTATCTTGCTATCGACTATAGTACGCGACAATGTAAGATGTCAGAGAAAAATGACATTTGGCACCCGTAGACTTGCAAGTCCCACTGTGGCGAGTAGCAAGGTGTAGGATAGTCAATCCAGTATAGATCTATACACAAACTCATACGCTCCCCAATTAAGGAGATTATAAATACAAAAACGTTCATGGCAGGTAGTGCCATGCCCCGTTTAATGGCTCACATAACTATAGTAATGTTTATGTAATGTATGTTAGTTGTATTGTATGTTCTCCCTCTGTCTAGCCTGTATGTTTCTCTCTGTATAGTATTGTAATGTACTGTGTGTACTAACTGTAATGTGTGTTCTCTCTATCTAGCATGTATAGTAATGTACTGTGTGTACTAGCTGTAATGTGTGCTCTCTCTCTCTCTCTATCTAGCAAGTATAGTAATGTACTGGGAGTACTAGCTGTAATTTGTGCTCTTTCTCTATCTAGCAAGTATTTACTCATGAATGAATTGACTCCTGGTATGATTCTGCGTTCTAGTAATAGTATTAGTAACTTCCTAAACTACGCCTATTGTAGTTTACTAGTAATGTAACTGGTACGTATGAACATGAAAGTATACCTCTGCTACCCAAGGGTATTGAATTAACTAATAGAACTTTTATGTCTATATATGTATACATAATATACAACTAATATTTAGACGGCCTTCGGACGGATAACCAATGCCCTACAGCCACATCCCAACGAGGAAAAGGAGGTAAAGCTAGCTAGCCTTCCTAAGTCCTTTAAACATTACTTATATAACTATACATATATCGGCATGCAATTGTCAATATAAAAGTATAAAAGAAGTTTTGTAAAACCTTTGAAAAGTTTTATAACTAGGAAAAGATGACTTGATGTCAGTTTGTAAAACGATTTGAAAACAGTTTGTTTGATAAGAATAGTTTAAAGTATAAGGAAACCTTTGTTTTGAAACACATTTGTAACAGAGTTTGAAAAGAAACATACAGTGTATAATAAATAGTTTAATAAAAGAGTTTTAAACATATAAAGACGTTTAAGATAAACATTTGAAGAATTATGTTTGGTAAAACAGTTAAGGGATAGTAAATCTATTTGCATGTTAGTTATTAATCACATGTGATTGATATAATAACTAGAATGATTCAATTCGTATCCCCCATAAAGCATTTAAAAACATTTAGAAACATTTAAAAGGTTAATTCAAGGGGTATGAACTCACCTGCAATGAGCGGATCGGAAGGAAGTGTCGGACAAGTGCTTGGTGTCAAGTGAAGACTTAGACACACACAAAGAGCCTAATAACATATGAAGACACATGTATACAAACAATTAGTGATTATAACAATAATTAAACATGTATAAACATCCTATTGCAAGGAAAACACTTTGGTCAAGTCATAGGAGGCTATCGGGTTGCAACAAAGGAGTGCAAGGCCTCATACGGGAGTTTATGGTCCAATGACCATGTTTGTTGGAGTTTACGGCCCAGGGGAGTTTACTGTTGGCCGTAAACTCTCATTTGGTCACAAAAGGGGCTTAAAACTCTAAGGGCTTAAGTGGTTAAGTGCTTCAAAGCTGTAAACAAGTGTTTGGGTGGGTTTAAGGTCCTAAAATGACCTTGTATGGTGTTTACGGTCTTGGGACCACTTCCCCATGCGTTTACGGCCATAAACTCATGGTAAGAAGTACCATTTCGTGAATGGTGGTCCTTAGGTCAATGGTGTAAGGTTCTATGTCACTAACCAAGGCTTACTAAGGTGTTAGGGTGTCATTTGCACCCTTAAAAGGGGTTTACGGCCCAAGAACATGTCTTGGCCGTAAACTCCTTGAATCCCATGATTTATTATGTTTTCTAAGTTCTAAATATGATAAAACTAGTGTACGATGAGTTGGATCAAGACTACTTACAATCTAGGAGCTTGAATGGTCGGTTTTGGCCAAGAACACTAGTGTGTGTTCTTGGTGAAACTTGAAGATCTACAAAATGGAATGATTTCACGGATGAAATCATGTAAGATTACTAGTTCATGAAATATATCAACTAGTTAAGGCAATAAGCTTACGATATTTGAAGATCGGGGATGAAGATCGGGATGATACTTGAGAGGATTTGGGCCAAATGGAAGGGAGGAATGAAACAGATGGCCAGGACTTGACCTTATAGGAGGAGTTTACGGCCCACATGGAGTTTACGGCCGTAAACTCCCATGTGGTGGTCGTGAACTCCTGGTCAAGGTGCTCCAGACTTGTTCTTTGAGCTATAGATTCAGCAGATAAACCCCGACACTTATTCCTTAAGTGTACAAGTCTTAGAATGCTCAAATAAACTCCTAATTATCCTAAAAGATAGCAGAAATGAGTTTGACTTTTAATGAAGTGTTTGACTGTACTGGATGGAAAATTTCGGGTTGTCACACCATGGAAGTCCTAGGTAAAGACCATGTGGGGTAGCCCATGGCACTATTACAGGTTTTATGTATGCAGGGCTTATGTGATATATGGTAGCTTTTATAGCTAACAATATATATGAAATGTGTGTAGCTTTTATAGCTAACAGGATATGTTTCATGTGGTTTGTGTGAATGGTATGCTCTGGGAAACTCACTAAGCTCCGTGCTTACAGGTTTGTTTATGGTTTCAGGTATCATCGTTTTGGAAAGGAAGAGCTCGGGTTGATCGCAGTGCACACACCTATGATTTCTGCAATGAATGATTTTGGGATAAACTCTGGTAAACAATTGGATTGACTATGATTTGATTGTTTGAATTAAATGGTATCAATGTTTAAGTATATTAAGAATGAAATTTTTACCCCTGATTTTTGGAACGTTAGAAGTTGGTATCAGAGCCTTGGTTTGAGGGATTCGGACATACTTTCAGGTGTGTCTGAACTCAGACTGAGGATCTGGAAGGTTTTTTTTAAAAGGAAAATGTTTCCAAGGAAAAGTTTTCTAAGAAAAGAAAGGGTGTTGTGCATGCAATCGGCCGAGCTCAAGTAAGTTTCCCCAGAATACCCACATATGTTATCTGTTATGATTTGGTTATGAATCTGAATATCGCATGCTAGTTAGGGCTAGGAGGGATGCCTTTGTATGCTATATGAGCTCTTAGACTTGCATGCTAGTACTGAGTAGACAGCGATAGATTGGCATGATATGTGATGTTTGTAGCCTTGGGATGTTGGATGCCATGCTAGAATGAGAATGATTATTGATAGTGGTAACTGCTACGTGTATGTTTTAAAATTGTATATGGTTAGGATCTCATGGCCATAGAATAATTGGTGCGGCTCGTTTCCTGTTCTGTGTACAATTTGCATGCATAAGGCAGCTGTCAGCGAGGGTGGATGTGGACAAATTGGGCTGTGGTACGTGGGCCGGATATTCTATTATCGTTTGTGGGTCGGACATTACCCTAGGATGAGCCTAAGATGAGATTAGTGTCAGGAGTGCGTCTTCACGAATGATGTTTGCTTTGTGCTTTGTGGAACTCTTTAGTGATGAGAGTCAGCTACTAAGTGGATGTGACGATACCTAGGAGGTAGATGACTGGCATCATGAGGAGTTCCTCGGCAGCTGATGGCAGGGTGAGGTCGAGAACCTAGGAAAGCCTAGGATATGCTCCAGTGAGTAGTGAGGCGGTTCAGTGTGATTGAGAGCCTAGGGGGAGACCTACGAGGTGCTTAGGTGGATATTGTGTTGTTGTCTAGCAGATATTTAGTACATCAGGGAAGTAGGTGATTTAGAGGAGTTGGGATGATTCCGGAGGAAAGTATGGATAGGTGTGGAAGGTAGTATTGGGCCCATACTACTGAAAGCACATGATCCATACTCGAATCGGGGAAAGTCTGGAGGAATCCAAGAAACCTGGGAAAGGAATTCGTGGTTATGAGTGGACTATGGGGATAGCTGCAGTGAAGAATGCAGATGATCACGCAAGGGGGAGGACCAGGGTTTGGTCCTGGCTCTGGTAGAGAGCCAGTTAGCAGAAGGACTGCCAGGATTGGGAGTTCGCATTGGATCTCTTGCATCAGACGGCAAGGATTGATGGTGCGATCTATTGCACTTTCAGAGTTAAAGACTTTGTCTTGAGAATAGTTTGTAACTGGTTGGGAGCATAGGTTGCTCCATCTATTGTAGATCGGCTATGGACGATTGAGCAGGTGAGTGTGTCAGGGTGCGAGATCCTAAATGGTATGATTTCTAGAGTTCGAGAGTAGGGATTGATTAGGGTCACCTTTGGAAAAGGGGACCAGCCCGGGTGCCTATAGTGGAGGATCTCGGGAGGGGGATACAGGAGTTTGGATCAGCTTTTGAGAGGCCAACAGGGCCGGATTCGGTGCAACACTTGCGAAAACTATGCGATGGAGCTCGTTACAAGGGATTTGATTGCCATTGGGATCAGGATGAAGTGTTGCATCATGTTTTTCGGATGGTCGAGGTATGTGACATCCCCAAAATCACGGCCAGAAAAGACCGGTTTGTTTATGCTTTGTTTAAAAATCAGAGTTACATTTTAAATGAAAGTGTTGTGGAATTTGTCCCAAAACAAGATATGATAAAGATTTATCAAAAGCATTTCCATAGAAATGTATTTCATTAAAAGACTTGGGATGTCATGTTCGTACAGATCAAAAGCATAAACAGTACAATATAAGCCTTACTACATTATTTCATATCTACAGGCCTATATCCGTAATCCCTCGTCCAAAACATCACATCTATGCTCATGCGCCACTACCTGTAATACATAAAACTGAGTGGGTCAGGCTTGGGAGCCTGGTGAGCACATAGGGTTTTCAACCCACAATAAATAAGTTTATTAATTTCATCAATCAACAATAACCCGATTACCCGTTCCCGTTATCCTCACTTTACGTCCCTAAACACCTATCATAAGGGACCTAGCCTAAGGATCATCATCGGGACGGACACTACTGCTAAGGGGATTCCTCAGCAATAAATGTCCTAAAGGAAACCATGTGGGGGATGGAGTACACCGGTGAACACGTCGTTCACAAACACCTACAGGTTGTGAGCCTGCTAGTGTTCCACTGGACTGTCTAGAAGAGTCCGTGGTCGTCATCCATACTCCGCTAGATGACAGAAACAACAACATCAACATCGAGGCCTCTCATCATTTTATCACACATCACCTATTACATCTACCCATGTTTTACCCCAACATTTTCGTAGATATAAAATACATATACAGTTTAAATCATTGAAAACATGTATAACAACGTTCATCTAGCATAGATAGCAAGTAATCAGATAATATGCACACATAGCACGTAATTTATAAAATACTTCATATCTATGTGTAAGCTGAAAGTAACTATGCACTCACCTGATTAGGTGGTGACTCAGCACTCGGACAGCGCTTCGATACTCTCAAAACGATATTCCTTCGATAAAACCTAGTATCGATACCACTAGGGTTTAGTTTAACGATAACCGCGACAAATTAATTAGTCCGAGTATTATTAAGCGTTAATAATACTCGATATAACTCATAATAATAGCCCAAATAATTATTTTAAGGACCTAATAACATTCCTATAATTATTTGAAAGCTATATTAAAATTTGCGTAAGCGTAGCACACTTACAGCGATTTTTATCGAGAACCGGGACTTGATTGGAGCAACGTTTCGAAACCGAAAAACTCCTTTTTCTCGGGACTCCGGGAGCCTCGGGGCTTCCCTAGGGTGCTAAGGGGCTTAACTAGGGTTTAGAGGTGTTTTGGGGTTGTAGAGAGAGAAAGAAGTTAGAGAGAGAAGTGAAAAAGGTGTGAGAAATGAAGGAAAATCGGCCCCTTTATATAGCCCTGCGAGGCCTCGGTACGCTGGGCGTACCTCGGACCTACGCGGGGCGTAGTCATCGGATAGGAGCGCCACCTCGGACCAGCTGGCTAGCACTCCGGAAGAGATAAGGGCGAGGGTACGCGGGGCGTACTGGCTTCGGACGCGGAGCGTACAGCGAGGGCAGGTGTCATCATCCGAAGCGCGTTCCTTTATCAGCGATGGGCGGCCCAGATGCAGCCACGTCATCAGCCTCGCAACAGACTTCGCATTTTCACACTTCGACTTTAAAAATTCGTAACTTTCGCGTACGACCTCCGTTTTCGACGTTCTTTATATCCACGCGAAGGTGGGAACGTACTCTACAACTTTCGCTTAGACTCCGTCGGCTAATTTTGGCTCGATTTTAAATTTTATATTATTAACGGGCCGGGACACGATTGGTCCGTTAAATCCTCATAACTTCTTCATCCGACATCCATTTTCACCCATCTTTTTCTCGTTACGCTACCCTTAACGAGATCTTCGATTCTCGTTCAGGTCGTGTCGGCTAAAAACCGCTCGATCTAATATTCGAATTTCGGGCTGTACACTGCTATTCCGAAACTTCGAAAAATCATAACTTCTTCATACGAAGTCAGATTTGGGCGTTCTTTTTATCGATGTTCTTAGTTTAACATATTCTACGACTTTCGTTTAGATAGCTAAGGCTAAATCTCACTCTATCGTAAATTCACTATTTACGCTTCCCGGTGTCGTGCCGGTTTTGCCGTAAAACTTCGACGGGCCATAACTTCTTCGTTATAACTCGGATTTCGGCGTTCCTTATATGTACGGAAACCTTGTGACATACTCTACAACTTGGTTAAGATTATTTATTCTAAATAATCTTTTGTCGAAAAGTCGTTTTCGATCCCGATTGCCTCTAAATTGACTAGCCCGGATTTGCGGGCGTTACAAGGTAACTCAGGAGTCCTCCAGATTTTTGCAGATATACTATCTTCGGTCATTTCCAGTGGTACCGGTAATTTATATTACATGGGGAGTGTGATAGTTAGACCTCGGGTCGGATTTCTGCTATTGTTCGAGTTAGCAAGAGTATCAGGTGCCAGCCAGCGCACCGAGGAATCTTTAAGGAGCTTTCAGATGGACGTATCTTGTGGAGTGGATTCCGCACATATCGGGATCGCTCCGAGTCATTGTCGGAGGCTATCTGGTGATCTGGATAACTACAAGTGTAGCAGGTTTGGCCATGTCAGCAGGGAATGCCCATAGGGGGCAAGTCTGTCATATTGCCATTGAAGGCAGATGGGGGACAAGGAAGTCAACCACTTGACGATCAGCGAGGAGCAGTGAGGGCACCGACTCCAGTTATCTAAAAAAATTCAGTACGCGAGTGTCATTTTGGGCATGGCCTGGATTGGTTCCCCGGCTTATATGAAGGAAATTATGACTAGGTTCCAGTAACCTTAGCTATCATGGTTAGAAAGGCTCCTGACGTTGTCAAGGGAAGAGAGAATTGTTGCTGAAGATTTGGTTAGACCATCTGACCTTCGGTCAGCAAGAACCGAGTATAACATTATTTAAAGCATCTAAATCCATTAATATGGTTGGGATTCAGAGATGCTAGCAGGTTTTCGGAAGTTGTGTTGTTTTGGGAAGGGTCATTCTTGGTGTTCTAGCTTTGTTAGGCGCCGCCTGTCAACAAATTAACCATTGGAACGAGAGAGAGGATGTGGGAATCCTTTAATTTTCATATACCAAGCAGACTTAGTCGAATCTAAGTGGGGGAGAATTATTCAGATATCCCGGAGAAAAGTGAGTGTGAGACATAGATGCGTCTCACATTTTCCTTTTGGGGAGGAAAGGCGGCCTTAGGGGCCGACTGAGTATCAAATATCGTGGGATGGGAGTTTGGGAAACTCCCCGACATTTGGATCGCGTCCTTCTGACGTCATATTGCAGGCTTCGGGGAAGGGAACCAGGTAGTGTTCCAGTCGGTAATTGAGTTTAGTTTAGGAGGATAGACTACGTGGGTGCTAAACAATGAGACGCGTTCGGATTGATAGGTGAGCAGTAGGGCCATGAGCAACGATCATGTGGTGTGAAAGTGTTGTAAGACTACGGGGGAGCCGTAGCGTTCACTAATGGACAGTCAGGGTGGGAGTGTTTTCAGACTACAGGGGGCTGTAGCATTCACTAATAATCGGATGGCATGGGAAGTGTTGTAAAACTACGGGGTAGTCGTAGCATTCATGAGTTCTTCGAGCGATTGGGCCTACGGTAGGCCAGTTCGCAAAGTCGTGGGAAAGCCACAACTTAGGTAGAATCAAGATCGGAGGGATTATTCGATGGATTATTCATGGGTGAGCCCGGATGGGTATGGGATTTCAGAACGGAAATGGTAGAGACTGTTGAGTCAAGGGTTGGATATCGAGTTGCGGGATCTTGTGGATTAGTGGCACGTGATGCAGTATGGCTACGGCTGGGTAGTCTTGGTTTTTGATCACCTGGAAACCTGGTGGTTGGACCAGATGAGAGACTGGTAGTCTCAGGGATCGGCTAAGGGTGATTGTCTATTGGCCACGAAGGGGACGTCGGAAGTTATGGTGTATTATGAACCTCGAGGTAGTAGCGGGGTGTCGACTGGTTTCGGAAAGGATTCCGAATCAGGGTTCGTGCATGTTCAGTATAGGATTTTGTTTCAGTAAGATGAGATTGGGAGCATAAGATGCCAAGGGCATCAAATGCAGGATACCAAGGTAATGAATGGGTGTGGTTGATGGTAGCTCAATCCATCACAGTGTGACTCGAATTGCTTCAATTAGTAATGGGACCATGACATGTTTAACCAGGAGAAGACAGGTCGAGGGAGGTCGGGTATGATGTAAGACCACGGTTGTTCTTGTGGCATTCATTTTTGTGTCGGATTTAGTGGTGACGGGTTGTCAGCCTGTCATGATCGGATGGATCAAGGGAGTGAAGGAGTCGAGAGAAAAGATATCGCCAGGGCGGTTATTGTCAGACGAGGTGTCCTTCGGAGGTCATGTGGGAATGTGGAGCATGTGTCTCTGGATCGGCAATCGGGATGGTGTCCGGTGCTTCGGACAGTTGACAGTCAAGTCGGGACCAGGGAGGTCCCGGTCGTTCTTCAGAAAAGCAGTTTCGTAGTAGCGGGAGGTTATTAGAGCCATAGTGACAGGATAACTAGTGGAAACTAGTTCCAGAGAAAGATTTCGTTCAGAAGTCGTGGGAGAGACTGAGTGAGGAGTCCTTGGACTCCACAGTTGAGTTGGAACTCGGTGTTTCAGATAACCGACGAATGAGTGGAGACCAGGAAGGTCTCGAGATATCTTGGGAAACAACCATATAGCAGTTCAGTGTTTCAGTCAGTTCAATGTTTCAGGCAGTTCGGTGCTACCGGCAATAGACCGGCACCGAGAGTGGATGGAGTGATGGTCATCGTGAAGGGTACGTTCCTCACAGTGACAAAGGAAATGGATAGCTATAGAGGGCAGCCTTGGGGAGGCCAGAAACGCACGAGGAAAAGGAAGTAAACCCCAATAATGTTTAGCCTAGGTACTCGGGGAGTACCGGAAGGATTGCCAGATGAGCAGGGGGTGTTCCCAGGCAAGGTGTTGGAGGCGGATTGCAGGTCAGTTAGCCATAGTGAACTTCGAGGACGAAGTTTAGTTTAAGTGGGGGAGAGTTGTAACACCCGAAATCAGAAAGGCCAAGAAAGGAAATGTAACATCCCAAGTCAGAATCAAGAGTTCAGGGGGTAAAGTGTAAATAAAGAAGGGGACTCGACAAGTAGGTATTTTGACTCGCTGCTTCAGAGCGGGATTTTGGTCGCGAGTTAAGTGACCAACTCGTCGAGTCGGTAGTTGGACTCGACGAGTTGGTGCTGAAGAGAGAAAAACCCTAATCCCGGGGTTGTGCCCTATATAAAGAATGTTTTGTTCCTACTTCTGCCTCTTTACCTTCCCTTTGAGTTCCAGAAACCCCAAAATTCGTGTGAGGCTTAATTGTTGAGGAGATTGGGGGCTTAGAAGAGGAAATTGGTGGAAGGAGCTTGAGAAAATGGAAGTTAGCATCAAGGGCTTGTATAGATCTGTGATCTACATCAGTTTTGGGCACATCTCTAAGGTAAGGCGCCTTATCTTAAGCTATTTCCTTTTGGTTTATCCTTGGTGATTGTTTTGGGAGTCCCTTAGCTTGTTTTGAGATCTATCTCGGATTTGGGAGTTAGATCTGGGGTTGCTGCTCCAGATCTAGACTCATGATGGCTTAGAATGTCATAAAACTTCAGTTCTTGGGTTGTTGGTAAAGCCCCTTTGTCTAAAACCCAAGCCCTAGTGTGTTTTGGGATTATATCTCCTTGGTATCACGTACAGTTTGCAACTTTACATGAGGGATAGCTTGTAGAAGGGTAGATCTATGGATTGGAGCCCCTGCATGGCTTGAAAAGCCTCTGAATGGATTGAGAACCGAAGATACTCGGCGAGTCACATGAGTGTACTCGACGAGTTGTATGAATATGTGCATGAACTCGGCGAGTTGGAAGAACAACTCGGCGAGTCTGTTGAAGATTGCCTTGGACTCAGCGAGCCTGTTCTTAGACTCAGCGATTCTGGTCATGGAACCCTAACCTTTTTTGGTTAAGTCGTGAATCGGTGAGTTGAGCAGGATGGGACTCGGAGATTCTTGGACTCGACGAGTCAGCGGGTTGACTCGGCGAGTAGAGTCAGTCAGGAGGTTTGACTTTGACTAAGGACTTTGACTTTGACCAAGAGTTGACCAGTTGACTTCTAGGGGTATTTTGGTAATTGTTGGTATTTATTGGGTTCATTTATTTGGTGTTGACCAGTGGAGGAGTTCGTGTCGGTGGTTGGAGCAACGTGATCTTATTTCTTCAGCCGACAGTTGCAGGTGAGTCTTCTCATCATACCAATGGGTCTAAGGCACCAAGGCCGGCCCATCTTATGTTGTGTGATATGATAGTTAACTTTATTCTAGGTGGTATGTTGGTAATTATGTGATATGCTAGTTGTCTTTGTGATACTTGTATGGAAGACCATGTGGGGTAGCCCATGGCACAATGGTATAAGACCTTGGGGGTAGCCATGACATCCTTACAGGTTTATGTACGTGTTATGTGTAGATATTTATGCGATGCATGGTATGCTGTTTGGTTATATATGGTATTTGCAAGGAAGACCCCGGGGGAAGCCCATGGCATTGGATGTCAGACCATGTGGGGTAGCCCATGGCAGTCCTAGGTAAAGACCATGTGGGGTAGCCCATGGCATTGGATGTAAGACCATGTGGGGAAGACCATGGCAGTCCTAGGAAAAGACCATGTGGGGTAGCCCATGGCACTATTACAGGTTTTATGTATGCAGGGCTTATGTGATATATGGTAGCTTTTATACCTAACAGTATATATGATATGTGTGTAGCTTTTATAGCTAACAGGATATGTGTTATGTGGTTTGTGTGAATGGTATGCTATGAGAAACTCACTAAAGTTCGTGCTTATAGGTTTGTTTATGGTTTCAGGTATCATCGTTTTGGAAAGGAAGAGCTCGGGTTGATCGCAGTGCACACACCTATGATTTCCACAATGAATGATTTTGGGATAAACTCTGATAAACGATTTGATTAACTATGATTTGATTGTTTGAATTAAATGGTATCAATGTTTTAGTATATTAAAAATGAAATTTTTACCCATGATTTTTGGGACGTTACAATTAAGTCATTAAAGAAATGACAATTCATGATAATGAGAATGGATTATTTAACTACAAAATTTTAACAAAATTCATTTAGTATTTTCAATATTTAATCTTTAATAATTAATACCCTTTTAGTATCCTAAAACATTAATTATCAAAGTCTAAGATCCAAGTGGCAAAACTAATAAATGATTAACTATCCTTTATCCCATCCATTTGAATTCAACCTGAAAGATGTCGATTATCAATTATACCTCACTATATAATTCCTAGATTTATGGAATCGCTAATAACAAATTTAATTAGACATGTTTGATCTCATCTATGCTTTAGATCTCCCTTGCTTAGGTATCCTTTATCACAAAAGATTTTCGATCAAATCATCCAATTTGAAAAACTTGTGTAATCGGCCTATAACTTGGTTATATAAATCGCGAAGACACCCCGGCCATCAAAAGACAACACTAAGAGGTTAGGTATCCTTTATCCCACTAGTGCATACAAGAGATGTGTGATTTTTATTCAAAAGGATTGCATAGATTTGAGGTTTGTAAAGAAAGGTTCTTTATATGTTTTATAATCCTAGTTTAAAAATATATAATTTCATGGTTATTACATGCATATAATAAACCATGGTATCAATTTTCAAAAGAAAATCACTTTTAAAAGTAGTTTCATAAACTAGAAAATTATGGCAACGGAAGACTTAAAATTTTGAAAATAACATAACATTTTATACCCACCAAGTATCTCCTTGCAAGTTATAGAAAGATTAAAACACCAACCATAGAAAGGATGAATAAATAACAACCTTTGTTGTTCTTTGGATCCTATTTGGAGGCTTGGAAGTTGATGAAGAATGTGGAACCTTTGAGACACCAACAATGACTCAACTTGATGTAGATGCTAGTCCATAAACTCTTAAATCATTAAACTTTAAGTTCATAACCAATATGAACTTAAAGAGGGCATGAAGATGCAAGTAACTTCAAGAAATGATGAAAAAAGAGAGAGAGTAACCTCCTCTAAAGAGGTTACGGTTTTGGGAAGCAACCAATTCAAGAGTGGAAGCCTCATATTTATATTTTCTTAAAGTGAAGTCTTTAACCATTAGGTCCTTCCACTTTAGAAAAGCATGTCCCTAAAGCTTACATGTCTCCCATGCATGCACCATGCTTCATTTCTTTTGAATAAACAAATTGGAAAGCCATCCCTCCTTTTGACTCATTTAATTTCGGCTATAATGAGAAGAAAAAGAGTTAAGAGTTTATATTTATAAACTCAAAGTTTATAAAATATAAACTTTGTCTTTTGCTAAAAGACAAAAGGCTTATCTAGTCCAAAATGTTGTACATGACTTATTAATTCATACATTATGAAACAATATGTTACTTGCTAATGAAAATTGATTGTTTCCTAGGAATAAAATAATTTCCAATTTAATTATAAGGCTTTATTGAATATTTATTAAAATCGATTTCTAATAAATAATCAATTATATCAAGTTGTTAGTGTGACACATTAGTATCATATGTTAATTAGCAATATCACTTTAATATGATTATTGAGCATACTAGACCTTTCAGGGTGAAGTACCAGTAACAAAACGAAGGACATCAATCGCTAACAGAAACATCCTCACAAAAGACCTAAACAAGGTCCTGCCCCTTGACTGAAACTAAATAGATTCCACCAATACGTAACTAGGTCGATAAACTTCCAAAATTATCCAGAAATGTTGCTAAAACCCTATTCAGATCAATTCAAATACCAACCATGTCGACACAACATGCCAACATTGGATTCTATGTAGATCCAAAGCCACACCTGAAAATTAAACAATGCCGCTCCTACGTCTGAATCCCAATTACCAAGGATAGCTGCCAACCCAAGTATAACACCCTGACTCTCAGTTATAAACTTTACAGTCTTGTATTCATTTTGAAAGGTCTACTCGACGAGTTGGATGCCCTAACTCGTCGAGTAGGAACGAATTTGGCCACATGTCTTAAGTGACCAACTCGACTCGTTGGAGGACACAACTCGACGAGTTGGACCTTGAGGATGTAACCCTAATTTCCAGGGTTTTGCACCCTATTTAAAGAGTCATTAGCCTCCCTTACAGCCCCCCTTGATCTCAGAAACCCTAAATCGTATTTACTCTCCATATTTGTGTGTTATTAAGCTTGGAAGGTGGATCTTGGTGAGAAAAGGTTGAAGACCAAGGAGCTTGGAGGAAGAAAAAGTAGTGGATCTGAATTCTACTCCATTTTAGCGTCACTTGAAGGTAACAAGTCGTTACCTTGACTTCCTTCTAGCTATATCTCTCCATGTTTGAGATTAGGGCCATTTTAGCATGTTGGTGATTTAATTCGGGTATTGGGCGTGATTTGAAGTTGCAACTTCAGATCTAGGCTCATCTTGGTTCTTATAATCATAAAGCTTCAGCCTTTAGCAAGATAATGCCTTTTTCCTCACTTAGGACCTCTTCTTTTGCTTGATTTTGGCCCTTAGCACCTTGCATGTACGTAAAGTTTGCAACTTTACGTAGGAAGTATGCTCTTGGAACTCATATATGAAATATGGAGCTTTGGGGTGGCTGATAAACATCTAAATTGAGAAAGGATTGAAGGGACTCGACGAGTTGCATAGACAACTCGGCGAGTCCAATGAAGATTAGTCGTGAAGATTTCTGCATGAACTCGGTGAGTCAGCAAGACGACTCGATGAGTCAATTAGGGTTTTCCCGACAATTGGACACGCATGAACTCGACGACTTACCTGGGAACTCGGTGAGTCAACTAGGATCTTCACGATTCCTTGAGTTCTGGAAGGACTCGATGAGTCAGTGAGCTGCACTCGATGAGTTGGGTCAACATGGACTGTTGACTTTGCCTTTGACCAAGGGTTGACCAGTTTGACTTTTGGGGTTATTTTGGTATTTTGGGAATTTATGGAATTAGATCATTTATGGGTGTAGGTGCTGGTGTTGGAGCGGTATTTGGAGGAGGTTGATATTATTATTCCAAGCTACTTGAGAGGTGAGTTGTCCTCACTATACTAACAGGGTCGAAGGCACCAATGACGACACTTTTCGGATTTATATTTGGGTTTCTTGCACATTATGCTATATGATATGTATCCTGGTTATAGGATGTTTGCAATGTTAGAGATCGGTTAGATCAGTATCCTGGTTATACGATGGCTGCTATGCTAGTGATCGGTTAGATCAGTATCCTGGTTATAGGATGGTTGCTATGTTAGAGATCGGTTAGATCAATATCCTGGTTATAGGATGGTTGCTATGTTAGTGATCTGTTAGATCTGCATAACTGTTTGTTTATATGTATGTGCACATGTTTATTAGTTTGGGGGATTGGGTTGAGGCGGGTCCTGCTTTAGCCTGTAGGCCAAGATACCCAGGGCGGACCGGATAGACTGCAGACCCAGGATGGCATATAGTCAGGCCGAAGGCCCGACGAGCGGTCCAGATAGGCTGAAGGCCCTAAGAGGCGGTCCAGAAGTGCCGAAGGCTTGGAGAGCGGTCCAGATAGACTGATAGCATGTGAGGCAGTCTAGTCAGATTGATGGCTCATTATGCATGATGTATTTGTTTATATGATATGGTTATATCTGTATGTCATTGGTATTTCGGGGGAACTCACTAAGCTTCGGGCTTACAGCTGTTGATTGTGTTTTAGGTACCTCTGATGATCGTGGGAAGGCGAAGGCGTGATCGTACAACTCCTCATATTCCATGATTTTTATGATTAATATTGTGATACTCTGACATTATACTATTTTGGAAACATGTTTTGTAATCATCATTGGTTTTGAAAATGTTTTAAAAAAGTTTAAATTTGTCATGATTTTTATGGATGTTACACCAAGCCCGCTATGAGTAATACTTCCATAACCAACAACTAAGGGTACCCATACCCAAAAACCCAATGGTAGAATGTATAAATTTTGACAACAAGTTGACGCATCCATTGGATTCCCACTGATACGACCCAAAACATTCAAAGAACTTCAACCATTGTCGATGAACGAAATAGCCAATGATCAAGAACGTCTTGAAAACTAATCTATTGATCCAATACACTACTGAACAAAACCCAAGTGAAGCCAAACATGCTCAACTTTGAAGCTAATTTACCGATCAACAACTGCCCAGCCTAAACTATCGATAGTAATCTATACAACGAGTTGACAAATACCTCAACAATCGATACTTAGCCTCGGAGAAACAAACAAATATTGATCTATTCATCAGAATCCTGAAAGTAACCATTGGCTACAATAATCTCTTATCCAACAACTTCCTGACGTGAAGACAACTCATGCATTCTTGAGCACATACATCGGATGGCAACTTGCTCTGCACCCCCGACTTAACCAGATTTTTGAACCAAAGTCACGCATACCCGGACCGCGGATCCTTATGACCCATTCTTCTGAAACCATAAACTCTAACAGATCGATGATCCTCCAAACAGAATACCCAATTCTCCGCCACTTAGGGTTTGAACTACCATAAACTGACACTGCAAACAAACCAAAACTCAAATCGGCTCAACTAGATACATAGCATCCCTTGCCCTTGGAATGTATAATACAACGCTAGATGATCTTCCCAATCATAACTGCCCCTAACATCGAGAATCCCTTTCAAATGCACATGCAATAATGTTGACGGTCTATTCATAGCACCGATTATTTATCTAGAAACAAATGGACTACCACATACATTGATTCCTAAAGAAATTAACTAGCACCTAACCTAACTAAAAGTCTGTATACATCAGAGACAACAAAAGTTATTCGTTCCCGATTCACTTCCCTGATTCCTGAAGCAATTAACTAGCACCTGACCTAACTATATTCAAAGAAAATAGACCCTTGATCGCATCTCAATTCAACCATATCACAAGAATCCTCATGTGCATTCCCACACTGCCATACTTGTCGCCAAAAACTACAACCATCTAGCCCCATGTTGGATCTACACCCCAACTCTAAAAATCACAAGTTTGCTCTCTCTTTCCTCCAAACGCAGAAAGCTGGAAGAACATAACCCCCGTCGAAGATAGTGACATCCCAATCCATCTACCAATTATTCAGCCTCCGGCAGCAATCCTCGAGCTGATCATCACAATCGCTTCCTTATTGAGTCTCGCGACTTGACAGGAACTAGCTCGATTAAGGCCTTAGAGACCTCAAAATCGACTAACTCACCTCAGTCTGCACCATTCAACCCAAACTGACATATCCACTAAGGCCCAAACAATTATCAGACCCATCCTCAGCCTGAACAACCATAACCGATAAAGACGAAAACATATTGCAATGAATCATGTTGTCAAACCATACAATCCACCCTCAATCGGCACCCTAGAATCCCCGAAATACTCCTTGATTCGAGTACATATCATGTGCTTTCAGTAGTACGGGCCCAATACTACCTTCCACACCTATTCGTACTTTTCCTCAAGAATCATTATGGGTCCTCTAAGTAACTACTCATGTCTACTACTATTCGATTCAATCACATATACCGGATCTTTAACAAATACACATTGTTGAACAACGCACCAATTCCTCTAAGGCACTACCTAGGATACACAAGAACCTTACACCACTCTCTCAAGAGTATATAAAAATTCCTTACTTGTTGGCCTACTGCAAACCATACACACTCATGGAACTTCCACCAGCCACTCGTGCATACTAATCATACATAATGTTGGATTCCATAGACAGTTGAATACTTGATTCTACCCTAAGCCCACAGCCAGGCACAGAACATGAAATAAGGCTAAATCAAACATTCCTAGGATATAAAATCTTAGTTATATACAACTATTGTGCACATAATAAGCAAACACAGTACTTATGTCAATTCCATCTATCATAACAAGAAATTCTCCTAGGTTATTAGGCATCATAAATCAGGAAATTCTATCATGCAATTCCTGAAGATCCTTAGCCTAACAACTAGCATGAAATTCTATCATATCATCTATACACAAAACTAGTGTAGGTATCTTAGGAAATCACTTTCCTTGGCTCTGGCTGATTGTACACATCGCATCCTTTCTGTCGGTCTCTTAAGAGTAAGTTTAATATATATATATATATATATATATATATATATATATATATATATATATATATATATATATATATATATATATATATATTGTAGATCCTTAGTTTGAGTCTGGAATCACACAAGTGTTCATCCAATTCTCTCAAACCAAGGTTCTGATACCAACTTGTAACATCCCAAAAATCAAGGAAAAATTTTCATTTTTAAAACCATTTTGAAAATCCATAAATCATTCAAAACATTGTTCCAAAATCCATAATCGTTAATCATAGTATCCCAAAATCATTTATCAATAAAATATCCAAGGATGATGTGCATAATCATGCATTCGCCTTGCCCTGATCATCCAATGTACCTGAAAACATCAAATCAAACTGTAAGCCAAAGCTTACTGAGTTCCCCCAAATTACCCCACACAACTAGTCAGATAACAGCTGGCAAACATGAGCCTTCAACCTGACTGGACCGCCTCACAAGCCTACATCCTATCTGGACCGCTCTCCGGACCTTCGGCCTGACTGGACCACCTCGCAGACCTACAGCCTATTCGGACTACCCTCCGGGCCTTTGGCCTGACTAGACTGCCTTTCAGGGCCTACAACCTATCCGGACTGCCCCAGGTATCTTGGCCTTCAACACAAAGCAAGACCGCCTGAACTCAACCACACTATGTTGACATATGCAACATATAAACATAAACATATGGTGGTTGTTGAGGCCAACAAAATTAATAACACTAAATATTTTACACTAAAATAGTGTATAGTGGTAAATGGGTCGAATCCACGGAGATTGGTTCAATTTTATAACTCTATGAAAAATCTCTTTGTAAAAATACTTGTAAAATAACAATAGAGATTAAAATGGGGGGTTTTGGTCTTTTTTTTAAATACTTGAATTAAAACAAGAGTTAAACTAAGATTTAAATGGACAATTCAACAAAAATAAGAGTTTGATGTAAAATCAATAAGAGAAAGATGGCTGACCTAAAGTTTCCTCACTTTGACTTTTGATGAACATATCATTAGAATCCAATGGTGCAACACTTATTTTAAATCTTTAATTTGGCTATAGTAATCCAAGCTCATAACAATTTCCTTAGTCAAAGTCACAATCTCCATTAAGCATGTAATTAGTTAAAGTCAAATAGCATTAAGAACCAAAAAGCCACCAAATCCAAGAGGAGTCAAATGCTTTCACTACCACGTTGTAGAAAATGTTTTTATGATTGTGTGAAGCAAAACTAACACAAAAATCATTTGTTACTTGCTAATTTAAGGATCCTTTACTTAATCAAGAAATTAGCCAACTAATCACCACAAACACATTTAAACTCCTGAATAAAAACATACAAGTAGTGATAAGATGTTAAAACACAAAACATTCTCATAAAGATTCAAGAACAAGTTCATGGAGTCTTCAACATTCAACAAAAATTCAAAGGATTTCACAAAAGTCAACCAAGTTTTGTTTAGCCAAGCATGGCTAAACTCAAGAAAACAAAGTTAAAGTAAAATGTAGCAAACATGAAGCAAGATTTAGAGATGAAAAGATGAAGTTCTTCAAGTGTTCTTGGCCTTCAAAGTCTCCAAAAACTCCAGAGAAAGTGCTTCAAAATCGGATGTGCAAATCTTCCAAAAGAATCCCACAAAACTTCCTAAAATATAAGCCAAAAGTAAAACCACAAATTTGCCCATGCAGGAATCCACATGGGCCGCGTAATAATTCCACGCGAGACGCATGAACTAACGGAGTATGTGCCTTTATCATTTGTTGGGCTTGCACTGCTTAGTCCACTAGCCCAGTTTGAGTCTGATCAGCTTCTAGCCCGTTTTTCTTCAAGTTTTCTTCATTTTGATCCCAATTTGGCTTTTCAAAATCCCCCAGAGCTCTTAAAATCGCCCGATCATTAATTCACGCATGCTTGAAAAATTCTTCCATCTTCGTTTAATTAAGAGATAATATTCTTCAATGATCCATCCATATAAAGCCCATTATATGTATCACCTTCACTAGATATTAAGCCCAAGATCCTTGTTGTCCTCCAACTCCAACCGCTTTCCATAAGTCTCGAACATTTCTGCTCCGCTAGTCTCCAAAAACCTGCAATTATGCTCAAGAAACTAGAGAGCACGCAAAATAGACACAAAATAACAAAAAGGGAAAAAAGTGCATGGGAATTAACTAAATTATGAATGAAATAAACTAAAATAAACTATAAAAAGAAATAAATAAAATGAAACTATCAAATCACCCCAAGCTTAAACCTTACTTGTCATCAAGTAAGACAAGACTAAAATGAACCCGGGATGAACTAACCTAGAAAGGAAAAAGAATGAACATTTTAGGTAGAAATTCACGACAACGCCCTTAAAATAAAAACATATAATCCATTTTTAGAGATAAGAACCGCTTTAAGAGACGAGCCTTTGTTACCTTTCTAGCAAGGGATACATGTTGAACAAGATACAATATGAGCAAGTATACTTCACAATTATGGTTTATGTGACATTGTTTCATGGTCCGATCTAGCCCACAAGCCATAAGAAAGCGTTCCTCGGTTAGAATGTTCCTTACTCCTCACAATTTCAACCCCACGCCAAGGAATAAGACCTAGAAAAAGATAACTTGGGCCAAAAATGGCAAGGAACGAGCTATGTAAAAAAGCTGGCAAACTACAATCATCTAGAAGAATAAGTGCTTCACCAAATGAGAACCATGTAGAGCAAATAATCGAGCACGCGATGAGTAAACAGTGCCATTGTAGTTGCCAACAAAAGATGAAATCTTAACTAGAAAAACATTAAACTAGAAACGAACTACATGAAATGAAATCCAAAAATTTTAAACATCTAACAAATGAAAAAAATGGATGCAACTCTGTGGCCCGGCCCTCTTTTTTTTTTGAACAACAAAACCCCAAAGATACAATTAAAAATACAAAGGCTTGAGATACTAACAAAAAATCTATAAAAACACAAAGAAGGAAACACTAAATTTTTTTAACTATATTCGCATTTTATGATTGCGATAATATCCGACTTTTCAAAACGATTTTATTTTATTTTATTTTATTTTTCTTAACGACTTTTAAAGACTAAAATCAACAAAAATAAAGTTCAAACTTCACATAAGATCAAAAATTGACTTCTCCAAACAAAAAATAAACACATATGAAACTTCACATAACAGTACACATACTAGATACTAGACTTCTACTAAAATTTGTCAAAAATTAGTGCAAAATTTTTCAAAAGACATTGTAAAACAACTTGACTTTGATTTACGAAACACAAAAACAAAACTAGAAAAGGGGTAGTTATCTCTTTTTCTTTGGCTCACTTTTTTGGTTTACCACAGGAGTTTTACAATTACAACATGAAATAAAAATTACAAATCATAATTATATACAAACTATAAGCGACATCTAAATCTAACTCAAACAAGATGCCAAACGAGCGAATCTAAAGATACTAGGTGCAAAATTTGAGCACAATTACACTAAGGCTAATTTCAGATCGAATGGGAAAACGTGTCTAAATCATAAAGTGATGAGATATGATGTGTAATGTAGCGGGTAGACACTAAGGATCTCAAAATAGAAAAATCTAGCTTTTATTCCTTTCTTTGGGGTATAATTGTGGCTTTTAAGGAACATGCAGGTGAGGAACTAGTCGGCACGACGCTAAGTTGTTCCCCTACTTATGCCACACTTGCCATAAGTCGATTCATTTTCATAACTACTTGCACTCTCTCCCCACGTATATATAAAAGAAGACGCAACAACTGAAAGTCCTTATGAGTGATTTTTATTTGTTATGTGATGTTCCCAAAAGAATTGTAGTTAAGGTGTATCAAGTCTTTCAAGTAAATATGTTCGGAGGTGTGAGTAAAGAGATAAAAAAAATGCATGAATGATAATGCCCTAAGCTAAATGTTATGCAGAAATAAAAAGTGAAAAAGAAGAAAATAAAATATTTTTGGAATTTTATCAAATAAAAAAATGAATGCAAATTAGCCTAGAACTAAAATGTTATGCAACCTAACTAAAAAATGCATGAAAAAGTAAAACAAAAAAAAAACAAAAAAAAAAAAGGAAATACCCCCACCCCAAGGTTGAGCGGGTGGAGGGTATGAATAAGGTGGTGGGAGCGGAATGTTCTCAAAATGATTTTGGGATTGGTGCCAACCCCACACGTGATGCATTTGTTGTGCCATGATTTGGTTGGAAGTACAAAGGGCATTGAAGCGCTCAACGAAATTAGGTGGGAGTTGGTATTGTCCTTGTGGAGGAGCTTGGTGTGGTGGTGTTTGTGGAGTTTTAGGAGGTGGATCATCATGGGGATCAACATGATCTATAGGCGGAGGGTAATCGAATGGAATGACCCATTGTTCGGCGTCGGTTGGTTTAAATGACCCGATATACTCATGAGGGAGAATGAGGTATGGCTGACCATCAAGATTCCATATGTAACCATCGATCGAGTCGCGGATGATTTTCATTCGTCGAAGTGCATTGATGTCAAGACGAGAGGGGCCAATTGCTTTTACAAATGGAATGGTTGAAAGATGAAGTTGAAGTGGGGGTCTAGACGCAATGAGTGTGATAAAGCCTCCGATAAAAATGTCCCTGGTGTCCATGGTGGTGATATTGTAACATTTGGCGAAGAAGAAGGTTGCAAAATCCAGGTTGGGTCCACTTTCACGAGTCATGCACCAAAGAAAAAATAATTCAGCTTTAGAAATTTGACCCACCTCAGAGCGGGAAAAAGTGGTACATGTAAGGACTCGGTGGGATAGACGTAAACATCGGTGAATAATCGAGGAAGTCTTGGATGAAGACGATGAATATTGTGGTTCGTGGGCAATTTGTTGCCAAAAGTGGTGCTCGTTCAAGGTTGCGGGCCATGGATCTTGTTGGGAATATGTATGGTCCACCGGGGTGCCCATTAGGGCGTTCACAACCCTAAATGGTAATGATCGATTTTCTCCTAGCATTTGGAAATTTATGGTTTTCGTTTCGTCATCAGCTTCAAATGTGGGAACGAATTCTAAGGTTGGTTCAACATAGGTGGCCGCACGATTATGAAGGAATTGACCCCAACCAATGTTTTCAAATAGCGCCTGAACTCCTTTGAGCACCTTGAGATCTTCAAAAGACTCTCTATGGAGGGATTTTGTCGATTTGACTTGGCTTTTGTTGGAAATGAGAAATTCATATGTTTTATGGTTTTCACGATTTAACAAACGAAATGGGGGGGTCCTTGGATTTGCCTTTTGACCCACCTTTAGATGAAGTAGGTCTGGTGCCCGCTTTGGCACACTTAGACATTTGACTCGGTACAAAAATTGAACAATAAGGATTCTCAATTCACACTAAAGACCATACGGATGACAACACAATTCCAACAACAACAGGTATTCAACATGCAAAAAAATCAAGTTAAAAGCAACGAGTGTCCCATTTTGTTCATAACCAGAATAGATTGTGGAAGCAGGATTAGAACCACCAATGAGATTCTCCAAGGAACACCCAAAGCTTATGTGTTTGCTCTGAATTGCTGGAATGACCCCAAAAAAGTGTTTCAAATAGATTTTCCGGCGACTGGAGTGGCAGCACTTAAAATCCGGCGAAAATTGTTAGTGAGCTTTTCAGTGAAGATTGGTATCGTTAGAAAGCCCTTAGGAAGAGAAACAAAACCCCGTGCTCAGAAGTTCCAGAGGTGGCTGGAGTTGGTCGGAAAACTCGAATGAAGGCGGCGGAGGGTGGTGGCGACGCCAACCATTCCGGCCACAGATCGGAACGATTTTTTGTGTGGGGTTTGTAGAGGGGGGAAAATTAGGGGTGAGCAAAAACCACACCACAATTAAAATTAACCGCATAAACTGCAACCGCAATAAAAATCGATGGTGAGGTTTTCAATTTTTCAAAAAACCGCAAATTTATGGTGCGATGCGGTTATTAGTTTTCAAAACCCGCGTTGCACCGTATATATTATATACAATTTTTTTATTAATTACTAATATATTAAATATTAAAATTAAGACAAGTTCCATGGATGAAAGAATGATAAAATTCTAGAGGACAAAAGTGTTAGTTTTTTGTTATGCTTAACTTTGGAAAATGGTGAAATTTCACAATTTTACGATATTTATTGTTAATTACTAATGATTTCACATTTTTAAGATATTAGTTGTTTGTAATTTCAGTTAATGTCTTATACCTTATTCTTTTTTATTATTATTACAAGTAATATGTTTGAACTCTTAAAACCGTTTGAACTCTAAACTACGGTTAAAAACCACACAAAATAACCGTACCAAATCTATGTGGTTAATAACCGAAACACAAAAAAATAAAACTGCACTACAAAAATAACCGCACCAAACAGTTTTGAAAATGGAATAAACGCATTTGCGGTTAGCGGTGTGGTTTTGGCCAATAACCGCACCGTGCTCACCCTTAGGGAAAATAGTGAAGACTGGTGGTGGTTTCGCAAGATTCCCACCGGTAGAACTCCGAGAGATCGAGTTTCTGTGTGAGGTTTCAATGGAGGTGGGTGTTCTAGTTGAGATAAAAAGAAGGAAAAAAAAAAGAAGAAAACTGATGGAAAGTAGGGAAGAAGAAGCAAGATTGGTCCTTGAATGCATTTGGTCGAGAGGTCAACGAAAGTCAACGTTGGTCAACAACTTAAAATCTGGTCAATGACTTACACGCGGGTGGGACGCGGGCCATGCGTTGGCCGCATCTAGCATTTCTTTTTTTTTCTGCGGGTTCACTAAGGTTCAGAGCTTAATTGGTCGAATCTGTGCGGGCCGCATTATGGTCGCATGAAGGCCGCATGACCTGAACTCAAAAAAAATCGCTAAGTGTTAGAAGGGTAAGGCGCGGGTCGCGCATTGGCCGCACATGCTGAACCAGGATGAAGGCTTCTTCTACGCAGGTAGGGAATGGGTCGCATGACAGCCGCACAAGATGTTACACGGCCGCACAGTCTTTAGGCTAAAATGCCACGCGATCCGCGTGGATCACCTGTACTCCAAAAGTTCGAAATTTTTCTAAAAACTTGATTCCTTGGCCAAAATGATTTCCGTAAAGCCTAGTTTCAAAATTTTGACAAAAGTTTGGAACAAAACGGGAATGAAGGGTGAAATATTTCAAAAAATTTAATTTTCAAAATCTCAAAAATGCTTTTTTAAAATAATTTATTGGATTTGGAAAAAGTGAAAGCACAACGCTTTCCAAAAATGTCCTTCTTTAACGTCTTTGGCGAGACGTCCTCCTAGATTGCTTCAACACATCGGGACATCCAAATGGATGATTTCAAGAGCATTTGCATTGAAACCTTCATATAATGGCTTCAAACGGTGCCCATTGACTTTGAAAATGTCCCGTCTTTTCACTTTGAACTTTTACCGCTCCATGGTCAAAAGTTTTTATCACAAAAAAAAAGCCCGATCCATCTTGACCTAAACTTGCCCCAAAATACCTTCAATCGTGAATGGTAAAGTAAGACCCTATGTCCCGGTTCAAAATGCTTTCGGGTGATGGACTTGTCATGGAAAAGCTTCGTTTTCTCCTTATAAATTCTTGAGTTTTCATAAGAATCATTTCTCAATTCTTCTAACTCTTGAAGTTGAAGCTTCCTATGTATTCCCTCCTAATCAATATTGAAATTGCATTGCTTGACCGCCCAAAATGCATGGTGCTCCAAGTCCCCGGGAAATGGAGGCATGCCTATCGGGGTCTTGTAAGCAGTCTGGTAGGCCCATAAGGCATCATCAAGCCTTAAACTCCAATCATTTATTGTCGGGTCCAGTGTTTTCTCAAGGATAGACTTTACTTCACGATTTGAAACCTCCGCTTGACCATTTGTTTGAGGGTGGTAAGCGGTAGAGACACGGTGGGTCACGTTGTACTTCCTTAGTAAAGCCTCCATCATCTTATTGTAAAAATCCATCCCTCTATCACTAATCAAAGCCCTATACACACCAAATCTCACAAAAAATATTAGACTTTAAAAACTCAATAACCATTTTGGCATCATCCGATCTTGTGGCGTTGGTCTCAACACATTAGAGACGTAGTCAACCGCGAGTAAGATGTAAACGCTGCCGAATGAGACGGGAAATGGGCCCATAAAATCAATCCCTCATACATCAAAAACTTCACAAACAATGATCGGATTTTGTGACATCTAATTGTTTTGTGAAATATTCTTCGTCCTTTGGCACCGTTCACAACTTTTACAAGACAAATAACAATCACGTGACATGGTTGGCCAAAATAATCCACACTCAAGAATTTTTATCAAATTCCGGTGAGGTCCGAAGTGTCCCCCACAACCAAATTCATGACAAAATTGCAAAATGGACTGATGCTCTTGTTGGGGTACACATTGCCTAATAATTTTATCGGGACAATGTTTCCACAAATAAGGCTCATCCCACACATAGTATTTTGCATCACTTTTTAATTTATCTTTTTGAGCATGTGTGAATGTGTTGGGATACCTTTTCATGACCAAAAAGTTAACGACGTCGACATACCAAGGGATATATTGAGTAAGAGAAAAGATATGATCATCCGGAAACTCATCCCGCAACAGGAGAGGAGTTTCATTTGAAGTCATCCGGCTTAGATGGTCAGCAACAATATTCTCGCATCCACTCTTGTCTCAAATCTCCAATTCAAATTTTTGCAATAATAAGATCCACTGGATGAGTCTTGGCTTTCCATCTTTCTTTGTCATCAAGTACTTGGTACCAAGTAAGTATTGCCTAAACTTCTCCAAAGCGAACATTATGGCCACTAGCTCCTTCTCTGTAGTAGAGTAGTTTCTTTGAGTGTTGTCTAGTGTTCTCGATGTGTAGTAGATCATATAGGAGGCTCTTCCATTCTTTTGACCCAAAACGACGCATATAGCATAGTTGCTTGCATCATACATGATCTCAAATGGGAGATCCCATTTTGGCGCTTGTATGATGAGGTAGATGTTAGCAACTCCTTAAGCTTGTCAAAAGCTTCTTTACACACCTCATTGAACTCGAAATCAATATCCTTTTGCAAGAGTTGTCACATTGGTCTTGTTATCTTCGAAAATTATTTGATGAACCTTCGGTAGAGTCCGGCATGACCTAAAAAGGAACGAACTTCCCGAACACAAGTCGGCTAAGGTATGCTTTCAATAACATCAATTGTAGCTTTATCTACCTCAATTCCTTTCTTTGACATAAGGTGACCAAAAATAAGACCTCAACTCAACATAAAATGACATTTTTCAAAATTTAAAAACCAAATTCGTTTCAATGCATCTTTTCAAAATCTTGGTGAGACTGGTCGATCATTCTTGAAAAGAGTTTCCATATGCCGTAAAATCATCCATAAAAACTTCAATTATGTTCTCAACATATTCCGAGAAAATAATAACCATACAACGTTGGAAAGTGGTTGGGGCATTACACAATTCAAATGGCATTATCCGGTATGTGAAAGTACCAAATGGACATGTAAAGGTTGTCTTTTCTTAGTCTTCCGGTGCCATCGGGATTTGGTGAAAATCAGAATACCTGTCTAGACAACAATAATGACACTTTCTGGCCAACCTTTCTAACATTTGGTCAATTAAAGGCAATGGAAAATGATATTTTCTTGTGCTTGCATTGAGTTTGTGGTATTCAATACATACTCTCCACCCGTTTTGCATACAGGTGGGGACCATCATACCTTTGTTGTTCTCAATCATCGTAATTCTCGTCTTCTTAGGCACTACTTGCACTGGGCTCACCCACTTGCTATCCAAGATTGCATAGATCATCCCTGCATCAAGGAGCTTCAATATCTCTTTCTTGACAACTTCCATCATATGTGGATTCAATCTTCTTTGTGCAACTCGGCTTAGCTCGTATTCATCATCCATCAAAATCTTGTGCATACAAGTGGAGGGGCTCATTCCTTTTATATCGACAATCATCCAACCCATGGCTTCTTTGTGTTCCTTCAACACCTTGAGGAGTTTCTCTTCTTCAAACTCGGTTAGGTGAGTGGAAATGATAACCGAAAGAGCTTCATTCTTTCCCAAATATACATACTTCAAGTGTTGAGGTAGGACTTTCAATTCCAATTCTGGTGGTTGAATACGGCATGGTGGAAACTTTGTATGGGTTAGAGGCAACTCAATTTGCTTAACATCGAATCTTGTGGATTTCTTCACTTCCAAATTATTGACCAACTTCCCAACTTTCGAATCTAAGAAATAAAGCTTTAATTATTCATCTAGCTTCCCACACTCAAACTCTTTGCTTAGGATTATCTCCAACATATCACCATTGGACAACTCAAATAATTCTTGGGTTAGTAGTTCAACAACATCAACAAAATACAAGGATGAAACATCACTAGGATATCTCATAGCATCATAGATATTAAAACTTATTATTCACCATCAAACTTCATTGTTAAACTTCCCGCATACACATCGATTTTTTTCCTAGCCATTTTCAAAAACAGCCTCCTGAGTAAAATTAGAGCCGATTTGGAGGAGACTTGTTCTTCTAAAACAATTACGTAGAAATCTGCCGAGAAGACCAATTGGTTCACTTGCACCAAAACATCTTCTAAAACACCTCTAGGAAAGACACTTGATTTATCCGGAAGTGAAATTATGACACCGGTTTCACTTTAAGTCCCGAAATTCAATGATTCATACACTGAATAGGGCATGACATTAATAGAAGCTACTAAAAGTGACATCCCCTATCTTGCAAGGAACTGTAACATTCCCGGATCTTTACACTTAGGTGGAAGTTTTCTTTGTAAGACCGCGGATGCATTCTCGTTCATCGAAATCTTTTCATTTCCTGTCAATTTTCTCTTGTTGGTGCAAAGTTCTTTCAAGAATTTTGCATATCTAGGAATTTGTTTGATTCCATCAAGTAATGGGATGTTTACTTCCACCTTTCGGAAGGTGTCCAAGATCTCCTTCTCCTCCGCATTCTTCTTTGAGGTTGCAAGTCGAGAGGGGAAAAACGGTTGAGTGACTATTGGTGTCACTAGAGGAGTAGTCTTCTTTCAAACTCTGTCTTGTGCATCATTCTTGACAATAGGATCCTCAATGGGAGTGATTTCTATTTCTTCCTCATCTTCCCTTGACTTCTTCTTGGAACTACTCTTTGCGGTTTGTTTACCACTTCTTAAAGACACTACATTGACATTTGGGTTCTTTTCAGTTTGAGAAGGTAGTTTGCCACGGGACTCTAACTTACTTATAGATGTAACTATATCTCCCATTTGTGCTTCAAGGTTGGAGATACTAGTCCTTGCCTCTTTTTGGAATTGTTGGGTACTAGTGGCAACAGACTTGACAATGTCTTCAAGAGACATTTCGGAGCTACTCGGATGGGATTGAGGAGGTTGTTGGTGATGTGGAGGGTGTGGTTTGGGTTGCTAGTGAGGTTGTGGGTGTTGGTAGTGGATTGTTTTGGTGGATAGGAAGGTCTAACCAATGCATTTTGAGGCAATGGTCTTGGATTGTATATTGGGATTTAGCTTCCAACTTGAATTGTATGCGTTATGGTAACCAGATGGTTTATTGTGGTAGTTTTGCAATTATCCCATGGCATTCACATGTTTTGCATCTTCTTGGAGGATGAGACACATATCCGTAGGATGTCCCATTGTTGCACATATTCTACAAACCATCACTTGTGGAGTTTGTCCCATGGCTAGCTTTTGAACAACGGGTGTTAAATCTTTGATTTGAGACTCAAGGCTCGATGTCCCCACTTCATTCACTTTGTGTTGTGTGTCTCTTTTCATGTCTTGGTACGGGCCAAAGTATTGGGAGTTTGCGGATATGGTGTTGAAGATTTGTCTTGTTTGTTGTGGAGTTTTGCTAAAGACATCTCCACTACTTGAGGCATCAACTAGTCTTCTCTCAATTGGTAACAATCCTTTATAATAGTGTTGAATGAGGAGTTGTTCCGGAATTTGATGTTGTGGATAATTATAGCATAAGTTGTTGAATCTTTTATCTTTCCCAATAATCATGAAAAGTCTCATTTTGACCTTGTCGGATACCATAAATCTCCTTTCTAAAACTTGAGACTCTTGAATCGGGATAGAACTTGTCAAGAAAAGCTCTTGCTATGTCGGTCCATGAGTTGATTGACCCCGGTGGAAGATAGAACAACTAATCCTTTGCTCTATCGGCCAATGAAAAGGGGAATGCCCTTAATTTGATTTGGTCATTGGTTGACCCTTGTGGCTTCATACTTGTGTAAATAATATGGAACATCTTCAAGTGCTTATGAGGGTCTTCATTCTCCAATTCATGAAAAGTTGGAAGGTGATGAACTAAACTTGACTTCAATTCCGAACCTCCTTCCAAAACGGGGTAATTGACACCGGTTGGAGTTTGTGTAACATTGGTTTCCATCATTCACCTCAAGGTTCTTTCGGGAGCTTCTCCTCCGTTCCCAATTGCAATTGGGTCTATGATGGGTGAATTTTGGTGTAGGGGTGGTGTTTCGGGAATTTCTTGGCGAGGATCGGGGCTAGAGTCGGGTTCGGTGTCACTTGATGCAGCGGTTTCAACCTCCGAGTCCCCGTGGGGATTTGAAGTTTGACCATGTTCTATTCTCTTTTCCTTCGCCAAATGCCTTGCTTCTTTTTCAATTTTCAAGTTATAAATCAAAGCGCCTGTACGTTGACATATGGGCATAGAGAAACAAATTGATTAAAAATAAACCAATCCCCGGGAATGGAACAAAAATTTGGTGGTTGTCGAGGCCAACAAAATTAATAACCCTAAATATTTTACACTAAAACAATGTATATTGGTAAAGGGGTCGAATCCGTGGAGATTGGTTCAATTTTATAACTCTATGAAAAATCTCGTTCTAAAAATATTTGTAAAATAACAATAAAAATAAAAATGGGGGTTTTGGTCTTTTTTAAAATACTTGAAATAAAACTAGAAGTAAACTAAGATTTAAATGGACAATTCAACAAAAATAAGAGTTTGATGTAAAATCAATAAGAGAAAGATGGTTGACTTAAAGTTTCCTCACTTTGACTTTTGATGAACATATCATTAGAATCCAATGGTGCAATACTTTTTTTAAATCCTTAATTTTGCTATAGTAATCCAATAAGCTCGAGATTACCTAGACTTTTCTTAGTTGTTAAAAATAGTTAGAGAAGCTCATGTAACGCCCGTAGATCCGGGCTAGTCAAATTAGAGGCAACAAGTGTCGAAAACGACTTTTCGAAAAAAGATTATTTAGAATAAATAAGCTTAACCAAGTAGTAGAATATGTCACAAGATTTCCGTACATATAAAGAACGCCGAAATCCAAGTTATAACGAAGAAGTTATGACCCGTCGAAATTTCGCGACGGAACCGGCACGGCACCGAGAAGCGTAAATAGTGAATTTACGATAGAATGAGTTTTCGCCTTAGCGATCTAAAAAAAGTCGTAGAATACGTTAAACCAAGAGTGTCCATAAAAAGAACGCCCAAATCTGACTTCATATGAAGAAGTTATGATTTTTCGAAGTTTCGGCTTAGCAGTGTACAGCCCGAAATTCGAATAGTAGATCGAGCGATTTTTAGCCGACACGACCTAAACGAGAATCGAAGATCTCGTTAAGAGTAGCGTAACAAGAAAAAGATGGGCAAAAACGGACATCAGATGAGGAAGTTATGAGAATTTAACGGACCAATCATGTACCGGCCTGTTAATAATATAACTTTTAAAATAGAGTCAAAATTAGCCGACAAAGTCTAAACGAAAGTTGTATAGTACGTTTCTGCCTTCGCGTGGATATAAAGAACGTCAAAAACGGAGTTCGTATGAGAAAGTTACGAATTTTTTAAGATTTTCGTCGAATTTGCGAAGCCTGGTGAGGAGCTGGTGACGTGGCAGCATCTGGGCCACCCATCGCTGATGAAGAAACGCGCTTTGGATCATGTCGCTTAGCCCTCGCATATGCCCCACACTCGAAGACATTACGCCCTGCATTCCGACCCTTGTGCAGTTCCGAGAAGAGCCACGATGACCCAGCAGCGAAGCGACGCGTGTCGACCTTATCCGAACTTACGCCCAGCGTAAGACTTCGGTATGACCAGCATAAGTCCGAAGCCTCGCCTATAAAAGGAGGCCGAGGACAGCCACTTCTCTCACTCCCGGAGTCCCGAGAAAAAGGGTCTTTCGGTTTCGGAAACGCTGCTCCGAGCAAAGCTCGGTTTTCTTTCAAATCTGCTGTAAGTGAGCTACGCTTACGCAATTTTTAATATAGCTTCCGAATAATTATAGTAATGTTATTAGGTCCTTAAAGTAATTATTTGGGCTATTATTATGAGTTATATTGAGTGTTATTTAACGCTTATATAATAATAATAATAATAATAATAATAATAATAATAATAATAGTCAGACTATTAATTTGTCGCGGTTATCGTTAGACTAAACCCTAGTGGTACTGATACTAGGTTTTATCGAAGGAAATTGTTTTGAGAGTATCGAAGCGCTGTCCGAGTGCTGAGTCACCACCTTTCAGGTGAGTTCATAGTTACTTTCAGCTTACACATAAATATGAAATATTTTATATAAATTACGTGCTATGTGTGCATATTATCTGAATACTTGCTATCTATGTTGGATGAACGATTTTATACACGTTTTAAATGATTTAAACTGTATATGTATTTTATATCTACGAAAATGTTGGGGTAAGACATGGGTAGATGTAATAGATGAAATATAAGTTGGATGATAAGTTGAGAGGTGAAATAGACCGTGAGGTGAGGGTGAGAGGTGGATGATGTGAGAAGCCTTTTTCCCAAATGATGGCCCCGTCATTTAGCAAAGTATGGATGACAACCACAGACTATTCTAGACAGTCCAGTGGAACACAAGCAGGCTCGCAACCTGTAGGTGTTGTGAACGATGTGTTCTCCGGTGTACTCTAAAAACCCATTGACATGTATTGCAAGTGGACTCTCGAAAACGATACTGTCAATAAAACCCTGGCAGAGGCGCCTAAAGGACTCTACTGGCAGAAGCGCCTAATAGAGAACCTCATAACCCCGTTAGATGCACCTAAAGGACTATTCCGACAGATGCGCCCCATAGAGAATGTCACAATTTTGGCAGTCGCGCCTAAGTGACAGAACTAGCAGTTGTGCTTGACAGATGTGTCATTTACAACGATAGAATTCGTACCTATTCCTTAGGATACTCCTTAGGAATAAATGAATGAGGAATAGCTGATTTTTAGGGTAGACCCTTAAGAATAAAGAAGATAATGGGGATGGGTAATTAGGTTGATTGTTTAATTGTTTAAACATAATAATTATATTATTGTGGGTTGAAAACCCTATGTACTCACCAGGTTTCCCAACCTGACCCACTCAGTTTATTTATATCACAGGTGTGGATATGAAGTGACATTACACTGAGAGATTAAAGAGATGTAGATCACTAGTGTAAATAAATGTAAGTTCCGTTTATGCTTATGTTTCTGTATTGACGATGACATCCCAAAAGTTTTAAAATGAATAAAATATGTTTCTTCTAAAATGTTTTGATAACGTATTTATCGTATTTTTCTGGGAACAAATTTTGCAACATTTTTATGAAAAGAAGTACTCTGATTTTTATAAAGCATAAACAAAATCGGTCTTTTCTGGCCGTGAAATTGGGGATGTCACAGCTCATAACAATTTTCTTATTCAAAGTCACAATTTCCATTAAGCATGTAATTAGTGAAAGTCAAATAGCATTAAGAACCAAAAAGCCACCAAATCCAAGAGGAGTCAAATGCTTTAACTACCACGTTGTAGAAAATGTTTTTATGATTGTGTGAAGTAAAACTAACACAAAAATCATTTGTTACTTGCTAATTTGAGGATCCTTTACTTAATCAAGAAATTAGCCAACTAATCACCACAAACACATTTAAACTCATGAATAAAAACATACAAGTAGTGATAAGATGTTAAAACACAAAACATTCTCATAAAGATTCAAGAACAAGTTCATGGAGTCTTCAACATTCAACAAAAATTCAAAGGATTCCACAAAAGTCAACCAAGTTTTGTTTAGCCAAGCATGACTAAACTCAAGAAAACAAAGTTAAAGTAAAATGTACCAAACATGAAGAAAGATTTAGAGATGAAAAGATGATGTTCTTCAAGTGTTCTTTTCCTTCAAAGTATCCAAAAACTCTATAGAAAGTGCTCCAAAATTGGATGTGCAAATCTTCCAAAAGAATCCCACCAAACTTCCTCAAATAGAAGCCAAAAGTAAAATCACGAATTTGCCGTTGCAGAAATCCACGCGGGCCGCGTAAGAATTCCACACATGTCGCGTAAACTAACAGAGTACGTGCCTTTTTCATTTGTTGGTCCTGCACTGCTTAGTCCACTAGCCCAGTTTGAGTCCGATCAGCTTCTAGTAGGGATCAGCATAGGCGGGTACCTGCCTTTTTTGGCAAGAACCGGAACTGGAACCAGCGGTTCCTAGAAAGTTAGATACTGAACCGGAACTGCTCTAGGCAGTTCTTAAATGTTTGGAACTAGTCCCCGAAACCGGTTGTTCCGATTCTGAGAGCCGATAACCCGGTTACATTAATTTTGTTAACTTTTGTCGATAAAACCGCAATTTAGTTCGATCCAAATCTAGTCAATTTGGACCAAAGACGAACAAAATCAAACCAATATATTCTAAACCGGTCTAAGTAACACACATATTTATATGAAATAATATATATATATATATATATATATATATATATAAACCGGTTCTGGTGGGTAGCGGTTTCGAAAAATGAGAACCGGAACCAGAACCGCTTAAGGCAGTTCCATAACTTTAGGAACCGGAACCGCCTAAGGCAGTTCGAGTTCCAACAATGGCAGTTCTGAGGCGGTTCCGGTCCTAAAAGCGGGTACTTGGCTCCGATGCTCATCCCTAGCTTCTAGCTCGTTTTTCTTCAATTTGAGCCCAATTTTCCTTTTCCAAATCTTCCAAAGCTTTCGAAATCGCCCGGTCATTAATTCTCGCACGCTTGAAAAATTCTTCCATCTTCTTTTAATTAAGCGATAATATTCTTCAATGCTCCATCCATCTAAAACCCATTTTATGTATCACCTCCACTAGATATTAAGCCCAAGATCCTTATTGTCCTCCAAGTCCAACCGCTTTCCATAAGTCCCGAACATTCTCGCTTCGCTAGTCTCCAAAAACCTATAATTATGCTCAAGAAACTAGAGAGCACCCGAAATAGACACAAAATAACAAAAAGGGGAAAATGCATAGGAATTAACTAAATTATGAATGAAATAAACTAAAATAAAATATAAAAAGAAATAAATAAAATGAAACTATCAACATATAACCAGCAAGTACAGGTAATCATACAGATCTACCAATCTAACAATTCACTACATCATAGCAACATCCTATATACCGGAATACATTCACGGTACTTACACTCATTTTCAGTTTCGCAGTTTAATTCAAGTTTATTTAAAAGGTGAAAGTTCGTATCTCAATGCGAAAGGCGGTATACACTTAAATGCGAAAGGTGGTATACACTTAAATGCGAAAGGGAGAAACTGATGCGACTCTAATGGATAAGAATTTAAATGGGCGCGTGAAAATTTGAACCGACGTTTTCTTTATCGCCGCCTAACATACGCTTTTGACGTAACAGTTGTCAAATCACACTTTTCCAGGCGACTTTTCAGTGCTCAATGCAATCTCTCTCCACACTTATCTCACCAAACAAATGGTATATAGGGTTTTTGACGCTACATCTCTCTTTACCACTCATAAATACTCTCAAAGCATTTTGGCGATCTTCATCATCTACTGTTCATCATCTTCATATTCAAGCAATCATCAATGGCGGGATCTTCTAAAACTCCTTCTATTCAAGAACACACAGGGCAGTCATCCCTTCTCACAATCAAGCAAAATCAGAATCTGATTCTCAATCTCGATCCTCTCAAATACAACAGCTTCATGTTACCGATCATTGAGTGCCTGAAATACTCACCATTGGTTAACGCGTTGACCACATCGAAGATTGTTTCGATGTCTCTGTCAAAGGCTTACTCCACTGCTTGCTACACAAGGAAGAACAGTGGAACACGTTTGAAGTTCACAATCGGAAAACGTCAATCACCAAGTCCCGATTTTGTTCCTTGCTAGGGCTTGCTCAAACCACTGATCTAGAAGACCCTGATTCCATCTCAATCGTCGCCATCATGGAGATGTTCTACCAAATGGGGTACAAAGAAACCTTAACCACAATTTCAAAATTCAGGAAGCCCAATCTGTAACAGCCCGGAATTTCAAGTATTGTAATAATTATGATTTTGGGGGTGTTTTAAGAGGGGACTCAGCGAGTTGGAGCCTAGACTCGCCGAGCAGGATCGCAGACTTGGTCGCGGGTTCGCGACTGGACTCGACGAGTCCAGATATGGACTCGGCGAGTCGACGCTGTTCAGCAGAAACCCTAACCGTTCGGTTTTGGATCGTATATAACGCCTCTTAGGCCGTCATTGTCCGTCTTTTGGTCGATTGAGAAGAACCCCAATCGTTGTGGACGTCTAGAGCAGGAGAGAAAGCTATTGGAACTTGGAGGAACTTGTTAGGAAAGAAGAAGAAGAATTTGGCCAAAGGAATATCAAGGAGGATCGAGTCCTGAGGTTTGGGGGACACAGAGAGTGCGTTTTCAGGTAATACTCGGACCATTTCTGTTATTTTGATGTGTATACGAATCTAGGGTTTATGAAACCCACTTAGTGATTAGATGGGTTATTATGTTATTACCCAGACGTTTATACCCCAGTAATAAGATGTTTAGAAGTCCAGAAAGTCCCATGATTGTATATCTCGGGACCATACGTAATTTAGGAAGCAGTTGCTCGTCTGCATGGCATGGACTCGCCGAGTTGTTCTTCAGACTCGGCGAGTAGCTTGAAGATTAACTGGGACTCGTCGAGTTGTTCGTCAGACTCGACGAGTTGAATCGGGGTGGCCCCGCGATTCTTCCAGGAGGAACTCGTCGAGCAAAACGGGGATACTCGACGTGTAGAAAAGGAATCTTAAGGGATCGGTGAGTCAAGGGCGAGTGGACTCAGAGACGTTGAACTCGGCGAGTCTTGGGGTGACTCGGCGAGTTAGGTCGCGGGTTAAGTGAAGTTCTGAGTATGGGGACTCGGCGAGTCATAGAGTTGACTCGGCGAGTAGGGTCAGTCAGGGGTTGACTTTGACCTTGTCTTTGACCAAGGATTGACCAGTGGTTCCAGGGGTATTTTGGTAATTGTTGTTTGTTGTTTGAGTTCAGTGCATTGGTGGCTGTCCAGAGGTGGAGATCGTATCAGTGATCGGAGCAGCTTGAGCTATCTGTTCAGTCGGCAGTTTCGAGGTGAGTTATCCTCACTATATCGCTAGGGTTTATGGCACCAAGGCCGACCCTTTTATCGGATGGAAATCCGGGTAGTTGTCATTGCATGTTATGGGCCGGAAGGCGTTACTCTGTGGACCGGAAGGTCATGGCCTGGAAAGGCGTATGTATGCATTAGTATGTTGACTGGTTCATAGGGTAATGTTATGATAGTGATCGGCTAGACCGGTATCTTGTTAGAGTAATGCTATGATATGTGATCTGTTGATCGATTGTTGTCTATGAACTGTTATATGATTGCTTGATATGTTATATGTGCATTCTATGCTTATGGGCCGGAAGGCAATATGTTATGGGCCGGAAGGCGATTATGTTGTGTGATGGACCGGAAGGTCGGCGTGGGTAGGACCGGAAGGTTTACCCAGCAGGGACGGAAGTCCCCTGAGACACATGGACCGGAAGGTCAGGGCCTGGAAAGGCGTATATGTGGTTGGTATTCTGGGGGTATCTCACTAAGCTTTCGGGCTTACAGTTGTGGTTTTATGTTTCAGGTTCTCAAGAGTCTGTGGCAAGGCAAAGGCGTGATCGTACCGTTCCTCGCGTTGGTGTTTTATGATATGAACCTGGGAAAGTTACTCTGTTAAATAATGTATTGAAAACCTTTTTGTAACAATATTAATAAAATGGGTGATTTTGAAAAGTTTTAATTGTTTTGAAATTTTGGATGTTACAAGTTGGTATCAGAGCCTTGGTTTGAGTGAATTGGGGAAACATTCGTGTGACTCCAGTCTCAAATCGAGGAGGATTTTAAAAAGAGAAATTAAAATGAGAAATTAAAATGGTTTTCAAATTAAGTAAAAGAAGGACGCGGAGGTACGATCAGCCGGAGCCAGTAAGTAACCCCAAGATACCATACGTGATATTTGTTTTATTGAGCTTGATAGAACAGCATGCTAGAGTTAGGCTAGGGATATTCAGGAATTCATGATAATGTTGCCTGATTTGTGATGCCTGTAGCCTAGGGTCCCTTATGGGATATTCTCAGTGTTCCTCTAGTGGTAAGGGTTGATAGTTGTTATGCATGTTCCCTAGGGTATTGTGGTAGTACTTCATACAAATATGGGTAGGTGTGGAAGGTAGTATGGGCCCGTACTACTGAAAGCACAGGACCCATACGCGTATCAGGGAAACCATGGTCTCTAGGGTAGGGTTGCGAGAGTTGGATCCCAGGATTTTGGGAAGTGTCTGAGATGGATAGGGTGTCTTCGGTATGGAGATTTCGAGGCATGATGATAGTGGATCCGGATCAGGATCGGGAACTGGAGAGTGAGTTCCGGGTGAATCGGTGTCGTCGGAGGTTATCGATCGGACGAGCACGAGCGAGTGGGATGCGAGGATTCGCGAGATCCTGCGTGATGAGGTTGCTGCATTGTTTCGGGCTGAGTCGCCAGAATTGTTTGGGTCGATCAGGACCGCCATGGTTGAGTAGCTTGATGAGCGATATGCGGCTCTCGCAGAGATGGCTGCCGTGGCAGTTACAGCGGCTGTAGCAACGGCAAAGAGAGGAGCTAGTCGGGGTTTTCAGTATCGAGACTTCTATTGTACGAAGCCTCCCACATTCGATAGGGTTCAGGACCCGATTGTTGCTATGAGATGGTTATCAGACGTGGAGGGGTATTTCTCCACGAGTTTATGCCCTGCTGATCAGAGGGTGAGGTGTGCTCTGAACCTATTGAGGCTCGGGGCGAAGGATTGGTGGAGATTGACCACGGGGTCATATCTCGACGCACTGAGGGCTGCGGTTTCAGAGGATCGGTTCAGAGAGATGTTCAGTACTCGCTATGTTCCGCGAGATGAAAAGGAGAGATTGGCTCGGGAGTTCCTTGAGCTGAAGCAGGATTTGGAGTCGGTGACTGAGATCACCAGGATGTTTATTGGGAGGGCGATGTTTTGCCCTGAGTTCGCTTCGGAGCAGGCTCAGATGCCCCGATATCTGAGTATGCTCAAGGGGGTATCAGACAGTTCGTGTCTGCGCAGAGGTGTGAGACCTTGTTGGTGTTGCAGGAGGCCGCCATGCGGCGTGAGTTAGAGGTTGAGTTGCAGTTGCGTGAGCTGAGGCAGGCTCCGATACAGTCGCAGCCAGCGCCGAAACGGTCCAGTACCGTTGATGTTAGAGTGGGGGATCGGATCGGCCACACTTGTGGGAAGTGTAGGAGGGGTTACACCGGAGCTTGCTGGTCCGGTGGTGCATGCCGCAAGTGCGGAAAGGAGGGGCACTGTGCACGGGATTGTCGGCAGTCAGTGCCAATTCGGGATTTGAGGATTTTTTATCAGTGTCGGCAGGTTGGACGTTTAAGGGTCAACTGTCCACAGCTTTCTGCAGGACCGGTGCAGGCTCTAGCACCGGCCAACTTGAGGAGTTCAGGAGGAGGACAGGATGGAGTGGAGCCCCAGGGGCTCAGGGTCGTGCTTATCGGCTTGCGGCAGAGGGAGACGGAGCAGTGCCGGAGGCAGCTGCGGGTATGATACTTCCTTGATGTCTTGATTGTCTTGTGTTGATTGTGGCGTATTGTTTGTGCTGGCATCTTGTGTGGATTTCGATGCGGTATTCGTTGTTTCGCGGGTTGGGCATGGTTATGGATTGGTGCTTCAGGTTTTCGCTTTGGCATTCGTTGTTCCCTGATAGTTTGGTATGGTTATAGTTTGGTGTTTTGGTGCCGGTAGTCTTGTGCGGTTTTCGATGTGGTATTCATCCTTTGGTGGGTTGTGGGTTTTGGTTACGGGTTATTGTTTGGGAAGTCCGTTGGTTATCGTTCGTGAGGTTTGATAGTGGTAATACGGCACTGGGTTGAATGCCGGGTAGCATCTGCAGTCGTGGAGTGGATGATTGAAAGACTGGATTCTTTTGAGCGGAGTGTTCAGGGAGGAGATGTGTTTTGCTGAGGGTTGCTTATGCTTGTGGAAAGCAGTCAGTGGGTAAATGTTCTCCTTGTGCAGGATGGTTCTGAAAGGTCGTTAATGACGATCGGTGGCAGTTAGTCAGTGCTTTAGTGGGGGAGAATTGAAGAATTCTTCGGGAGATCGATAAGTATGTGAGGGTGCTTAGCTGTTGGGATTCAGCAGTGTTTGTCAGCTCAGAGTATAGGCCGACGAGAGCGAGTGTCGGGTATGCGGGGCGGGGTACAGGCCTAGGGTATTTGGTTGTGGAGGCCTGAGAGAAGGCCGGGATCAAGCTTGAGTAAGTAACCGGGGTTATGCGATCAGAGTATTGGTATGTTTGAGGTACGTGATGGGTTGTACTGCATTAATCCCACGGGATTATGTGGTGCACGTTTCTAGAGTTGGAACCGGAAGGTTCCCAGAGTTAGAACCTGAGGGTTCGCAGAGTTTGGGTGTACGGACCCACAGAGATATAGCCTCGAGTGGCTAGTATGTGTTATAAGAGTCGGTCCAGTCATGCTGGAGACTTTGTTGGTATTGCTGGATCAGTTTGAGATTGCGGATCGTGTATGTTGCAGTGTGATTGCATTGGAAGGTCTGGCCCTGGGTTAGTGATCTTGTTTAGCTGAGGCAGTGATTTTGATGAGTGGAGAGAGTGCATGGGATTGAGAGCCCCTGCAATGGGAACCAGGGTATGTGAATAGCGGTTACGCAAAAAGGGTGGTGTCGCCTGGGGCGAGCACCGTGGCACCGGTTGGAGTGGCATTATGGCCAAGAGGGTTCCTTGGAAAAAGGAAAAGAGGAAGGTGTATAACTCCGAAGGGGGTGCAAGTTCACGAAAGTGAAAGCTGCAGAGCAGAGTTACGGTTAGAGTGTTTCGAGTATGCCTTCGAGCATCGTGTTCGCGGCAGCGAAGTAGGAACCCATCCGGTTTGGGATGCCTGTTGAGGCTCAGAAGGGATGCAGGGAGAGAGAGAATCTTAAATTCTCAGTGTGGTTCTGATCAGAGTGTAGGGTGGATGTAGTGGTTCATATTGGGAGATGTTCGAGGATATCGTCAGGGTATCAAGTCTTTCAACCTGCGGGTGTTGGGACTAGTTCAGTATGTGTATATGATGGCAAGAGGAGAAATTGTGAGGGTTGCTCTGAGAGTGAGAATGGACCTCTCAGTCGGTTCGGAATGGACAAAGTGGGCTTTGGATCGGGGATCCGGTGGTTCATGGTTTCCTAACCCTTATGGGTCGAATGATCGTTGAGATTTAGAGCAGAGTTGCATCTTGGGTAATTTTCGATTTCAGAGTGATGTGCAGTACAGAGATCGTGCTTCAGTCGACAGAGCAGATTCGACAGAGCCGACACGGAAATTATGCAGACAGACGCCGGTCCGAGCTTGAGTTTCAGGTCGGTGACTTCGTATTCCTGCAGGCCTCTCCTTGGAGAGGAGTGGTTCGATTCAGGAAGAGGGGCAAGTTGGGGCCCCGGTATATTGGACCTTTTCATGCGATTGCGGGGTAGACCGGGTGGCCTATCGTTTGGAGTTGCCCACGGATTTGAGACAAATCCACGATATTTTTCATGCGTCGCAATTGAGGAAGTATATAGCCGATGAGTCGGCAGTGGTTCCATTAGAAGACATTCAGGTGGATGCGAGCCTGAATTATGCCAAGAAGTTAGTGGTCATCAGAGAACGGAAGATCGAGGTTCTGAGGAATAAGGAGATACCTCTGGGTTAGTTCAGTGGCAGCACCGGAGGGGATCGGAAATGAGCTGTGATCTGGAACGTGATATGTGGGAGCAGCATCCGGGGCTATTTTCAGAGTGAGACTTCGAGGGCGAAGTCTAGTTCTAGTGGGGGAGAGTTGTAACAGCCCGGAATTTCAAGTATTGTAATAATTATGATTTTGGGGGTGTTTTAAGAGGGGACTCGGCGAGTTGGAGCCTAGACTCGCCGAGCAGGATCGCAGACTTGGTCGCGGGTTCGCGACTGGACTCGACGAGTCCAGATATGGACTCGGCGAGTCGACGCTGTTCAGCAGAAACCCTAACCGTTCGGTTTTGGATCGTATATAACGCCTCTTAGGCCGTCATTGTCCGTCTTTTGGTCGATTGAGAAGAACCCCAATCGTTGTGGACGTCTAGAGCAGGAGAGAAAGCTATTGGAACTTGGAGGAACTTGTTAGGAAAGAAGAAGAAGAATTTGGCCAAAGGAATATCAAGGAGGATCGAGTCCTGAGGTTTGGGGGACACAGAGAGTGCGTTTTCAGGTAATACTCGGACCATTTCTGTTATTTTGATGTGTATACGAATCTAGGGTTTATGAAACCCACTTAGTGATTAGATGGGTTATTATGTTATTACCCAGACGTTTATACCCCAGTAATAAGATGTTTAGAAGTCCAGAAAGTCCCATGATTGTATATCTCGGGACCATACGTAATTTAGGAAGCAGTTGCTCGTCTGCATGGCATGGACTCGCCGAGTTGTTCTTCAGACTCGGCGAGTAGCTTGAAGATTAACTGGGACTCGTCGAGTTGTTCGTCAGACTCGACGAGTTGAATCGGGGTGGCCCCGCGATTCTTCCAGGAGGAACTCGTCGAGCAAAACGGGGATACTCGACGTGTAGAAAAGGAATCTTAAGGGATCGGTGAGTCAAGGGCGAGTGGACTCAGAGACGTTGAACTCGGCGAGTCTTGGGGTGACTCGGCGAGTTAGGTCGCGGGTTAAGTGAAGTTCTGAGTATGGGGACTCGGCGAGTCATAGAGTTGACTCGGCGAGTAGGGTCAGTCAGGGGTTGACTTTGACCTTGTCTTTGACCAAGGATTGACCAGTGGTTCCAGGGGTATTTTGGTAATTGTTGTTTGTTGTTTGAGTTCAGTGCATTGGTGGCTGTCCAGAGGTGGAGATCGTATCAGTGATCGGAGCAGCTTGAGCTATCTGTTCAGTCGGCAGTTTCGAGGTGAGTTATCCTCACTATATCGCTAGGGTTTATGGCACCAAGGCCGACCCTTTTATCGGATGGAAATCCGGGTAGTTGTCATTGCATGTTATGGGCCGGAAGGCGTTACTATGTGGACCGGAAGGTCATGGCCTGGAAAGGCGTATGTATGCATTAGTATGTTGACTGGTTCATAGGGTAATGTTATGATAGTGATCGGCTAGACCGGTATCTTGTTAGAGTAATGCTATGATATGTGATATGTTGATCGATTGTTGTCTATGAACTGTTATATGATTGCTTGATATGTTATATGTGCATTCTATGCTTATGGGCCGGAAGGCAATATGTTATGGGTCGGAAGGCGATTATGTTGTGTGATGGACCGGAAGGTCGGCGTGGGTAGGACCGGAAGGTTTACCCAGCAGGGACGGAAGTCCCTTGAGACACATGGACCGGAAGGTCAGGGCCTGGAAAGGCGTATATGTGGTTGGTATTCTGGGGGTATCTCACTAAGCTTTCGGGCTTACAGTTGTGGTTTTATGTTTCAGGTTCTCAAGAGTCTGTGGCAAGGCAAAGGCGTGATCGTACCATTCCTCGCGTTGGTGTTTTATGATATGAACCTGGGAAAGTTACTCTGTTAAATAATGTATTGAAAACCTTTTTGTAACAATATTAATAAAATGGGTGATTTTGAAAAGTTTTAATTGTTTTGAAATTTTGGATGTTACACAATCTGCCACCGTTATGGAATGGGCTCTTTACTCTTTTGTTCAAAATCTTTTCGGAGCGTGTAACTGGGTCGGATTGCGCTAGTAAGCTGTTTATGACAATTATGTATGGGCTCTACAATGGAATCAACATCGATTTTGGAGTTGTTCTTTGGGCTTAATTGGTACAAAGCACCCATTCAACAACGAGACACAGTGAAATCTCTTATCCTCGCTTCTGGACAATCATTGTTCAGAGGGAAATTGAGAAGCACAACATTCCAGCGATGCAAGACTCTTCATGTCTGCCATCTCTGTCTTTCATACTACCAACATTATCCTTGTTGATAATTCAAAGTTTTCATTTGTTGGCTCAATTCCTGAAGCTATGTTTCGAGATGTTCCTGCGGCTAGTAAAATCCTTGAAGCTTACAGGAAACTTCCTGTCTCGGGCTTTCGCCCTTTGACGCCAGAGATGCAATCGATAATTGATGAAGCCGATAAACCAAAGAAAGGAAGGAAAAAAGGATGCAAGAAAAGTGAAAACAAGCAAAGTGAAAAGAGGGTCCTTCTGAACCTGCAAAATCCTCCAAGAAGCGAAATTCACAAGCTGACTCGTCTGCACCAACTCCTTCTCCAGCAAAGAAGTGAAAGTTAAAGGGGAAAGCTCGCAAGCCCAAATCTCTGACTCCTAGTGAAAGCGAACATTCGGAGTCTGACACTCAATCAGATGTTCGCATTGAAGTGTATGCGCCTGTTCAAACCGAAGACACTGCAACAACTTCCCGACCAGAGGTTTCGCAGGCTATTTCCACTGCTCTTGAGGTAACTGTAGAGATTCCTGTCTCAGTCCTATTTTCACTGATTTCGTTGAGACTGTTTATGTTCCTTCTCCAACTGCCACCACTTTAACACCCATCTCTATCGCTCCATGCCCACCTGTCTCCTTAGGTGTTTCGCAACCTCCACCCATTTTCACCAATTCTACCACCACACCAGCAACAACTATTGAGCCTCCTATTTCTGTCAACGCATCTGATGTGGGGGCGGGAGCTTCAGGTTTCATAACTGGTCATTCCATACTTACCATTTCCCCTCTTCGCCACAATGACCTAGACATGATTTTCAGGGATGATGACGACTTCGCAGGATTCACCTATAGTCCATTCAACATCAGGATTGAAAGTGAGGACAAAGCCCATGTCACGAGAGGGCAACTCAAGGCGATAAATGAAAAGTTGGACTCGTTGCTTAACACTACAAAGACCTCTTCCACTGATGATTATTCTCAAGCAACGGACAAGTCCATTCTTGAGACTCTACTAAAGAACACTCTACCAATCTTGAAAAGATGAACAAGGCAGTAGATGACTCTACCACAGTCTGCAACAAAACAACCAAAAAATCGATAAACTAATATCTGATGCTCAAGTTTTCATGGAGGAATTCCAAAGCTCCTTTGAGTCCAACACTTCGACGGCTAACAAAGTCATTTCTGTCATGGGCTCAACACTTAAAACTGAGAAGGAGAAAGTTCAAGAGGTTCACACTGGTCTTAAATCTGACCATGACAAGTTCCAATCATCCATCTCCTCATAACTCTCTAAGCTTCAAGAAGATCTGGCTATGGAGAGAAAAATAATGGATGCTCTTGTCGTCAAAACTGAAAAGGTGAAAGTCTTGACATTCAAGCTTGAAAATGTTGAGAAGAAAGTCAAGGATTTGTTATATGAGAAAGCTGCTTCGAAAAGCTACATTGTAGAAGTCACTGGCATGCTTCCGGATATCATTGAGACACGTGACTCAATGATCACGATTACGGTAAAGAAGCATCTTGTTGAGAAATTAAGGCATGTCTTCTCCATGCTTCATCGACTGGAAGGTGTTTCGGAATCTAGCTACATTCCGAAACAATGGGAGAATGTGTGTCACAATCCAAGAAGGAAGAACCCAAACCATCATTCAAGCACACTGTAAAAAGAGAATCTGAGCCTAAAGGCAAAGAAAAACTTTTCAGTGAAGAACCCATTGTCGACAACAGCGAAGATGAAGAGCCTGATGAAAACGAGCTCAAAAGAATAAAGGCACGAGAGGCTGAAATGGACGAACATCAAAGAATAATTCGAGTGGTTGAAGAAAAAGAGAAAGCAGAACGCAAAGCTCGGGTTACTTTGGAAAGCTGAAAGCTTTTATTTACAAAGTGGACTTTAAAGCGAATTCAGAACGAAGTTGTGGATATGCCTAGTCAATATTGGCTAGAACCAATTGTCATTCGAGCTTTAGAATACACGAGATTCATAGCTGGATCTGCCAATAACTCCGAAAGACTTCAAGTTTCGCTCCTTTGTGAAAGTAGCAAATGTCCCTTCCACTGATAATGGTGCTGATGAATTACTCTTCTCATTCTATAATCTATCTCAAGCACATGAATCCTCAGTACGAAACGTGGTGTGCTAGCAAGATTACTGCAGTGAAGGTCACAGGTCCAATTGAAATCGAAAGCTTCCCTAATGCGAAGTTCAAGGTTGTGAGAGGTTCTCCTAGTCAGGTCTACGAATTCACTCTCGTACACCTACCATGCCTCAATCCCTATGACTGGATCATGCTTTACAACTTACTGCTGAGAGACGGAAAGAAGTACGAGCCCGTTATTTCTCACCTCAAATTGATGATAGTTTCGTATGTTCAAGAGGTGGGCAAAATGGATGTGGAAATAGTTGATGTATTGCGAAGGAAGCCATCTGTTCTCCCCAAAGAAGCACCAGAAGGGGTCGAAAAGTTGAAGCTTGGGAAAATATACAAGGAAGGATGGCATGTGGTCTTTCAGGCGCGAGAATGAAATGATGCAAACTTTCACAAAGTTTGTTTATTTCTAACTGATAAACACCTGTACACAACTTCTTGCCTAGAGTATATTTTGGACATGGTCAATAAGTTCAAGGGCAACAGCAAGGGAGACAAGAAGTGTTTTTCGGATATGATTCAATGGTAAAAATCAGGTTCGCAATTCTCTACTGAGTATCATTCTGAAAGTCTTTGATGTGCAAAAGCGAACTCTGTCACACCCCGAAACCGATGGAGGAAACGTTCCGGGGCGGAAGACGTCATGTAAAGTATCACAACCAATGTACATAGTAAGCATAGTAAACATAACCATTACATTACATAGGAATATTTACATTTGTTTGAAAGCAAAGTAATACATGTTTTATATATACATCAGTATATCAAAAGTGAAGACGAGACTTCTATACGCTCCATCTTCTCCAAAAGAAAGCGGGTTACCTGTCTAACGTGAACCTGAGAATACAAGCAGTTTTAGAAATATCAGCATAAAGCTGGTGAGTTCATAAGCGGTTTGTTTCTGTGAAAGAAAATGTTCCTTTAAGTTTGCAAAAAGTTGTTTCCCAAGAAAATCCCATATTTTCTTATAAAAGAAGTGTGGTTATCCATTTGTTAAACAGCCTGTTTATGACAAGTCAAGTTAAGTTATCCCAGGAAAACCCCTTATTTTCCTTAAAAGTAGGTGATTGGTTATCGATCCGGAATGAAAAGTACAAGTATCTACCATACTTGCAATGTTAAGTAAAGTTTCCCTGAAAGTTTAGTTATCCTTGGAAAGCACATTAGTTTTAACACGTATATAAAACTAATAAGTAGGTTGTGAACTAATACCTAAGGGTAATACTGATACCCTCTAGTAATCAAAACAGTTATTACTTTGAGGTTAGTTCACTAGGTTCATTATTACTTAAGAGTAAATCTCCATTATCTAAGTTGCGAGTTCCATAACCATACGATAAACTAGATATGGCGCGTAACGGGGCCAATATCATTTATGACTTTTGTCACCCGTAGACCTGTCGGTCCCACTGTAGCTAGCAGCAAGGTGCGGGGTAGTCAGCCCCGTATAGGTCTATACACTCAAGTCACGCTCTCCTTCTAAGAGATTCTGGTTACAGGGGCAGTCCTCCACTCGCGTATCTCTGTGGAGTGTTTCAGAGGACGTGTCTCCAATCTTAAGAATAACAAATTTACAAGTAATAATGCGGAAAATCTTGTTTTATGAATGACATGAAATTCTTTGTGAAATATAAAATATAACATTTTATAATGAGTTTCGCAATTAGTTTGAAAACTAACTCTGCAAGTTAAATGGTTGCTTAATACGGATTTCAGTGCTAAAAGCATATTCAACATGTAACTATAACATACGAAATAATAAGTTTTTAATACAAGTTTCCTTGTACTTTTACTTGTATTCCCCCCCTGAAAACATGAAAAACACGGAAAATGGTGTAGAGGTATGAACTCACCAGACAAGAAATGTGTCGGCTATGATGCTAAGTGTCAGTTTAAGGCTTGAACACGCGCGAGGTTCCTATGTAACATAAGGAGATACATAATTGTATCCAATTAGACTTTGAACTACTAATTAAGTAAGAAAATACACTCCGGGGCACGAAAACACTTTATCTCAAGTGTTAGGAATGATCTGGGTTGCATCTAAGGGTGTGTAGGGCCTAGATAAGGAGTTTACTCTTCAAGAGTAGACCCTTAGGTTGTTTACGGTCCAAACACCATATCCCCATGATTTTACGACCGTAAACTCATGGGTGGTGTGTTCTTGGATGTTTAAAGGTCTTACAATGCACAAGGGAAGGTTCTAAGGTTGCATCAAAGGCTTAGGAAGTGATCGGGACTTGAATTGACCTTGGAAAAAGGGTTTACGGTTCTTGAAGGACCCTTGGGGAGTTTACGGTTGTAAACACATGAGTTTACAGCCGTAAACTCATGTTTGTCCATGATTCATGTGTTTTGGTGGTTGTAGGTTAAGCATACAAAGTTCTAGACCCAAATCTAAGTCATACAAGGTGTTAAGGGCACTTAAACACCCTTGGGAGGTGTTTACGGTTTTGGGAGACCTTCCCAAACCATAAACTCAAGTGTTGCTCATTTGTGCATGGTTTGGTGCATCACATGAAGGAATACAAGGTTCTAGGCACTCATGGAAGCTTTTGGAGGTGTTTAAGGGGCAATTTAACACCTTAAAAGGTGTTCATGGTCTATAAAGGTGTGTTTACGGTCCAAGAATGTTCTTGGGCCGTAAACTCATGTTTACCACCCAAATGACATGATTTTGGTGCTCTAAGCTCGTACATGCAAGTCTTTAAGTCTTAGCTAAACACTAGAAAGGATTTGGAAGGGTTTGGGGGCTTCAAAACCCCTTCATGGGAGTTTACGGTTTTGGGAGGTGTTCCCAAACCGTAAACACAAGTTTTTGAGTGTTTTGAATGATTTAAACATAGATTTGCATGCTTAACAAGTTACACAACAAGTTAGGATAGATCACTTACGATTTTGGAGCTTGAAAGGGGCGTTTTTAGATCAAAACTCGAGTTTTAGAGAGAGAGTAGAGAGAGAAAGTTATGAGGAGGTGGGAAAAAGCTTAAATGAAGTCACTCATCCTTTATATAAGGCTTGAGTTTGTGGCCAAGTGGGAATCCACCCAATACCGACGTTAAACGGGGTTTAAAATTTTACCCGATTAGTTTGTCGTAACCCGAATTAGTTGTAATTAAAACTTTTCCAAATGAATATTGAGGGTGTTTTAACGTGTTTCTAATGTGTTCTGACACTTATGAAGTCAAAATAAAAAGTCCCGATTTAATTAACTTAATCCAAAAGTTAACGGGAAATTTTAATAAAAATAAATTTTATTAACGGAAATGGAATACAGTGACGGAATAAATTTAGAGTTGTCACAAACTCAGCCTTGATGGACTCTCGCCTCAATTGACGCAAAGGGGGAGATTGTTATGAATATTATTTTGCGTCATTGTGTTTGTTTAATAGTTCATTTATGTAAACGGGCTTGGGCTTGTCCACCCGTCATTTATTAGGGTTAGAGTATTTAAGGTGCATGCACCGTGTTTCATAACTTTAGCAATTATTCTTGTAACCCTAATCACGTCTCTACAGTTGCAATTCTTAATCGAGTTCTTCTGAGGCTGTGGCTTATAATCATTAACCATATTTTGAATCATTGTCTTGTTCTTGTTCTTGTTCTTGTTCTTGCTCTTATTTACATTCTGTTTTGAATCTAATTGATCTTTCAAGGATGAATATCCTAACATAAAGTACTAAAGGAATAAAGTCTAAAGTCTAAAACTACAAGTTTAAAATATAATAAATAATATATATGTGGGTCGGTTCGGTTTTCATGGGCGGTTTTATACATCAAAACCGAACCAAACCGTTATTTTTCAGTTTTTGTAAAATTCAAACCTAAAACGTCGATTATTGCTTTGGTTTCGGTTTTTCAGTTTCGGTTATGTCGGGTTTTTTTTTTCGGGTTTTGGTTCGGTTTTTGTTCATCCCTAATAAATTTCAAAAGCATACTTCGAGTCTTCAACTCAGATTTTCGTTCCACCGAAATAAATTATATACTAATTTATAGGACTATAATCAATTTAGTCAACTAAATCAATTCTAAAATCCAAATAATATTATTAAAAAGCTAAATTTACAATCAATCGTTTTCGAATCATATCATAAATCCACCATATCTACTTTTAACTACAATAATTTAAGAATGAGTTAAGTGTGGGAAAACGTCGTAATCAAAAGCTGCCGGCTGCGAATTGATGTCTAAAAAAAAGTTTAAAAGTAAAATAAGATAACATATATAAAAAAGAACATTTATTTCCTTCTTAAAAACACATAGATTCTCGAACTCTTCGAGGCAAACTAAAAATGAAGTTTCTGCTCACTCTTTTTTCTTGTTGTGGCATTTATGAATCCAGGTCTTCATCGGTTTTTAAGGAGAAAAACAATAAAAGTCATAATGTCAGTTTGGTTCGTGAAAAGAAGCTTGGTGGTGGTCGTGGTGGCGGCAATGGTGGTGGTAAAGGTGGTAAAACAGTTGGGAAAAATGGACACTGGCGGCCGTCGCTATGCACGATTTATGAGGAAGATGTGGTCAAGACAAAAAGAATACAAGTGTATGTACCGAGTAATGCACCTTCTGGATACAAGCATGAGTTCGTGTAAGTTATTATGTAGATAAAATTGTATTTTGATTATTTTTTAATTCATCCTCGTATCATACAAAATACTCGTATTATTTTCTAATTCATACTCGCATCATAAAAAACAATTGTATATAAAGGTTGTAAGTTTGTTGAATAAATGATTTTCAAAATATATTTTTGAAAATAATATCATGTGTTCGATGACGGGAAATCTTATTTTTTCTGACTTTTTATTTATCGTTCTTTAGTACATTTATGTCATATAAGGCTTACCAAATTACATATTTTTCTCGTTAATAAAAAACATTGTGTAGTTTTGTAAGATAATCATGATCTTTAACTATTTCATTTTATTTTCAGGTTACAAGGTTCATGGGATATGTTTTCGCCTGTCCCAACATCGTTTTTGTTTTAGATTGTGATTAGCAAAATCAGCCGGTAGATGGAAGCTGTATTCATCAAACTAGTTAAAAACTTATAAAAAATATAGAATTACATAGAACACTAAAAGTTAAAAGCTCCAATAGAAAATATTAAAATGTGTTTTGGATTATGATCTTTTGGTATAAAAGCTTTTCTCTTTTTCCTTTTTTTAGAGTTAAAAGATCTACATTTCTATATGTATTCCTCATTGTATATTTTTTTCCAATAAATTACAATATAAAGAAGGTTTTGTTATTATTGAAAATCTAGAGAGGTGAAGAGACTGGTGTAAAATAGAAACTATAACACTACTAAATTAGAATTTCATCGATCAAATAAATGAAGCATCAAAAAAACACCACCTAAGATAAAACCCGGTCCTAGGGCTAGGGGTCAAATATCCTAAGCCCACTGGGCCGGCCCAATATCACAGATTGAAAAGAAAATTGACCTAACAGATTTATAAACGGAGGTGATAGATGAATCAGCGTAGAAGTGAAACTGTCTAAACGTGCAAACATATTAAAACAAACAAGATGAAGATGAAGATGTGCATGAAATAATTGGCACACTTTTACCCTTTTCAGTAAAAACATCCATCAATCAATCTTTTCCTCGATAAAAAAAAGTGTCAGAAACAAGATTATTGTTTTCCTCTCTCCTCTCCCCTCCCTCCCTTTCTCCAACGTTCATCCCACATATTGGTACTATCACCGAAAACCCACTCACGCTTCATTCAAGTCAACTCTTGACCTTCACGGGCAGCTTCAAGAAACATAATTTTTTCAACACATTCAGTGCCCGTTGATCTGATGAGGCCTAGTTGCGGGCTGCCCGGTCAGCCTAGAAAACGGAATCTGCCCCTGCCCGGGAACCCCTCTCAACCCCACCTTTGGGTCCGAGACCGATTTGGAAAAGGCTTGAGCCAGCTCCACAGCGGAAGCTGCTTTTCCGTAACGTGGCCCCACCGGTGGTGTGGGCTCCACCGGTTTTCGCCAGGTTTCCGGCGATGGTGGCCGCTCCTGTGGCGTCGGCGGTGGTGGTGGTTGTTTTTCGATCTTTCGATTCTCATTTCTCCAGTTGCTTCTTCTCTGAGCATCTGATTTCTCTACATGGTCTCGGGTTTTACTGGCGGTTCTGTGGTGGTCCAGGGGTTCGGGTTTTCCGTTTTGGCGGGACGTGACAGGTGGATTGTCGGCCCTGGTTATTTCCTTTTTTGCCCTGAAAAAAACAACAAAATGACATATGGATTTTATCATTGTGCGGAATACCAATAGCAATGTAACTTCAGTTTCACAACCAATATGGGAATTGTACTTTATTTGTTGTAAAAAATAAATAAATAAGTACAACAAAGAAGTTAAAGTAGATATTTATTTACCTATTAGGAGGAGACTGGATCGTGTCATGGTTAACAGCAACATCATCGACTCCCCTCTCTTTCAAAACCTTACACCACCAACAAAAATGTCAAAAAAAAAAAAAAGTTCATTTATTTTAGGGCAAGATACAAAAAAGCACAACATACTTTCACCATTTTATATCAATTTAGTCGCTTTAACTTATTTCAATTGTGATTAAAGTTTTATACTTTTTGGTTTTTAATGAAAACCCGGATCAATTTTTTCAACAGTTGAAAAAGTATAATTTGTTTATTTGATACTGAAAATAGTTATGCAACTAAATCAATAAAATGATGGAACATACAAATGTTTTTTTTTTGTATTTTGCCCTTTATCTTAACCTTAAAAAACAAACAATCACACAAAGACAGATCAGTCCTTACCAATTCTCGAGGGCGAGCACCACCAAACAAGGAATTTCTGTGACAACAGTAAAAAAATGATAAATACACATCAACTTTGCTTTTTAATGTTGGTTATTGAAACTGTTCATTTTTTCTCCCTTTTACTGTTTGATTCTTTCTACATTTTGAAAAAACTCATCCATACTAAAAAAAAGTTATAGTAGAAAAGAAGATATGTAGCTTGCAGAAGTGTAGAGAACCTTTCCATGATTTGAATCTTAAAGAACAGAAAACAAAATTTTAGAAAATCTTTGAAAGAGACAGTTTACAGTTTACTAACCTTTCTCTATCTGTGTTTCTTTCCATTTGTTCAATAGGTTGTGAACGTGGCTTTAAGTTCACTCTTGGTCTATCAAATCCCTGGTTTCCATCCTCTGTAGCATTTGCATTTCCATAACTCTCATTTCCAGTATCCACCATACCTGCTTCACCCGCCTGTGGGATAGCCTACAAGCAAAACATAATTACCAATTTACCCTCATATAACATCAACACATGAAGGGTCCCCAATTACAATACCTGTTTGTAAGCCACCAAGGGTTCCAAATTCTCGACTGGTTTTGATCTTGGAAGTAACTTCAACTTTGGTCTCTCAGACACCTCTGAAGGCTGCAGATCTTGAACCACATCTGTTCTTGGGACTTCCCGTGGAGCCACTGGCGGCACCACCTCGTTTGTGGTCCAACTCCTGGCGGCTTCCGGTGTGGTGTACATGTTTCCCTTTGTTTGGACTTTAGCTTCAGGCTCAGGGTGTCTAATCACCTCTACATCCACCTGTTTATGTTGGTTAGAAAGCCAGCGACCTGAAGACACCTTCTCCAGTGCACTTGCATGGGCTAACTTGGTGGCGGCATCAGGAGCCGACCAAGAAGCCGCCACTGGCTCGGTGATTCCGGCGACTTTCCTTGGGCCCCACGCGTTTGGTGAGGGGCCGGAGTTTACACCAACATTGGATGATTCGCTAAACCTGGCGGCATAAGAAGCTGAGCTGCCACCAGGGAATTGAGAAACAGGGGTGGTGGCAGGCCGAGTAGGGGCATTTCCAGCCAAGGGGTACTCAAATTTTGGCTCCTGGCGAACCGCCACCCCACCACCACCACCACCGCTGCCGCCACGGATATTTTCATCACTTACGGTTCGTCGTGGAGTAGAGCCGCCATCTAATGGCTTTCTTTCATCTTCATCAAAATTACGCCCAATTTGGACATTGTGAGAGAGGAAGGGGGTTTTATCATCGTATGTTCTCACTGCACCTGCTGAACCTGGACGCAACCTGTGATCTTGTCTTCCCATTGGATTTGTCCATGAAGTATGACGATCAAATCCAGTATGATTCAAAGGCCTCACAGTTCTGGAAGAACAACAGAGTGAAGAAATTGTTAAAAGGAATAACTAAAACCTCACAATGATTTTACTTACAACCAGAAGATCTATAAGTAAGATCAAAAAAGTTGCTCGAAATTGAAGCTGATACAAATTTGTTGATTTTGAGCCGAGGGAGTACATATTACTATTCATAGAAAAAGGAAACTTTTCCCTAGGGTTTCGAGTTTTCGCTAACAGATCTTTCACACACACACAATAAAATAAACAAAACACACAGATTATCGCGCATAAAACATCAGATCTAAATCACGCTCATCCAAAAGAGTAAAAACAAGAACGAGCAGATTTGCTTTCGTATCAACAAATCGGTAATCTTAAATCCAAAAGTTCAAAAAATGAATCGCGGTACTCACACGCCAGGAGCGGAGGGTAGAGGAAGATCAGAAGGGATTGAACCGCCATGGAAGTCTTTGAGAGTCATGGTAGCTTTCTTCTTCGCCATTGTTGTTGCTAATTCTTGGATTTTCGTTCCTCTTTGGGTCTATATACGAATGAATGTATCGAAAGAGGGTATACAAATGGTTGTGTTCCTTAATAATCTCTATGAAACACAGATTTCTCTCTCTAGGGATTCAGAGAGAGGGAGAGAGAGAGAGAGAAAGGGACGTTTGCGTTGGAGTCACGGCTAAATACTTGCGAAGCTACTTGATTTTTCAGGGATAATGGTCATCGAGTCGGCATGGCTTCTTCGCAAAACTACATGTAAATTGTAAAGGGGTGTTTGGACTTTTCATGCCACATTTTTTTCCCCTCACAAACAAGCCGGGTTTTTTTATTGAATAATTTTAGATAAGGATAAAATGCAATAAAATGGAGACATATGAGTTAGACTTAGAGTTAGACTTAGAGTTACAGGTGTAAAAGAGTCGAGTCCGAACTTGATCACGTTTAGCTCGGGCTCGTTTAAGTTATGAGGGCTCAAGCTTGAGCTCAGCTCGATTCGTGTTTTATAGTACGAAGCTTAGCTCAAACTTGTGAAGAATTATACACACTTGGTTCAGGCTCAAGTTCGGCTCGTTTTTTGTCTAATAAGCCTAAAGTAGCTTAAGTTCGGTTCAAACTTGTTTACTAATACCCTAAATCCCTAATTATTTAGGCTCACGAGCTCATTAATTGAAGCTCAAATCGAGCTCATTTAATAAACGAGCCTCATTTTTAGCTCGAGCTTGAGCTTGGGCCCGTTTAATTCGATTTTGAGTCAAGCTTTTAACGAGTTGATCCCAAGTAGCTCAGCTCACTTACACCCCTAGTTAGAGTTCTTGATTTTTATCTCGGTCTTTCGTGTTTTAAGTATGTCTTAGGTGTTGTTTGTTTTTTGTAAAAAATCTCTTCTGACCTCTTATTGTTGCGTGTCGCACAACACTTTTAATCTCGCAATTGTTTGGTTTTTAGAAGTCTTCAGAGTAAAAAACATATGTTCTTATTATGTTTGGCACAGCACTTGTATTGACTCTTCCAACCTCCTCTTCTTCTTTTTTCTTGCTGAAATCTTGATTATATGTCACTGAAATCTTATTTTACATTTTTATTGTTTTTTTTATTCTTGTTGAATTTTTTTTCATTTTTTTATATTAAATAATTATAATTTTTTGATGAAATATCATTATGTTTTGCTAAAATATCTTTATTTTTTTGTTGAAATTTCATTATTTTATGTTGAAATATTATAAATTATTGCTTAAATGTCATACATTATTAAATTTTTGATATTAAAAAACTATTTTCGGTTTAAAAAATCTGTTTATTATAATTTTTTAATATATGCAGCAGCATGCAGATGTTAAAAAAACAAACACTTTTCTTATTACAGTCTTCGGTCGTTTTGTCCACCTCTTCTATTACAGAGGGTTGCAGAGGTGGTCTGTAGACTTCATGAATTTTTGTTTCAAAAAAACAAATAGCACCTTAGTGATGTTAAACCTATAGATATCTACCACTTAGTCTTAAGGGAGAGGATGTCAAAGAGGCATCAGCAATAGTGTGGGCAAAGAATATGTTGTAACATCCCAAAAATACAGACCAAAATTTTCATTTTTTATATAACGATTCATAAAAAAATTTAGAAAAACATCATCAAGTTATTTCATTCCATCAAAGCCAAAGATCATAAGTCTCAAAAGCATATCATAGTATAGTAACAATGTCAGAGTACAATCCCAAGAACATCGTAGTGCGGAAAATAGTGGTGCGATGCGTTGCTACTGTGCCGACTCCTTTCCCTTCGAGAAAGAAGGACCTGAAACAAAAATTGTAACCTGTAAGCACAAAGCTTAGTGAGTTCCCCCATCATACCACATACCATATAACATATATACTGTCTAACTTATCCGAGTACTGGACTACCCCTTCGGTCTTTTTCAACCGGTAACTGCATAGCATATCAGGGTGTTAGCCTACCCCTTCGGTCCTGTCGACCGGTACCTAGCCTAGCATATCAGGGTGTTAGCCTACCCCTTCGGTCCTTTCGACCGGTACCTTGCCTAGCATATCAGGGTGATGGCCTACCCCTTCAGTCATTTCGACCGGTACTCGGGACTATTTCACCCCATACTCTACCACATAGCATCCTAGTGTGTACACATATAATCATATACTGCCTAGCTTATCTGGGTGCTGGCATACCCCTTTCGACCCTATCGACCGGTACTGGGCCTATCCTACCCCTCTTATTACATATCAAATAACATCATAGCATACTGGCACATGATCATAACAGATAGTGACATACCAGATAATTATCACAAAGATAATTATCAACTATAACTCTTACTAGTGGGTCGACCTTGGTGCCTTAAACCCACTTCTACTAGAAGGTAATTCACCTCATAAAGCTGAATGTCGAATATCACTGGAAGGAATCTCTAACAGCTGCTCCAATGACTCCCCGGCTATCATTATCATAACAACACTTAGTCAAAAATCCATAATACTTCTTAGGATAAAATGACCATTTTACCCCTTGGTCTAATTTGGACCATACCCAAGGCCCATTTCCATGTTATCTTTCCCATCCCATTATTAGCCCACTAATGGCCCAATTTTCTAAATTGGGCCCCACTCTTCAAATGGGCCTTTTCACAAGCCCAATAAATCCTTAGTCCAAAATAAATAATCTTGAGTGGCCCAATATGGACCAAAAAGGCCCAATACTCCCAGTTCTAGGCCTAAAAACTTTGCTCCACACTGGGTCACGGGGCCTAACTATCCAGGCCCAGGCTTCTAAGGCCCAAAGGCCCAAGTTCGCCACCCTGCATGCGTACACGTAACGTACTAGGGTGTACGCACGGCGTACCGGTCAGCTTTCTTGGGGCTTCATTTGTGAATTAACCCATTAAGTCCTCTCGTCTAGAATATATATCCAGGTCCTTTAAGGCATCCTAGTCCATAAAGTCACAAACTTTATATGCTTGCATGCATGGTTGGGGTCAAAACATGATTTTTTGTCCTTAACCCAACTTTGTGACCTTCAAACACTTGCATGGTTGTGGCTTAACCATCAAGGTCCGATTTTTATTACTCTAAGTGCTTTTAAGAGCCTAAAAGTATGGATGAGCATCGGAACCGGGTACCCGCTATTGGAACCGGAACCGCCTCGGAACTGCCGGCTTTGGAACCGGAACTGCCTTAAGCGGTTCCGGTTCCTAAAGTTATGGAACTGCCTTAAGCGGTTCCGGTTCCGGTTCTCGTTTTTTCGGAACCGCTACCCGCTGGGTACCCGCCGGAACCGGTTAATATATATATATATATATATATATATATATATATATATATATATATATATATATATATATATATATATATATATATATATATATATATATATATATTATCTCTTATAAATATGTGTGTTACTTAGACCGGTTTAGAATATATATTGGTCCGGTTTTGTCCGTCTTTGGTCCGAATTGACTTAATTTGAATCGAACTAAATTGCGGTTTTATCGACAAAAGTTAACAAAATTAATGTTACCGGGTTACCCGCTCCCGGAACCGGAACCGCTGGTTCCGGGACTGGTTCCAAACATTTAAGAATTGCCTATAGCGGTTCCAGTTCCGGTTCCGGTTCTCGCCAAATGAGGCGGGTACCCGCCTATGCTCATCCCTACCCAAAAGGACAACTCTTATGTTCTGAAACTATCAAGACTCAAACAACATCAACAATGGAGTCCAAAACTGACTTAAAACACCCCAAAATCAAATCTAAACATGTAATGATCAAGTTTGAAGCTTGACACCTCAAATAAGTCAGAAATGGTGCTAATCTTCTGGATCTACAAGCTCCCTTTGAACCCTTGCTCCTTCTTCAAACTTCGTTCTCTTCTAAACACCAAAACAACACTAAAATGATCTCAAGTGGATTCCAAATCACAAGAACACACAAATATGAATTAGGGTTTTTGTGCTGGCTGTCTAACGGTGAGTGGGAGGCTGGACCAAAGGCATAAGGACCTTTATATAGGGATCAAACCCTAAAATTTAGTGTTTTAGAACATGCATAAATATGCTGCACGTACTCCTGGTACGCTTGGCGTACAAGCATGGCTTCCGCGTTCCAGTCTATTGAGTACGCTAAGCGTACATGGCAAGATACGCTCCGCGTACAGTGCTTCCTCATGTGACATCCCCAAAATCACGGCCAGAAAAGACCGATTTTGTTTATGCTTTATAAAAATCAGAGTACTTCATTTTATAAAAATGTTGCGGAATTTGTTCCCAGAAAAACATGGTAAATACGTTATTAAAACATTTTCGAAGAAACGTATTTATTTCATTTTAAAACGTTTGGGATGTCATCGTTAATACAGAAACATAAGCATAAACAGAATTTACAATTATTTACACTAGTGATCTACACCTCTTTAAATCTCTCAGTGTAATGTCACTTCATATCAACACCTGTGATATAAATAAACTGAGTGGGTCAGGTTGGGAAACCTGGTGAGTACATAGGGTTTTCAACCCACAATAATATAATTATTATGTTTTAACAATCAAACAATCAACCCAATTACCCACCCCCATTATCTTCTTTATTCTTAAGGATCTACCCTAAGAACCAACTACTTCTCATTCATTCATTCCTAAGGATCATCCTAAGGAAACAACATGAAGTCCATTGTTGCCAATGACACTTTGGTCAAGCGCAGCTGCTAATCTTGTCACTTAGGACCAGCTGCCAGAATTGGGACATTTTCTATGAGGCGCTTCTGCCGGTATTGACCTTTAAACGCTACTGTCATGGTCATAAGGCTCCCTATAAGGCGCAGCTGCCGATACTGTCCTTAGAGCGCAGCTGCTAGGACGTTTGTCGTAGATCTAAAACATCTACGGGTTGTGGCGCAGCTGCCAGTGCTCCTCTATAGGGTACTAGGTCCACTACTTCCAATGTATACCTATAGGGCACTAGGTCCATGCTACTAATGTTCCTCTATTTTAGCTTTTATCCCTCATCATTCATCTACCCATGTTTTACCCAACATATTTCGTAGATATAAAATACTTTATACAGTATACATCTTTTAAAACATGTAGAAAAATCTTTCACCAGCATAGACAACAAGTATTCAAACAATATGCACACATAGCACGTAGTTTACAATAAAATACTTCATATCTATGTGTAAGATGAAAGGGACCATGCACTCACTTGAAAGGTGGTGACTCAGCTCTCGGACAGCGCTTCGATACTCTCAAAACGATATTCCTTCGATAAAACCTAGTACCAATACCACTAGGGTTTAGTCTAATGATAACCGCGACAAATTAATTAGTCTGACTATTATTAAGCGTTAATAACGCTCAATATAACTCATAATAATAGCCCAAATAATTATTTTAAGGACCTAATAACATTCCAATAATCATTTGAAAGCTATATTAAAAACTGCGTAAGCGTAGCACACTTATAGCGAATTTTATCGAAAATCGGAACTTAACTGGAGCAGCGTTTCGAAACCGGAAAACTCTTTTTTCTCGGGACTCCGGGAGCCTCGGGGCTTCCCTCGGGGGCTAAGGGGCTTAACTAGGGCTTAGTGGGGTTTATAGCACTTAGAGAGAGAAAATTTGTAGAGAGAGAAGTGAAAAATGGTGTGAAGAATGAAGAAATCTCGGCCCCTTTTTATCGCCTTGCGAGGCCTCGGTACGCTGGGCGTACCTCGGACCTACGCGGGGCGTAACCATCGGATAAGGGCGCCACCTCGGACCAGCTGGCTTGCACTCCGGAAGAGATAAGGGCGAGGGTACGCGGTGCGTACTGGCTTTGGACGAGGGCGTAAGCGAGGGCGACGTGTTCTTCATCCGAAGCGAGATCTGATCAGCGATGGACGGCCCACAATGTGCCATGTCATCAATTCCTTATCAGCCTTCGCAAATTGCATTCTCGACTTCTAAAAATCATAACTTTCACATACGAGCTCCGTTTTCGACGTTCTTTATATCCACGCGAAGGTGGGAACGTACTCTACAACTTTCGTTTAGACTTCGTCGGCTAATTTTGGCTCGATTTTAAATTTTATATTATTAACAGGTCGGGACAGGATTGGTCCGTTAAATCCTCATAACTTCTTCATCCGACATCCGTTTTCGCCCATCTTTTTCTCGTTACGCTTTCTCAACGAGATCTTTGATTCTCGTTTAGGTCGTGTAGGCTAAAAACCGCTCGATCTAATTTTCGAATTTCGGGTTGTACACTGCTAACTCGAAACTTCGAAAAATCATAACTTCTTCATACGAAGTCAGATTTGGGCGTTCTTTTTATCGATGTTCTTAGTTTAACATATTCTACGACTTTCGTTTAGATCGCTAAGGCTAAATCTCGCTCTATCGTAAATTCACTATTTACGCTTCTCGGTGCCGTGCCGGTTCTGTCGCGAAACTTCGACAGGTCATAACTTCTTCGTTATAACTCGGATTTCGGCGTTCTTTATATGTACGGAAACCTCGTGACATATACTACAACTTGGTTAAGATTATTTATGCTAAGTAATCTTTTGTCGAAAAGTCGTTTTCGACCCCTATTGCCTCTAAATTGACTAGCCCGGATTTGCGGGCGTTACACCTCATCCTAATTACAAGGGCCTAAAGGTCTAAGCCCAAACCTTATAAAACTATTAACCTTATGTAAATAGAAAAAATAGTACCTTATAAATCCTGAATGTTACATATGTTGAGGTGGAAGATATGGTGGCAAAGATGAGGCTGGGCTAGAAAGAGTTAGGGTTGATCGACACACATCATTTATCTTTTTTTAGCAATGAAATGCCAAATAGAGAGGAAGAAGATGATGATGGTAGAGCTTGGCATGTATGACACCCACTCCCTTGGGTCTTAGCCAATAAATAAGATTATTTGTATTTGAGCTTACTAGCTTGTAATTGTATTTAGAAGATCCAACCCACAATATCTTTGTAAGATTTTGTATAGTTTTGCTTAATGAGAATGAATCCTCATATGTAACGACCCAAAAATCACAACAAAAAATTTTCTTTAAAAACATTACTAAAATCATATTTATAAAAACTGTATCATAAGTCATAACATAATTTCTCGAGTATTAATTTAAAACATAATATCGTTATCAGAGTCAAACATTCCCAGGCTAACTGACTATAGTGTGTGCACTGCAATCTTCCCGAGCTCCTCTTTTGAAAACCGAGTACCTGAAACTAAAACTGAAAAACATAAGCACGAAGCTTAGTGAGCTCCCCCAATCTACCACATACCATGCAATAACATATAAAGCACATACTGGGCCTTGCCCACTGCATCAGACCGAGGTCCGGACTAACTGGGGCCTTGCCCCCCGCATCGGACCGAAGTCCGGAAACTGACTGGGACCTTGTCCCCTGCATCGGACCGAATTCCGGACTAACTGAGGCCTTGCCCCCTGCATCGGACTGAAGTCCGGACTAACTGGGGCCTTGCCCCCTGCATCGGACCGAAGTCCGGACTAACTGACTGGGGCCTTGCCCCCTACATCGGACCGAAGTCCGGAACTAACTGAACAGAACCTAACATAAACATATCAACTAGCATGAACACACATATACTACATCGGGCCGTAGCCCGGAACACATAACACATAAATCCTGTCTGAGCCACGAAGGCATCAAACATGATAACTACTGCATCGGATCAAATCTGGAAACTACTACAAGCTAAATGTGCCGGCATTGTGGCCTTAGACCCGTTCCTACTGGAAGGAAACTCACCTGAACTGCTGACCTCTGCTGATAATCCTCTGGCTGCTACTCGACAATCCCCTGAGCCACTGCTCCTCTAGCTCTCCGAACTATCAATATCAATATGACACTTAGTCTGACAGTCCTCTAAAACTCAACTAAGTCAACTCTGGTCAAGGTCAAAATCCTGGTCAAAGTCAACCTTCCAGGTCAACCCTACTCGCCGAGTCCACCTACTAACTCGCCGAGTTCATATGCTCAGGATCCTTCTATTCGCGACTCGACTCGCCGAGTCAGTCCATGACTCACCGAGTCCAATTATTTCCGAGTCCTGACCTGTCCAACTCGTTGAGTCTCTGTGACAACCCGATATTTCAACTCTTTGTAACGACCATAATGGGTCAAGTATTGTAACCACTTCTGAATAATAAAAAGCTACCTTCATAATAACATGTATAAATAAGTTCTACTTAATTTCCTTCTATGATTAAATGTCTTTGAAACATAATCGTACGTGAAAAGAACGCCCAAATCCGACTTCATATAGCGAAGATGTGATTTTTCCAAGTTCGGCTTAGCATCAGACAACTAAAAACTCGAATCGGAAATCGAGCGACTTTTGGCCGGAATGACCTAAACGAGAATCGAAGGTCTCGTCAATGGTATTTCAGCGGTAAAAAGTCTGGCAAAAACCGACATCAGATAAAGAAGTTATGAATTTTCTAAGAAATTCCTTAAACGCGATGGATTTTTAATAAATAATAAAAATATAATTTTGGAATTTGCCGACGGAGTCTAAACGAAAGTTGTAGAGCGTAGTCTCACCTACGCGAGGATATAAAGACCATCGAAAACGGAGTTCGTATGAAGAAGATATGAATTTTGGAAGTTTATTAAATAAATTAGTTAATTATTTAATTCAAAATTCGGACATTATCCGAAGGGGGGGTCCGCTTCCTCATCCGGGTACGCGCCGCGTACCTCTGTACGCCCTGCGTACTCGTAAGACTTGGCCTCGGATCGTCCACGTCGCCATATCCGAGAAATCCGATCCATCCGACCCGCCCGACCCGTCCGACCCGACGTCCCATCCGACCCGGTGTCCCATCCGACCCACCTCCCCAGCAACCCGTCCCATCCGACCCGAGAACCCAACAACCCGTCCCATCCGAACCGAGGCAGTCGAGGCTTCGGTCATGCATGACGTACGCGTACGCAGCGCGTACGAGCGTACGCCCCGCGTACCGAGGCAGACCAGCCTTCCTATAAATAGAATGCGAGGGTTTCCAAAGAAAGGGTTCATTTCTCTTCTCTCTCTCTCAACTTTGCCTCGTTTTCCGTGTCCGTTCAAACCCGAAGCTCTGGTCTTTTTGGCTCAAGTCCCGAAGGTCGATTTTACTCCCGAGATTCCCGAGAATCCCGAGGAAAATCCGTTTCCCGAGACGAAACTCTGCCCGGTTTTCCATCTCGCTATCTTCAAACTTTCAGGTGAGTTTCATACCCCTTAATCAACCGTTTTAATTATTCTAAATACTTTTATATGTTTTCAAGGGGGGGATTACAAGTAAAACACACGAGTATTATCGTGTGTTCCATAAGGAAACTCTTTTATATACTGTTATATATTCAAATATCATGCGATTTATAAACATTTAAAGGAACTTTTATATATATATAACATATGTCACAATAGCATCTTACCTTTTAAAATATAATGTTCTTGTAATGCATGTATAAACTAAACTATTCTTAGATTTTTCTTGTCTATCCTAGACTCTACACCCAAAAATCTATACTTTCATAAACAAGCGATTCCTTTTCTCAATGTTTCTAAACAAACAAGACACGCTTTTTGAAAACTATAATAGGTATGGTTTTACGAAACAAATTTCTAATTCTTATGTAGTAGAATCACATATTTCAAGAAGTTCACTTTCGTGTACAAGAACAAACGTAACATTTTAACAAGTAGATCTGTTTTTATACCACGGATTTGTGAGACACTAACTTCATGTACGTTCGAGTACACATTTCAAGTCCTGTATTATATACCAGAATCCCTTGGAGGGGGAGCATGGTGTTTGTGTATAGATCTATACGGGCTTGACAAACCCGCGCCCTGACTGTTAGCTGCAGTCCACCGTTTGGGGTGACAAACGTCATAACATTCCAACGCCTGAAGAACGTTGTGTATAGGCATTCAGAGTCAATAGTATGGTTATAAAACTCACAAGGGGTATTAAAATGCATTGATTTACAAGGTTTTCAAATTCATTGGTTCTTTTACATTTACATACATTTTAGAAACAAACATTGGTCTTGAGTGAAGGCTACTTTTATACTAGTAGAAAATATTGGATTTTCTAACCAACGAAGATAAAACATTTCAGTTCATTCAAACATTGTCACTTAAATACTTATGAAATTCACCAGCTTAAATGCTGATCTACTCTTTCAAAATTACTTGTATGTCCCAGGGAATCAGTAATTTCAGGTATTCATTTCGCTTTTGATGAAGGGATGCTGCGGCGCCAGTTTAATCTCGTATTTTGACATCATATTGTAATTGAGTTTTGAACATGTAACTTTTGACAAATGTAAACTTTCAATTATATATATGATGGTTGTATTGCTTTCTTTACTATGTATTCATTTGTTACGTTACCACATGAAGTCATCCGCCCCCGAACGTTTCCGCCGTTCAGGTTTGGGGGTGTGACAGATTGGTATCAGAGCAATGTTTATAGTGAACTAAGTATATCGAACCACATAAGATATACAAACTATAAATGCTTAAGGGACTAATACTCTCTGACAAAACAAATTTTCTTTTTACACTTAAGCCGCATTTCGTTCAACTTAAATTGGTAGTTCATTTAAGTACAAATACATACATACCACGAACTATTTTCATGTTATACAACTATACAAGTATTTAGACAAGTTGACACTACGATTGGGACTCGATATATGTAATCAGATTTTGGACAAATATAGCGTGATCAACTATATTTGCCCAAGATTGGACCAACGTATATCGAGGAATGATCGTAGTAAGCAACAAGTCAAAACTTACCAAACCATTACAAGAATCAAACACAAGCACTTAAATACTATAGGAGTATTTGCTATCTAAACTAGTTTAACTTACATGTTTTACATGTTCCGACTTTACTCAATTCTTATAACCCTATTTCTCGTACAGCCAAATGGCTGGATTTCACCACCCTGGCGACCCCTACTTTCCCAACCAAGGCAACGGAGGATGGATCGAAGATGATCCCGAAGAGGACGAGGAACCCATAGAAGTGGGTGATGACTCCGGTACCGACTCAGAGCCGGAAGTTATCAATCCACCACCCATTCAACCTCCCGTCTTCGTAAGGAACTTTCAAGGACCGACTCCCGTCTGGGGAAGTCACCTCCACCATTGGAGCCAACAGCAAAACCTACGCCCTCCCTACGGCATGTGCCGGGACTTCTATGATGTCCGCGGCGGAGGTTCGGCTGATCGAGCACTCCCGGTAATGGTGGGTAAGTTAGCCAATCAGTCCTATCAGTCTGGAGTACAAGCTAGCCGACTCCGGGATATCAATGTGGAAGTGCAGGTTCACACTTCTGACATCCGTAGGCTGGACAAGATGCAAGACAACGCTCAATTCCAAACCGAAGCGTTTCAAGCGCAAATGATTGCAGCCCTCGCCGAACTAAGGGAACAACAAGCCGCTTTCGATAGGCGTCTAATGGAGTCAAAGCAATCAGATACGGAGTCAAGCTCCAAGCGCAACCTTCGACGCAAGTAGTGCTTGTCAAGGACTCAAATTTTGTTATAGCTTAGGACCTCGGCTAAAAGTCTTTAAATTTCTCGAACTTTGTAATCGGAGACCCTTATTGGGGTCAAATTTTCATGATCGTTGTAACAACTTTTATATTAATATAAGTGGCACTATTACTACAATGTTGAGTATTTCGTTCGAACCTTGAATGGTCTTTGAGAACCCCAAATACTTGTTTCATACCTTCAGTCTTACAAATAACTTTCATCCTTCTATTGTAAGACTCATACTATCATCTGTTGTTGAACTATAGCGATTTAGTTCATGAGACACATACATTTTCCATTCTATGAAATTCTCATCCTTGTCTTTTCAATCTATAGTTGAAGGATGCCTCCGCGTAGGAATCCAAGGCGAAACAACGGTGAGGAAGCACCTATACCACCACCACCTCCACCACCCCAATTTGATGCTGTTATGTTTCAAGCAGCAGTCACCGCAGCAGTGGCAGCTGCCATGTCACAGATCAATAACTCAAGTACTAATGGCTCGGGATCTGGCACACACCCATCCAACCATGGCGAGAGTCATGGACCACCTCGGGAATGCACCTATAAGGACTTCACTAATGCCAAGCCCCGAATGTTTTATGGTACTGGTGGTGTGATGGCCCTGAGGCAGTGGATCGAAAGGACGGAGGCAGTCTTTGAAATATGCTCCTGCCCCGAGCACAGCAAGGTCAAATTCGCAACTTTCACCCTTCTCGATAAAGCTTTAACTTGGTGGAATGGCCACGTTAAAGTACTTACCCTAATCGTGGCGAACTCCATAAGCTGGGAGAACTTGAAGGCCATGATGATGAGAGAATACTGCCCACGGGGAGAAATTCAAAAGCTTGAACACGAGCTATGGACTCTCGGAATGGTGGGTACCGACATCGCTACTTATACCAACAGATTCTGCGAGCTGGCAATCCTTTGTCCAGATATGATTGCTCCCGAGAGCAAGAAGATAGAAAGGTACATCTGGGGACTGACGCCCCAAATGCGATCAAGCGTGTTAGCTTCTAAACCTGACACCTTTGAAAGTGCTAAGGAACTGGCACAATCTCTGATCGACTACGGAGGTCATCAGAACTCAATCACTTCTGCACCAGCACCACAGAAAGCAAACAACAACTACAACAACTACAACAACAACAACCACAACAATGGCAGGAAGAGAGCATGGATTAAAGGGAAGGGTGGATCTTCCCAAGAATCCGCGAAGAAACAACTTGTGTCAGTAAATGCTGCCATTGTACCTACTACAGCCCCTATAAATACCTACCCAACAAAGCCTTATATAGGCAACCTCCCAAAATGCACCAAATGCAATTACCACCACCATGGACCTTGTCGAACTATGCAGTGCGCCAACTGCAGCCAGAAAGGGCACACAGCCCGTTTCTGCAAGGAACCCGCAAAGCCGATCACTCAAGTTCCCGGTGCGGGTGTAGGGCAGGCTTGCTACGGTTGTGGCGAGGTGGGCCACTACCAGAGAAACTGTCCTAAGGCAGCAGGCACCGGAGGTGTGAGACGAGTTTTGGCAATAGGCCACAACGAAGCTGTAGCTGACCCAACTATTGTTGCTGGTACGTTCCTTCTCGATAATTCATACGCATGCATATTATTCGATAGCGGAGCGGAGAGAAGTTTCGTGAGTCAAAACTTTATTCATTTACTTAAACCTAAACCTAGCAAGTTAGAAAAATCATTCACTATAGAGATGGCCAATGGAAAAACCGAAAACACAAATTGCATATACATGGGCTGTACGTTAACATTAGACGGCCATTCTTTCCCAATCAATCTCATGCCGGTTCAAATTAAAAGTTTCGACGTCATAGTCGGCATGGATTGGTTGAGCCTTCTTCGCGCCGACATCATGTGCTTTGAGAAAGCAGTCCGTCTTAACCTCCCAAACAACGAAACATTAGTTGTCTACGGCGACAAATCTAGTGCAAACCTTCGCATCATTTCGTGCATCCAAGCTCGAAAGTGCTTGCGGAAGGATTGTCGAGCATTCCTAGCGCACATCGTCGATACAAGTCAAGAACTGAAGGACATCAAGAGCATCTCGGTAGTACGCGACTTTCCCGATATCTTTCCAGAAGAACTGCCAGGATTACCACCGCAACGCCAAGTCGAGTTTAGAATCGACTTAATTCCAGGAGCTACCCCAGTAGCGAAGTCGCCTTATCGTCTTGCACCAGCAGAGATGCAGGAACTTTCCAGTCAACTTAATGAACTCCTTCGCAAAGGATTCATAAGACCAAGTTTCTCACCTTGGGGAGCACCGGTCTTGTTTGTAAAGAAGAAAGACGGATCGTTCCGTATGTGCATCGACTACAGAGAGCTGAACAAACTTACTGTCAAGAACCGCTATCCTCTACCCCGTATCGACGACCTATTCGATCAACTTCAAGGGGCGAACTACTTCTCCAAAATAGACCTGCGATCCGGATATCACCAATTACGAGTTCTAGAGGGGGACATTCCAAAGACAGCCTTCCGAACTCGTTATGGACACTACGAATTCGTGGTGATGCCGTTAGGATTAACCAATGCACCAGCAGTATTTATGGACCTAATGAATAGGGTATGCCGCCCTTACTTGGATCAGTTCGTCATCGTCTTTATCGATGATATACTTATCTACTCTCGAAGTGAGGAAGAGCATAGTCAACACCTACGAAAAGTCCTAGAAACACTGCGAACGGAGAAACTCTATGCGAAGTTCTCTAAGTGCGAATTTTGGATTCGAAGAGTCGAATTTTTAGGTCACGTTGTTAGCGAGAAAGGTATACACGTGGAACCTTCCAAAATTAAGGCTATTGAGAACTGGTCGGCACCAAAGACACCTACAGAAATTCGCCAATTTCTAGGTCTAGCTGGCTACTATCGCAGATTCATAAAGAACTTTTCGAGCATTGCGAAACCTCTTACTTCATTAACCCAGAAAGGAGTGGCCTTTGACTGGGAAGCGAAACAAGAGAAGGCATTCCAGACACTAAAACAGGCCTTGTGCACCGCACCGATACTATCCCTCCCCGAAGGGATAGAAGACTTCGTAGTGTATTGCGATGCTTCAAATCAAGGACTTGGTTGTGTTCTTATGCAAAGAGGGAAGGTTATCGCTTATGCCTCCCGACAGCTTAAGACACACGAAGTGAACTATACGACACACGACCTTGAGTTAGGAGCAGTGGTATTTGCTCTGAAGATCTGGAGGCACTACTTATACGGAACAAAGAGTACTATATTCACCGATCACAAGAGCCTTCAACACATTTTCGATCAGAAGGAACTCAACATGCGACAACGACGATGGGTTGAGTTACTGAATGACTACGAATGCGAAATTCGTTATCATCCTGGCAAGGCCAACGTAGTAGCCGACGCCCTCAGTCGAAAGGAATACACTGGTCGGAGGGTCAAATCTCTGACCATGACTATCCATTCCCACCTATCCACACAAATTAAAGAAGCACAAATGGAAGCTTTGCAACCTGAAAATGTGGCGGGTGAATCCCTGCGAGGAATGGAGAAGAATTTAGAAGTCAAGGGTGGCGGAGCCTACTATCTCATGGACCGAATCTGGACCCCAAATCATGGTGGTTTCAGAAACGTAGTCATGACCGAGGCTCACAATTCAAGATATTCCGTTCACCCGGGTTCAGATAAAATGTATCTGGATCTTAAGAAACTGTACTGGTGGCCTAACATGAAAGCAGAAATTGCTACCTTCGTGAGTAAATGTCTTACTTGCGCTAAGGTTAAGGTCGAGTACCAGAAACCGTCAGGACTACTACAACAACCAGAGATACCGGAATGGAAATGGGAGCGGATTACTATGGACTTCATAACCAAGTTACCCAAGACGACAAGTGGACTCGATACCATATGGGTCATTGTCGACAGGTTGACCAAATCCGCACATTTCCTACCCATCAAGGAGACTGACAAAATGGAGAAGCTTACAAGAACTTACTTAAGGGAAGTAGTACGACTGCATGGTGTTCCGATATCCATTATCTCCGATCGAGATAGTAGATTCACTTCAAGATTCTGGCAGTCACTACAAAGTTCCCTGGGAACTAGGCTAGACATGAGTACAGCCTACCACCCACAGACAGACGGACAAAGTGAGAGAACAATACAAACTTTAGAAGACATGTTGAGAGCCTGTGTGATTGACTTTGGAAAGGCATGGGATATTCATTTACCCCTTGTCGAATTTTCATACAACAATAGTTATCATACAAGCATAAAGGCTGCTCCGTTTGAAGCCCTCTATGGTCGAAAGTGCAGATCCCCTCTGTGCTGGACTGAAGTTGGCGATACCCAGTTAGCTAGAGGAAGAGTTCCTGAAAGCACTCTCACAGGTCCGGAGATCATACGTGAAACAACAGAGAAGATCGTTCAGATTCGTGAACGATTGAAGGCCTCAAGAGACCGACAGAAAAGCTACGCTGACCAAAGGAGGAAACCTTTAGAATTCCAGGTAGGAGACCACGTCTTATTAAAGGTCTCACCGTGGAAGGGTTTAATACGATTTGGAAAGCGTGGGAAACTAAATCCAAGATACATAGGGCCTTTCGAGATTCTTGCCAGAATCGGCCCTGTGGCTTACAAGCTTAACCTACCGCGCGAACTTAGTAACATCCATCCAACCTTCCACGTCTCAAACTTGAAAAAGTGTCTGTCCGACGAGACTCTTGTTATTCCACTCGACGAGATCGAGATCAACGAGAGCCTCAACTTTGTGGAAGAACCAGTAGAAATCATGGATCGAGAGGTCAAGCAAACAAAACAAAGTCGAATACCCATCGTGAAGGTTCGATGGAACGCCAAGCGGGGACCCGAATTCACATGGGAACGCGAAGATCAGATGAAACAAAAGTACCCTCATCTCTTTCATGTTCACTAGTATCTTTACTACTTTAAATTTCGGGACGAAATTCTCTCTAACGGGGGGATGATGTGACAACCCGATATTTCAACTCTTTGTAACGACCATAATGGGTCAAGTATTGTAACCACTTCTGAATAATAAAAAGCTACCTTCATAATAACATGTATAAATAAGTTCTACTTAATTTCCTTCTATGATTAAATGTCTTTGAAACATAATCGTACGTGAAAAGAACGCCCAAATCCGACTTCATATAGCGAAGATGTGATTTTTCCAAGTTCGGCTTAGCATCAGACAACTAAAAACTCGAATCGGAAATCGAGCGACTTTTGGCTGGAATGACCTAAACGAGAATCGAAGGTCTCGTCAATGGTATTCCAGCGGTAAAAAGTCTGGCAAAAACCGACATCAGATAAAGAAGTTATGAATTTTCTAAGAAATTCCTTAAACGCGATGGATTTTTAATAAATAATAAAAATATAATTTTGGAATTTGCCGACGGAGTCTAAACGAAAGTTGTAGAGCGTAGTCTCACCTACGCGAGGATATAAAGACCATCGAAAACGGAGTTCGTATGAAGAAGATATGAATTTTGGAAGTTTATTAAATAAATTAGTTAATTATTTAATTCAAAATTCGGACATTATCCGAAGGGGGGGTCCGCTTCCTCATCCGGGTACGCGCCGCGTACCTCTGTACGCCCTGCGTACTCGTAAGACTTGGCCTCGGATCGTCCACGTCGCCATATCCGAGAAATCCGATCCATCCGACCCGCCCGACCCGTCCGACCCGACGTCCCATCCGACCCGGTGTCCCATCCGACCCACCTCCCCAGCAACCCGTCCCATCCGACCCGAGAACCCAACAACCCGTCCCATCCGAACCGAGGCAGTCGAGGCTTCGGTCATGCATGACGTACGCGTACGCAGCGCGTACGAGCGTACGCCCCGCGTACCGAGGCAGACCAGCCTTCCTATAAATAGAATGCGAGGGTTTCCAAAGAAAGGGTTCATTTCTCTTCTCTCTCTCTCAACTTTGCCTCGTTTTCCGTGTCCGTTCAAACCCGAAGCTCTGGTCTTTTTGGCTCAAGTCCCGAAGGTCGATTTTACTCCCGAGATTCCCGAGAATCCCGAGGAAAATCCGTTTCCCGAGACGAAACTCTGCCCGGTTTTCCATCTCGCTATCTTCAAACTTTCAGGTGAGTTTCATACCCCTTAATCAACCGTTTTAATTATTCTAAATACTTTTATATGTTTTCAAGGGGGGGATTACAAGTAAAACACACGAGTATTATCGTGTGTTCCATAAGGAAACTCTTTTATATACTGTTATATATTCAAATATCATGCGATTTATAAACATTTAAAGGAACTTTTATATATATATAACATATGTCACAATAGCATCTTACCTTTTAAAATATAATGTTCTTGTAATGCATGTATAAACTAAACTATTCTTAGATTTTTCTTGTCTATCCTAGACTCTACACCCAAAAATCTATACTTTCATAAACAAGCGATTCCTTTTCTCAATGTTTCTAAACAAACAAGACACGCTTTTTGAAAACTATAATAGGTATGGTTTTACGAAACAAATTTCTAATTCTTATGTAGTAGAATCACATATTTCAAGAAGTTCACTTTCGTGTACAAGAACAAACGTAACATTTTAACAAGTAGATCTGTTTTTATACCACGGATTTGTGAGACACTAACTTCATGTACGTTCGAGTACACATTTCAAGTCCTGTATTATATACCAGAATCCCTTGGAGGGGGAGCATGGTGTTTGTGTATAGATCTATACGGGCTTGACAAACCCGCGCCCTGACTGTTAGCTGCAGTCCACCGTTTGGGGTGACAAACGTCATAACATTCCAACGCCTGAAGAACGTTGTGTATAGGCATTCAGAGTCAATAGTATGGTTATAAAACTCACAAGGGGTATTAAAATGCATTGATTTACAAGGTTTTCAAATTCATTGGTTCTTTTACATTTACATACATTTTAGAAACAAACATTGGTCTTGAGTGAAGGCTACTTTTATACTAGTAGAAAATATTGGATTTTCTAACCAACGAAGATAAAACATTTCAGTTCATTCAAACATTGTCACTTAAATACTTATGAAATTCACCAGCTTAAATGCTGATCTACTCTTTCAAAATTACTTGTATGTCCCAGGGAATCAGTAATTTCAGGTATTCATTTCGCTTTTGATGAAGGGATGCTGCGGCGCCAGTTTAATCTCGTATTTTGACATCATATTGTAATTGAGTTTTGAACATGTAACTTTTGACAAATGTAAACTTTCAATTATATATATGATGGTTGTATTGCTTTCTTTACTATGTATTCATTTGTTACGTTACCACATGAAGTCATCCGCCCCCGAACGTTTCCGCCGTTCAGGTTTGGGGGTGTGACAGTCTCCACCCGACTCACTGATTCGAGTTTCAACTCGAAGGGTTTGGGGTTTCGCGACCTGACTCGCCGAGTCCAAGAATAGACTCGCCAAGCCCAAGGCAATCTTCAACCAACTCGTCGATTTGTTCTTCCAACTCGCCGAGTTCATGCCTAACTTCATCCGACTCGACGAGTTGTTCATCCCACTCGTCGAGTTCCTCCTCATCTTCATGCTACTCGCCGAGTCCATTCAGATCTACATACATGCAGAGGACTTTTGAGTCATGCATGGACTCCAAACTGTAGATCCACTCTTCTAAAGCCTATTCCTTACGTAAAGTGGCAAACTTTACGTGTAGCTAACGAGATCTAGGCTCAAATCACTATAAACTAGGGTTTGAGACAAAGGGGCTCAACAATCAACCCATAGACTGATGCTTTATGATTCTCTAGGCCAAGATACACATAAATCTGAAGTAACAACTTCAGATCTGGGCTTCTAACTCGAAATGGTTCATAAACTTGTCCTAAAAGCCCCAAATCCCATGATAAAGGTTGATCTATATGCAAAAGAGGGAAGGTAGCGACTCATTACCTTCAAATGCTCTGGAAGACCTCACAAACTCTGGATCTACTCCCAATTCTTGAATCCCCAATGTGTGCATTCTTCCTTCTTCCTTCAAATCACCCAAAATGGCAAGAAAGCTTGAATGAGCAACAATGGAGGCTTAGGGTTTCTGGTTCTGGACTACAGGGCCGCAAATGAGCCCTAGGGAAGAGAATAAGATGCTTAAATAGGGTACCAAGTCCCGAAATTAGGGTTTCCTCGTTCAGAACCAACTCGCTGAGTTCACGAGCCGACTCGTCAAGTTCCTCCCTGGGCTCGACGAGTCCACTCCTTGACTTAAGGTTTCTTTCCTTTTCTTGGACTTTCTGATCTTGGGTGTTACATCATAAGAAATAGTCATTTTATATGATATCATAGTCAAACATCTATTTTCTTTCTCCTAAGATTTCTTCATTCCTTCTGAACTAGCCACCAACACACTCTTTCCTTGATGACAACCTTCTCTTTCTCCTAATATTATTCTTTTCTTTATATTATGACTACCAACAACGACAACCTTCGAAATTATGAACATCAAATCATACATTTACCTCCCGTTTCTGGCAGAAGTTCCACGAGGAATTGGGCACGCGGCTGCATTTTAGCACAACATATCATCTACAGACCGATGGTCAGAGTGAGCGGACCATTCAGACTCTCGAGGATTTGTTGAGGGCGTGTGTCATTGACTTCGGTGGGAGCTGGGATTCCCACCTACCCCTCGCAGAGTTCGCTTACAACAATAACTATCATTCCAGTATTGGCGCCCCGCCTTACGAGCTGCTGTATGGGCGGAGATGTCGCACCCTGGTTTTTTGGGGTGAGGTTGGACACAGGGTGATAGGATGGACGGATGTAGTCTTGCAGACTACCAAGAAGATTCAGCAAATTAAACAACGACTGCAGACCGCTCAGAGTCGGCAGAAGAGTTACGACAGACGTCGATCTAAGTTGGGGTTCCAGGTGGGGGACATGGTATTATTGAAGCTTTCACCCTGGAAGTGTGTGATTCGTTTCAGAAAGAGGGGAAAGTTGGGTCCCCGATACATTGGGTCGTTCAGGATTATTGTCAGGGTTGGCAAGTTGGCATATAGGCTAGAGTTACCGGAGGATCTTAGTCGGATCCACAACACTTTCCATGTTTTGCAATTGCAAATGTGTATTATGGATCAGGAGGCAGTGGTATCGTTGGATGATATCCAGGTCGATGAACGCCTGAATTACGTGGAGAGGCCAGTGACCATACTAGAGAGGAAGTTGAAGGTCTTTCGGAACAAGGAAATACCTTTGGTGAAGGTACAGTGGGAGCATCAAAGGGGATCCGAGTGGACGTGGGAGCCCGAGTCCGAGATGCGGGAGCATTACCCGGTATGACATCCCCAAAATCACGGCCAGAAAAGACCGATTTTGTTTATGCTTTATAAAAATCAGAGTACTTCTTTTCTTAAAAATGTTGTGGAATTTGTTCCCAGAAAAACACGATGAATACGTTATTAAAAACATTTTCGAAGAAACTTATTTTATTCATTTTAAAACATTTGGGATGTCATTGTCAATAAAGAAACATAAGCATAAACAAAACTTACATTTATTTACACTAGTGATCTACATCTCTTTAATCTCTCAGTGTAATGTGACTTCGTATCAACACCTGTGATATAAATAAACTGAGTGGGTCAGATTGGGAAACCTGGTGAGTACATAGGGTTTCCAACCCACAATAATATAACTATTATGTTTAAACAATCAAACAATCAACCCAATTTACTCTTAAGGATTTAACCTAAGAGTCATCTATCCTGCATTCGTTTATTCCGAAGTCCCTTACTTCTAGAGTTATAGGACTGGCACTAAATCGATAGCTGCTATAGTCTACTCATCGGGTATTAAATCCATAGCTACCAGTGTTTATCTAATAGGTACTAAGTCCATAGCTACCAATTCCTAACAGGTACTAAATCCATAGCTACCAGTTCCTAACAGGTACTAAATCCATAGCTACCAGCTCCTAACAGGTACTAAATCCATAGCTACCAGCTCCTAACAGGTACTAAATCCATAGCTACAAGCGTCTAACTAATAGGTACTAAGTCCATAGCTATCGGTGTTCGTCCCATAGGCACTAAGTCTATAGTTGCCAAAGTATACTCTCATCATCTTATATCTCTCATCATTCATCTACCCATGTCATACCCAACATATTTGTATATATAAAATACGTATACGGTTTAAGTCATTTAAAACATGTATAAAACGTTCATCCAACATAGACAACAAGTATTCAGACAATAAGCATACATAGCACGTAGTTTATATAAAATACTTCATATCTATGTGTAAGTTGAAGGGGACCATGCACTCACTTGAAAGGTGGTGACTCAGCACTCGGACAGCGCTTCGATACTCTCAAAATGATATTCTTTCGATAAAACCTAGTACCAATACCACTAGGGTTTAGTCTAACGATAACCGCGACAAATTAATTAGTCTGACTATTATTAAGCGTTAATAACACTCAATATAACTCATAATAATAGCCCAAATAATTATTTTAAGGACCTAATAACATTCCTATAATTATTTGAAAGCTATATTAAAAATTGCGTAAGCGCAGCACACTTATAGCGAATTTTATCGAAAACCGGAACTTATTTGGAGCAGCGTTTCTAAACCGAAAGACACTTTTTCTCGGGACTTCGGGAGCCTCGAGGCTTCCCTCGGGTGCTAGGGAGGTTCCCTAGGGTTTAGTAGTGTTTAGAACACTTAGAGAGAGAAAGAAGTTAGAGAGAGAGTGAAGAAAGGTGTGGAAAATGCGGAACCCTCGTCCTCCTTTTATACCCAGCGAGGCCTCGGATTACGCTGGGCGTAGTCCTTGGCTACGCTGGGCGTAGTCTCGGATAGGATTGCCAGCTTCGCACAGCTAGCTCGTACCTTCTTCGGATGGATAAGACACGAGGGTACGCGGGGCGTAAAGCGAGGGTGACGCGTCGGTCATCGGATGCGAGACTGTGGGGAGCAAGGGAAGGCTAGGATCGTGCCACGTCATCACCAGCTTTGCAAATTGCACTCTCAACTTCTAAAAATCATAACTTTCACATACGAGCTCCTTTTTCGACGTTCTTTATATCCACGCGAAGGTGGGAACGTACTATACAACTTTCTTTTAGACTTAGTTGGCTAATTTTGACTCGATTTTAAATTTTATATTATTAACGGTCCGGGACATGATTGGTCCGTTAAATCCTCATAACTTCTTCATCCAGCATCCATTTTCGCCCATCTTTTTCTCGTTACACTACTCTCAACGAGATCTTCGATTCTCGTTTAGATTGTGTCGGCTAAAAACCGCTCGATCTAATATTCGAATTTCGGGCTGTACACTGCTAGTCCGAAACTTCGAAAAATCATAACTTCTTCATACGAAGTCAGATTTGGGCGTTCTTTTTATCGATGTTCTTAATTTAACATATTCTACGACTTTTGTTTATAACGCTAAGGCTAAATCTCACTCTATCGTAAATTCACTATTTACGCTTCCCGGTGCCGTGTCGGTTCCTTCGCGAAACTTCGTCGGGTCATAACTTCTTCGTTATAACTCGGATTTCGGCGTTCTTTATATGTATGGAAACCTTGTGACATATACTAAAACTTGGTTCAAATTATTTATTCTAAATAATCTTTTGTCGAAAAGTCGTTTTCGACCCCTATTGCCTCTAAATTGACTAGCCCGGATCTACGGGCGTTACACCGGAATCTATTTACCGCAGCAGACTTCAAGGATGAAGTCTAGGTTAAGTGGGGGAGAGTTGTAACATCCCAAGATTTTTGCAGGTATTTCCAAACTCTCCTCTATCTTTACCTTGCCATTTATAGTCCTTGGGGTTGGAAGTGTAGAGCCAAGTTAAGTTTAAGGGCTAAAGTTGCAACCTTGGGCCAAGAAAGAGTACGTTGGGCGTACTAATGTCAGGATGAAACCCTAATATTTAGGGCTTGGGGGATATATATAAGCAACATTATGAGCACCTACCCTTCCCTTACCCCAACCTCCACTGCTTAGAGTCGTTTTCCTCGAACCCTAGCCATTTTCCTGAGAGTTTGAGATTATTGAGTCTTTCTTGAGATTTTTAAGAATAAGTGTTGCATCAAGGAGTTGGAGAAGAAGATCAAGCTTGTAGATTTGAAGTTGGGTTGTGTCCTAGAAGCTCCATAAGGTAAAAAGCTTCAAACTTTATGCATATATGTATAGATCTTGCCATTTTGCTTTAAAGAACCATTTCTTGTCCCAAAAAGTCCCAAAATGGTGCATGGTGTGATTTGGACGAAAAGAACTGTCCTTATAGACTCTTGAAGGAGCCTTGAGTAATAAAAATGAGGTCCTAACAGCTGAATGTGTCCCATGCATGGAGTAAGAAGGTCTTAATGGATTAAGACCAAGTATTAAGATCTTTTTGGACGTCCAAAGTGATAAAGTTCATGACTTTATGGGTCATAGGCACGTTAGGTCACTGAATTTGTAGTTTGGGCTTAAGTGCTTAAGTTATTAAGCACTTATTAGGGTTTTGGCAAAACCCCGCGTACGCCCAACGTAAATTCAATACGCCCAACGTACTGGGTCAACCACCCCGATGGTGGTCAACATATGGACAAGTACGCCCCGCGTACATCCTAAGTTTGGGCCTTTGATGTTTTTGCTTCGAGTTTTGGACTGTTTATTGGCTAATTGGATTTGGGCCTTTGCTGGACTTTATGAATAAGATGTTTTGGGCCAAGTTTTAGATATTGGATCTTAGGATTAGGCCCAATTAGGGAGTTGAGACCAATTTAGTAAATTGGGCCAATAGTGGGCTTTGCATAAGGACTTTCAAGGTTATGGACTTGGTATTGGGCCTTGGCCCAATAAAGAGAATGGACATCATGGATTGTGTGGACACTTAGTCAAGACTGTGATGTTGAGTATTGACTTGATATTTTTATGTGATAGTTTGGGATTTCCGGTAAGACATCGATTAGAGGTTTTTGGTACTTCGACATTACTTGTAAGGTGAGTTACCTCACTATACTAAGGGGTCTAAGGCACCAAGGTCAGCCCATTAGATATGATATCCTAGCAGTTGGTAGTATGTTGAGTATTAGTTAGTGTTGCATGCTTATTGCTATGCCAGTTAGGTAGATCTGTAGGACTACCTGTAGTATTATGTGATTATTTGTATGCTCATTAGTTGTGTTATATGTCGACATATTATGTGGGATGGGTTGAGGTGATATTGCTCCGTGCGGTAACAAACAAACCCGAGAGCATTCCATATATGAGCTGAGGGAGACTCGTACTGTGGGCTCGGGAGCACTCAAAATACGAGCTGAGGGAGACTCGTACTGTGGGCTCGGTGGCAATCTAGATGTGAGCTATGGGCCCGAAAGGCAATCCAGACTCACACTGTGGGCCCAGGGGTAATCCAGTCTGTAAAGTTGTGGACCCAGTACATGTTGTTATTTGTATATGTGTTATGTGAAGTGTATCAGTATTTTGGGGGAACTCATTAAGCCCCGGGCTTACAGTTTTCAGTTTATTGTTTCAGGTACATCAGGGGATTGCGGAAAGGCAAAGAAATGATCGTACAACTCCTCATATTTATGTTTATGTTTCTGGGATACTCTGATATTATACATTTTGAAAACAAGTTTTGTAATGATTAATGGTTTTGAAATGTTTTTAAAAGTTTAAATTTGGCATGATTTTTATGGGTGTTACAAATACGTTTCTTCGGAAATGTTTTGATAATATCATTATCATGTTTTTGTGAACAGATTCCGCAATATTATTATTTTAAGGATACTATGATTCCAAAATAAGCATAAATAAATCGGTCCTTTTTGGCCGTGAAATTGGGAATGTCACACTACTCAAAGATGTCGTGTAATGTATGATAATGTTATGATTATGTACATTAAGTTATGCTAAACGTTAAATAAAACATGATTAAAATGCAAATGAAATGCAATTTACCACGTGTTAGTGAGTTTATTGAAGTGCTTAATCCTAACATGAAGTTCTAATATGGTTGTTTTAGGAGGGGAGTGTGAAGCTCTTTAAGGAGGTTTCATAGGTATCATGCTTCAACAATGGTAGTGGCTACGCCACAACAATAAATTTGGAAATAACATCATGTTACTTTAAGGAACATGAAATGAGATTATTTCCCAATAAGACATAATAGTTTGACATGGACTGTCTAGTAACTAGAGTCGACGACTGAGTATGCCATGAAACTCATTTGGAAAGTAAAGCAACGACTCTCTCTCTCTCTCTCTCTCTCTCTCTCTCTCTCTATATATATATATATATATATATATATATATATATATATATATATATCTTTCGTATATCCTAATATAGTCTCTATCTCGGAGGGGGAGTGTTATTGTATCCAATATTGGTGGGACACGATCCTATAAGGGTGCAAAAAATAGAGCAAATAGTGGTAGCTAGCGGCGAATGATAGGGGTGGTGCCTCCATTCCTTTCATGTGGGGGCTGAAGTGCTTCCTAGGTGGCAAGGGGTTGGGATAGTTGGAAAAGATAAGTTCCCTCCATCCTAAGGTGTTGTTTATTTTTTAAGAAATAAAAGATCTACAGTCTGCGACCACATATGCAGTCATATGCAGAAGAGGTGGACTAAATAGATGATTAAGAAGTAATAAACACAAAAATAGGATGCACCATCAGAAACCTTACACATATGAGAATTGATTCAATTGAACAAGATTATTTGCTATTGTTTACCAATTCATTGCACAGTTAAAAAGAGTTTGACGATTAAGAAAATGAGTATCGAGTCTCTTGAAAAAGATTTTGACATTGTTTGATTTATGAAGTCAATAACATCAAACAATTTGAACCGACATTGACATCACAATAATTTTATTTTCCTAGACTTACTTTGTGTTAATATTTTTTATAAAATAATGTAGTTTTATGATATTTGTCTTTTTATTAACATGTTTTTACATTTTAAATATATGTCTATCGAAAGCTTTAAAAAATAACACCGAAAGCTTGAAACATTTAGAGACTAAGATGGTTTTAATTATAATTAAATTGGTTTAATTTTAATTTTAGTTTGATATAGAAAGTTTAGTAAAATCAAATGGTATTTTGAATTTCGGATAAGTTTTTCAATATTAAATTGGGTTAATCCTATTAAAAAAATCAAATTTGATATATATTGGAACTTTATTGTTTTAGATGGACGTATATGTAGTTTATCGACATAAAAGTAAAATTTAAAGTTTGTATGGATATTAATAAAATTCTAGCTTTTTATTTATCAGAAAAAAGTTTGCAGACTTAAAAAGATGAGTCTATGTCCGCTTAAAGAAGGCATTCGAATCTTTTTAGTTTTTAAGTTTATGATCTTCTAAAAAACAAGTAGTCTGTAAGAGAAAATGTATATGCAATGTCAATATGAAGCAAACAAAAAAGGTCATAAAGTTCTTGAAAAAAAAACACCATTTAAAGTTATGTTTGGCATAGTATTTAATAGCTGAAAAGCTAGTTGTTGTATGAAAAGTCAGCTGATAAAAATGACGTTTGGTAAAACAAGCTGAGAAGCTAGCTAAAATATATAAAATGACATAAAAATATTTAAAAAAAATATATGTTTTATATAATTAATTAAGGGGTATATTTGAAATTTTTTTAAAACACTCTTACAAAGCTAGTTTAAATAGTTTTTTAAAAATCTAACTTATAAACTACTTTTTTGTTTGTTAAATATGACAACTTAAAAAGCTCAAAAAATAAACTAACTTATTAGCTTGTTGTAGCACGTTAAAGACAACCTAAGTATTTATATATGTTGGGAGTTTTTTTCTTATAAATAAGTAATGACTCACATGTATTTCACACATATGTATGAAAATTCTTTTAGAGAATATCAATTGAGTATATTTTATACACATATCTACAAAAATCAATCAAGTTTCTAAGAAATAGTTATATGACACGTTAGTTCTTTTGGTAGTAAAAAATCAATATCATGATCAAGTTTTAGAGAATTAAAACCAAACTAATATTCCTTGATCATCAGTCAAACTCTCCACTATCACCATGTCCTATCGACAGGGCCCACAACATGTTAAATAGACAACGACTCGTGTTTGCTTTTCGAATAAGGCACTTTCAATAATACAGCCGACAGACACTTTCAGTACTCCGTTTTCATTTTCAGAATCTTGATTTAAAGCAGTTTCTGGTTCATGAAAAGTCTATTCACCATTCAAGACCCAAATCAAGACAAACCCAATTAATTGAGACTATCAGTAAAAATAAATACTATAATCCAAATTACATCAATGAAATGGTTTTTATGTCTTTATTATGGGCTTCAATCTCAAAATCAATGGCTAGGCCCAACTTATGGGTCCCACGAAGAACTTTCTAGAAATAATAATTAAAAAAAAAGATATATATAAGAGAATACTGAATTTGTGGCAAAAATGAAAATATCGAATAAACGACCAAAACGGGTAAGTATTTAATACAAATCAAATCACATTAGACCTTCAAATGTCTTGTGTCCTTTTCAAATTTGATATATAAAATTTTAATATGTTAAAAAAAACTATATATCTCTTTTTAAATGACATAATTTCAACCGATTTATTTAAAAAAAAAAAAATCATTTTTAAAGAAAGATATGTTCGGTATCACACCCTACACACACAACATGCATAACAACAAATACAAGTTTCATAAGCATTCACATTACATATATCACACATATAGTAGACCATATTTCAACATAGAAAAAACGAAGAATCAAGAACCGATTTGTGATTCTTTCCAAAGTTACGTCCTCGAATACACTCCAAATCCAGCACTTGAGAATGATCAACAAAAAGGTTAACCTGTCTCCCATCAATCCATGTGAAAAGGAATAGAAAAAAACTGTTACTTACATAACATGACACAACACAAATTAGGACTGATGTTTACATGACATAACAGAGTCTTGTAATGGGACTGAAACTGTTGTCAATGGGATAAAAAAAATGCAATTTTATTGGAAAAACAATGTGGGACCATGCAAAAGACTGAAAATAGTCATAGAAAGATTGTCCGGTCAGTCAAGTCATGTACTGTGTAACAAATACAAATGCAGTATGAAGGGTATGAACATACATTTGGGCCGTATTGCTTAATGAACCATTCGGAGGTTTTGGGATTTGATGTTTCAAACATGGCCTTTTCGAGTCCTAGACGCCCAATCACCTTTGCTATGATGTCTGCTCTAACAGAATCAGGGTATCTACAGACGTCTTCTGCATCGATTGTTATCATGTCTGCTCCTGCTTCCAAGCATCTCTCAGCTCTTCTGATCAAAAAGTCCACATCCTCCACACGTTCTGTTCATTATACAGTTAGTTGGTATCATGCATTTGTTACACAAGACACGACAAAACATCATGACATTATACTCTAATTTTTGTCTTATTGGCATCAGTCTAGTCCTAGTCTGATTTGACGCATGCCAATTGCAGTACAAGGTCGTCATATTGTGTCTTGTCGAAGCTACAAAAACTACAATTTTTTTTTGCTGAAATCCTAAAGTTAAAATATAAAATGACGATTTTACCCTTGTAATGTTTTCACTCATTTTTTGGATTTGGTCCAAAAAGGAATCTTCTTCCCCTTTTGATCCATGTTTCATTGTTTCATAATGCTTTTAGTCCCTGAATCAAACACAGTTATCGGAAGGATCTAAAAAGCATATAAAATGACTATTTTGCCCTCATAATGTTTTTAGTCCTTCAAATGCTCATGTCAAAAAGGAAAGAAAGTGGAGTCTTAATTACCAGATGTTCGAGGTGTTGGAACAACATAAGCACCATAAGCTCTTGCACGGGTTGGAGGAATGTCAGCCTTATTGAACTTAACAGCAAACTGAGGCTTAGCTTTAAGCCCCTCACTCTTAATTAACCTTATGTATCTCAACAAAGTTTCTTCAGGAAGTTCAAGTGAACCCATATTTAGCTCAACTGTATCAAATCCCAGCTGCTTACATTCCTATTATGGTCATACAATACAATTTATTAGGGTAGAACTGGAAGTCAAAAAATAAGTGAAATGTGATTTGACCTTTTGTGAGTTGTGACAATAGCTAATTACCTCTATATACTCTTTGAAAGAAGATGGACCTTTTTGAAGCAGATATTCGGCCCAATCACCTGTACTAACATATATATCATGTTCATGGGCTAATTTTGTTGCTTCTTTAATGAAGGATTTTGGCATCAAACTTTCAGAGCCTCCTGTAAACTTCAAACCATCAACAAACTGCCCCACAGACTCCAACATATCCTGGCCCAATTAGAAAATCAGTAAACCATTATTACCAAAATGTGCAATCAAGAATTGTATTTCCACATAACCTAAATTGGTTTGCAGCTATATTGAATATCCTCATGAAGTTTGATTCTTGCTATGATGCACAGAGGACCAAGTTCTCTTATGTAAAAGCTATGTTTAGTTGAAGGAATTGCATTGTAACTTGTAAGGTCATATTTTCCTTTGTTACAGATTTAGTAAACCTATGTTAAAGGACATATCACTTGCTTCAAGGAACTCAACCTATTGAATATCAAAAATAATTTTGCTTCACACTACAATTTACATAATAATGCACATAGGAACGAATTCTCCTGGATAGAAACTCTATTTAGTTGAAGGAATTATATTTTAATAATTTTGCTTCTCACTTGCTTCAAGGAACTCAACCTATTGAATATCACAATCATTTTCACAACCGATTGCAGAATACAGCTGATGATGCTCAGAGGACCAAAAGTAGAAGCTATAATTAGCTGAAGCAGCAACTAATCACCAAATCAGAATTGTAATGCAATTAATGGATCTGAGTACAAATTGCATAACATGAGCTTATCATCCGTAGAAGAAAAAAAATCCTATGTATGAGTTATAATTAGTTTAAATATCAATTAATCACCAAATCAACGTTAAAATGCAGATAATCGATCTTACTATGCATAATGCGATCTGATTATTCAGAGGGGGATTATTCTGTGTAGGAGTTGAAATAAGTTGAAGGAACAATAATTCAGCAAAACAACATTAGAACGCAGTACACTGATGAATGATGTGTGTGTGTGTGTGTGTGAGAGAGAGAGAGAGAGAGAGAGAGACCTGAAGCAAATTGTGAGAGAAGAGAGAGTTGTGATTTGGGCCACGGATCTCCGTTACACCGAATCTCCGAGGTTTTTCAGGGCGGTCTTGGTCCTCGACGAAGCTCTTCCATCTGTAAGTCGCCATAGTTGATTAGTTTATCAGTGGCCGAGCTTCCGGAGCTGAATTTGTGAGAATTTTCCGGTGGAAGGATGGGGGGAATGGTAAAAAGTAGAAGCATGTAGATAAGCTGGGAAGCAGATTCTAGAAAGTGTCGGAAGCTATGATCAAGATATTGATCTTCCTCGTGTTTCTTTACGTGTCAATTGCCACGTCAAAAATACTTTTCAGTTTTCACTATCACGGCTACGGGTCCTATCCTCATTATTATTATTTTTATCAAGGTTTTGAAAACCGGACTGGAGACCGAATCGGTCGTCTTACTGGTTCGATGGTTCAGGTGGTCCAACCGGTCGGACCGGTCTCAAAAACCGGAAAAACCGGATGATGTCATAATTATATTTAATTATATAGAAAATACAAAAAATGAAAAAAAATAAATATTTTTTAAAATTTCCGGTTTTACCGGTTCAACCGGACCGGTTTTTACCGGTTCGACCGTTTTTTACCGGTTTTCACCGGTTCAAACGATTACCGGTTTTTTGGCCTTTAAGAACCGGATCCGGGACCGGTTCCCGGTTGAACCGGTCGAACCGGCCGGTCTGGTCCGGTTTTCAAAACATGGATTTATATATATATATATATATATATATATATATATATATATATATATATATATATATATATATATATATATATATATTTCATATCATCATTTACACATTTTATATCTACTTTGCCACATGTCTTTTTCTCATTTTTTTTTTCCGTATCATCATTTACACATTTATATATATATATATATATATATATATATATATATATATATATATATATATATATATATATATATATATATATTTCATATCCTCTTTTCATTTATTTGGACACATGACATTTTCAATAATTTTTTATTTTTCTAGTTTCCACTTGTCATTTTATTGTATTTTTCATTTTATTAAATTAAAATTCAACATTTAATATGTAAGGTAATATATATGTAAGATATTTATTAGAAAGAGTTTATATATGTAATATATTCAATACATTAAAGTCTCATTAATTTTAATAATTCAAAAAAATTCTCATTTTTCTTATAAATTCAAAATTTTCAAATTGTTAAAATTTCATATTTAATTTTTTTCAAATAAACTCATGTAATACATAGGTCTCACACCTAGTTTTTAGAATAAATTATAAGAATTGTCTTTCAGGTGTTCACGTGTCGTTTGGTTTACTGGAATCAGAAAGAATTGGAATCTAATTTCATAATTTTTCTTTGTTTGGTTCAACCTTTCAAAAGGAATTAGATTCCTAAATGAGTCAATTTTTCCTTCCAACGAAGGAAACTAAATTTCATCCAAAAATGAATGAATTAAAATTCCTTTTCAAGTGAGAATGTTGAATATTATCATATTACTCATTTTACTTTTAACACTACATCTGAAACCCCTCTGTTGCCGCCACCACCACCACCGCTACATACCACCTCCACCGCCACCCATTATCACCTCCACCGCTACCCACCATTACCACCACTGGTAAGTCAGCTACCACCACCCTCCACCCACTAGCACCGCCACGTCCACCACCATCGCTACCCACCTTCCGCTACAACCTCCACCACCACATATCACCGCCGTCAACACCCGATACATATCACCTCTACCACCACCCACCACTGCCAAAACCACCCATAACCACCACCGTCACCACCTATACCACCACACTACCTTCCACCTCCACCACCACTCGCTATCATGACCATACCATCACTGTCACCACCACCGCCACCATAATCACCTCCGCTACCACCACCAACACCTTCATCAACACCACCGTTACTACCATCATTTCCACCTTCACCACTACTCATGACCGCTACCATCTCAATCACCATCACAATTAGTACCGCTACCACCATCATCACCTCCGCCACTACCCACCATCACCCCTGTCGCCATCATCACCACTATTGTCACCGTAAACATCACTGTCACTATCACCGTCATTTACTAATTTATAATTTATATAATATAATTTTACATATAAGTTATAAAAATAAGTAATATTAAGCAAAAAAGGGCAATTTTGTCATTTCATATTATTTCAGTTCTATTTTCTACCAACCAAACATAATATGGAATTAGATTCAAATTTCATTCATACCAACCAAACAAAATATGGAATTTGATTGCAATTCCTAGTAGATTCCAATTCCTTAACATATTCTAATTCTTTCAAAAACATTCTGCAAACCAAATGTCACCTCAGTTTTTATTTTTAAAAATCAACTCGGATCGTCCCTCATTATTTTAAAACTTACATGCTTCATCTTCAAAACATAAAAAAAATACAATTTTACCTTTATTTATTTCTTTTTTGATTTATTTTCTATTTATTTTCAATTTATTGATTTGTTTATTATAAAAATAATTATTTATTGTCTTATATAAAAGATATTAAATAAACATTCCTTAAACCCTAAGCACGTCGTCTCTCTCCCACCATTTCTTCTTCAGTCGCCTCCACTACTATTATCGCGACTCCGACGACTTTAGGAGACATCTCTGGTGTTGCTATCAAACCCTCACCCACCACAAACCAACCCACCCTCCCTCTTCCATTTCCCCTATTTCCTTTTATCCTCATTGAAACCATGTCATCAGGTTACAAGTCCATCATGCAAGATCGGATAAGCAAGTTCAGATCGAACCCAGATCATCTCCATCAACGGTCCTCCTCTGCGACGACACGATGATAAGAACACTAGATGATACAACGATGGCAGTGTGCCAATAGCGCTGGTGGCTATATGGGTTTGATATAAATGGAGTTGGCTACGAGGGCAATAGATGTAGAGGTACACAAAAAAAATCGGTACAAGATCATAACCGGTCGAAGAAGCGGTAAACCTGTCCACGATGAACCAAATTTAATTTTGTTAATTTGTTGTCGATGTCATATCTTTCCATAGTTTGATTTACAAAAAGATTAAACAATTAAATATTTAATTACTATGTTTAGAGCTGACAATTAATCGATTTTGGTTGGGTTCGGGTTCAACTCATTAATTAATTGGGTTGAAGATTTTAACCAAATTCCACCTGTTTATTTAAGTGAGTTAATATTTCCAACCTAACCCAACCTTTTAGATAAATAGGTTGTCATCGGTTTGACCCGTTTGTGTAGTTTCTAATCCAACCTATTAAATAAATAGGATAAACATGGGTTAACCCTATTACAATAAAAAAAAATTAAATAAATTAAATAAATATAACACCATTTAAATTACTTCCAAACTTAAATAAAATTTTCAACGTATGATAAACACAATCACAATTCACAAATACAAATACAAATAAATATTCAAATAACAATAAAAAATATTTAATTTCGAAATGATATTGAAGAGTTACTAATATTGTCGGTGTGAAGAAAAAATTTAGGAATTAAGATTGCATCTTTTTTAAAAATATATAATAATACAAAATTATAATTTTTAAATTAATACTTAGAATAATACATGAAAATATTTTAAAAAATTATTAAATTAATATATATTAAAATTAAATGGGTTGGTGAGTTGAAAATTGACGGACAATTTTCAACCAACCCAACCTATTTAATCAATGAGTTAGATGAGTTGACTCATTTAACTTAAATTAGTTGCAAATCTCAACTTAACCTACTAACTTTGAGTCGGGTCCGGGTTGGATTGATAGATTGAGTCAATTTTTGTCGGCTCTAACTATATTGTAGGAATATGAGGAAAGATCTAATCCGTCAAAAAGTCAAAATATATTTTGTTAATTTTTACTCATGGTCATGTCACCAAAATAATATGATAACTTAAAGTGGTTAAAAATTAATAAAGTGTTTGTATGTAGTTTTCGTATTGTTATCCTTTTATGGTTAAATAATATAAAAATAATTTCGAAAAAAACATGGTAACTATCAAAAAGATAAATTAGTAATCTCAAGTCTTAACATTGAGTTTCGTTATGTCATAGTCTTGCCAAAAACAATAAAGACGAGTTGTTCAATCCAATCATATCGTCCGGTTTAATCTTGTTTGGTCTAGTTTAGTTCCACGCACCAAACACTATCTTATGGTAGATGTAGGCATCTCCATCAACCCTTCCAACTCTTTTGCTACATAAACGTCATATCATCTTTTTTTTTTCTCCTATCATTTACATCCCTCACAACCCCAACATAATTAATTTATCTTTTTCAACCCACATCCAACATAAAGAACTGAAGCATATGTTACAAGCTAAGGGTGTGTTTGGGATGGTTTTTTGAGCATAAAAGTCCTTTTTGTAAAAGGACTTTTTGTAAAAGAACTTTGTGGAAAAGATGGTGTTTAAAATGTGTTTGGTTTGACTTTTATAACTTTTAAGTGATAAAAACTAAAAGTCACAAAAAGATAGGAATTCCTATCTTTTCTCCAGCCAAATTTTCCTTCTTACTAAAAGTTGGTTTTAAAATATATTTTTAAATTGCCAAACAACTTTTAGTAATTTTTAACTTTTTGGAAAAGTTAAAAGTCCAAAAGATGATTAAAAAGAAATGTCAAACACCCTCTAAGTGCGTACATGAAAGAGAAAGTGAGACGAGCAGGTTCAAAGAGGTGGTGAACCTTCCCAACCCCTCATCTAGTACCAAGTACCAACCCAAAGACCGATGATCTCACACTAATGAGATAAATAAATATTAGAATTTTAATAATACATTGTACAGCTTTATAAGAAACCAAAAAAAGATAATGATAGACATTAAACAAATTACAAATCAATACGATCGGCTAAAAATCTATTATAATAAATTAAAATCTTTTTGTCAAATATCACACTCTCATTCATTTTGTCACATGTCATTTTATGGTTTTTTCTATTTTATTAAATTTCACAAAATATTTAAATATAATAATTGTAATAAATATAATAATAAATGTATATCAATTTAATTAATGCAACTTTCTTTTTAGTTTCAAAATTTCTAAATTAAAGCCTAATATTTGTTTTGTTTATTTATTTAAATTTAAAAAAGAAATGAACATTTCAATTTTAATAGTTAAAATTTTTTCTTACAAATTCTTTATAAATTCAAACTTTTAAATGTTCTAAATGTTTATACCTTCATATTTTTAACTTGATTTTTAATAAATCCGTATAACACATGGATATCTGAACTAATATAAAAATAAATTGTTATGGTCGAATACTCGAACCTCATTGTCCCACCAATGCTTTTATGTTATTATTTTAATTTTATAAAGAAATATTTATCTTACATTAAACGATGAATTATAGATTAAAATGATTTTTTCTTTTTTCTAAAAATAACAAGATCTAAAAAATCGTAGGAAATTGAATACACTTTGTGCATTCGACTTTCAACTCGAGTTTTAATTTTAACAAAATTGCTTAGTTTTTCCCACTTTACAATTTGATAAAATATAACTTGAATAATGCTCTTTTTTTGTTGCCATATTTACTAAATATTAAGGGTTTAACTTGCATACATTTTAATATTGGCTCAATTAGTTAAAGCGTTTTGTGCCATCATTTGACCAAGATGCTACATTTAGCATGAGTGAAAAGATACCCTTCTTTTCTTGTTAACCATGGAAGGAATCAAAGCTAATCTTACAACATATCCATATGCACTTCAACCTCGTTCACTCATTCACTTTATTCTCCTTTTCCTTCATTTTCTAAGTTCTAAGCCATGCCCATAAAACCCCACAATCTGTTTTGTCTATCTTTCATCTTTTCTAGATCAAAAACAACAAAAAATGGCAATAAACGGTCAATATAATGTGGGTCAATACATTGTACCATTCGTCTGTCTATTGATCATAGCCATGGATCTCAGTGCAGGGATTCTTGGTATTCAAGCTGAGATAGCCCAAAACAAGGTACGTTCTTTGAGCGGTCAATTGGACTAAAACTGATGTCAATGAGACACAAAATTGCAATTTTTTTTACACCCAAAAAGTTAGGACAAAGATTCAATCTATATCTCTCGTTCATGCAAAATCCGTAAAATCTCTCCTAATTGTCATTAAAAAAAAAACTAGAAAACTTGTCTCGTCCCATATTACAAAACACAACCTAAAAAATAGGAAGCTATGAAAGCTCCATCCCAAAAAAAAAAAATCATGTAAGACGTAAATCAAGTGCACAGCGGTCCGATAGGTGGCTGACATAAATGTACACGACCCACAATGAGCCCAATTCACATTGGAAATTACAAATTTCACACTGTTTCTCGAAAACTCGAACCATTGTGCATCACACTGTTTCTCTGAAACTCAAACCATTGTGCATGTCTACCACCTCAAAACCAACTATGCAACACCCTATGGCAAAAACTTATGATTACGGGCTCACATGTTGTATTTTAAACATGTGTGTTCTTGTAGGTGGAAAATCTAAGAGTGTGGATCTTAGAGTGTCGAGATCCAAGTTATCAAGCATTCAAACTAGGGTTTGCAGCCGCAGTTCTTTTGGCGTTTGCTCACGCCATTGCAAACTTATTTGGTGGATGCCACATCGTATTGTCCAAACCAGAGCTAGACCGAGCCACCTCAAACAAACAATTCGCCATGGCTTCACTCATCTTATCATGGTACACTTTTTTTCACATACTCATTTCTCACTTACCCATTTTGCATTAAAAACTTGTACATTACGCATCAACCTTTGTACCAGGATTACATTAATCATTGGGTTCGGGATGCTAATTGCTGGAGTCATGGCTAACTCAAGTTCAAGAAAATCATGTGGAGTTTCAAACCATCGTTATTTGTCAATTGGAGGCATTGCGTGCATCATTCATGGATTGTTTGCTGTTTCTTATTACATTTCTGCCACTGCTGTTGAAAAAGAAGAAAAGAAGTTGAACCCACATGGACCCACCATGATGAACCACCCCCCTGGACCAATGATGATCCCGCCTGGACCTATGCATGCACCCTCGGCACCTGTTTGAATCTTGGATATTTTTTAGTGCTACATGTAAGAAATAGCAATGTGATTCTATTTATTTGTGTTTTATTGCATCTTACTTTCGGAATTTTCTGTTACACCATTGTAGTTTCAAACTTTTTCTTATTAAGACACAGCAGTTTGAAGAATCTACAGGATTACAACATTTTAAAAAATATAAGACATTTACGCCGCATCACAATCACACTATTATATAAAGAAAATTATCAAGCTCTATTATAGAAACAAAGTTAAAAATTGCTACAATACAAGCTCAATTGATTTGTTCATCTTAAAGATACATATTAATTAAAGAAACCATATACGATACTATAACAACAAGTTAACTTTACCAAACTAGCATCCTAAAGATACCAAAACAAACATATTACACACATAACAAAGCCTAACTCTTTTTTTTGCAGAGCTCCTAAACAAATACAACCCATAACAACAATGTAGTTTAATTATCACCAGATTTCACCATAGCATTCAACACGATCTCCCCTTGCTCTTTCAAAAGCTCCACCTTCTTCAAGAAATGCTTAAGTTCTTGAACCTTAAGATTCTTCCATTTTTCTTCCATTTCTAACTTTTTAGGAGCTGAAAGCAGCTCTAACCCCTTGTTCATAATCGCCTCATCTGTAAACATGAACCCCATTGAACCATGGTCCGACCGCAGGGGCTGCACCACTTTCGGTTGAACCTCTTTAGGGGTCACCTCAAGTTCAGGTTCAGGTTCAGGTTCACCCCCTCCATTCACATTACTCTTACGATTCTTGTTTGGTTTGGGTGTCACGTTGACTTTCTTGATGGTGGAACTCATGACTACATTCTTATTACTATCATTACCCCATAAGTTTTTTGATAATTCATACATTTTCTTCTCATGGGGATTCGAAAAAGATCGAACTTTTTTACTTTGGTTCTCAGCTCTAGCTACGTTGTTTTCGTACTTCTTCCTCAGTCTTCTAACTTTGGCAATCACTTGTTTGTTGTTGACATCGACATGAAGTGATTTCTTCACGAAGTCATGAAAATCGTTGACATCTGCAACGGGATCTTTACCCTTTTCATTAACGTAATTAATCATACCTTCGATTAGCTCAATTTCGTTGTCTTCACTCCAGAGTCTTTGAAAAAGTTGTTTCTTTTCACCACCATTACCCGCATCCGGTGCCGCCACCGCGACCACCGTCTTCTTCTTTACCCTCTTCAAATCCTGAGGTTCACCCTCTGCCGCAGGCCGTTTTCCGGTGGATGATTTAAGAGGAGGTGGTGAATAGCGAGTGGTAGGAATCTTGGATCTGGGTTTTTTCGATTGGTCATCTTCCATGGGCTTTGAGGCTATGGGTTTGATACTCGGGTCGGGTATTGTTGGCTTCTCGGGAGGCTTATCGGTGTCGGATTCAGACTCTGAGCCCGATTCGTCAGAAGATGAATTGTGGGTGAGTTGCGTTTTCTTGGAAGAAGGTGGAGGTGTTGACGTCTTGTCGGGCTCCGATTCTGATTCCGACCCTTCAGACGAAACTTCTTCTTCTTCACCGGATGATGAATTCGCTGGTTCACTCTCCGATCCGGCCATTGTTGGTAAGAAAGAGCTGAGTTTGTTGCGATAAATCTAGGGTTTCTTAGTGGAGGAATGAGAGAGGTAGGGACTGGTGATGTATTGAAGCTAAACAAGAAATTCAGTCGTACGCAAAACACGATGCTTATCGAGACTCCTTGGCGTTTGGCTCGTGTTTCGGAATCGGTCATAAGGAATGTAATTGCCGGATTTGGAGTACCAATTTTGAAACAATTTACTATTTCAATCTTTCAAGGCCGTAAACAAACTCAACGTTCAACGAATCGTATATGAATCATTAGGCGGGAAGTCCGTTTGTATTTGTTTATTTAATAAGAGTTAACACCTTAAAAACCATTATTTATACATCTTCGTTTTGATTTAACCCCAATGTTCTTTTTTTGTTACTTATTTGCCGTTAATTGTGTTGATTGTGTATGAAAAGTCAATGCTAGTCAGTGTAATCGGTTTAGCAAGTAACCCTAACTTTTTACATACCCAAAATCGTTATTTGCCCCAAAACCTCTCATTCGCTCTTGGTTCAGTGTTGTTCCTCACACATCACGTCTTCTTCTCCATGGCTTCTCGGGAGGCTTATCGGTGTCGGATTCAGACTCTGAGCCCGATTCGTCAGAAGATGAATTGTGGGTGAGTTGCGTTTTCTTGGAAGAAGGCGGAGGTGTTGACGTCTTGTCGGGCTCCGATTCTGATTCCGACCCTTCAGACGAAACTTCTTCTTCTTCACCGGATGATGAATTCGCTGGTTCACTCTCCGATCCGGCCATTGTTGGTAAGAAAGAGCTGAGTTTGTTGCGATAAATCTAGGGTTTCTTAGTGGAGGAATGAGAGAGGTAGGGACTGGTGATGTATTGAAGCTAAACAAGAAATTCAGTCGTACGCAAAACACGATGCTTATCGAGACTCCTTGGCGTTTGGCTCGTGTTTCGGAATCGGTCATAAGGAATGTAATTGCCGGATTTGGAGTACCAATTTTGAAACAATTTACTATTTCAATCTTTCAAGGCCGTAAACAAACTCAACGTTCAACGAATCGTATATGAATCATTAGGCGGGAAGTCCGTTCGTATTTGTTTATTTAATAAGAGTTAACACCTTAAAAACCATTATTTATACATCTTCGTTTTGATTTAACCCCAATGTTCTTTTTTTGTTACTTATTTGCCGTTAATTGTGTTGATTGTATATGAAAAGTCAATGCTAGTCAGTGTAATCGGTTTAGCAAGTAACCCTAACTTTTTACATACCCAAAATCGTTATTTGCCCCAAAACCTCTCATTCGCTCTTGGTTCAGTGTTGTTCCTCACACATCACGTCTTCTTCTCCATGACTTCATCTTCTATCATCAAACCGATTTATCGCACCAAGTGTGATTGTGGTGATCAACTGCAATACTCAGTTTCAAGAAACGATAAAAACTCAGGAAGAAAGTTCAAGGCATGCCCTAACTATAAGGTAAAATTAAGGGATTTTGTTTTCCCATTTTGTTATCTTTTAAAAGTTATTAAATGAAGATTTTGTTTGCAAGGTACCAAAAAAGGGTGTAAATATTTCAAATGGTTTGACACATACGAGTTGGAGTTTTATGCTAATGAAAGGGAACCCTATAACGAAATTGTTGTCAATGGTGTACTGCAGGTGATCATGTTGTTAAAGTTTGTTTTGGTGATCATTGGAGTAATTCTTATAATTGGCATTGTATTTTAATGTATTCCCCTAGGTTAGGACAGTTGTAATTTTTTGTATTTTGGTAAGGTTAAGGCATTACAGTAAAAGTAGTTGTTGTAAGGATGTTGTAGGTTTGTTATTTTGGTTTGATGTAAGAACCAGTTGGTTAATTGTTGATTTCGGAATGTAATGTTTATGTAAAATTATCTTGATGGTAATCCGATGCTGTTTATGACCCATGTGATTTGGTATTGCATTATAGTGATTCATTACAGTGTAGTTATGGTAATGTACTAAAACTTGTGTAAACAAGTAAAGGACATTAACTAGAATGACAATTAACTTATGATTGTAAATAAGTGAAATGACAAGCAAAGGCACGTACTTTAAATACTTGCAATCTTAATAACATAAAATGGGGTATTACAATAAGAGCCAAACATCCAATCGCCCAAAAAAATTTCATATGGCCATTAACTACCAATGTTCAAAAAGAACTAATTGAATACCACTAGATGTTGATATACAATTGGATGGTTGTTACCAAAACCTGATGCAATGTTAACAAAAAGGGTAAGCAAAATACATAGTACCCATGATACCCCCTCTTAAATAGTCCTACTCCAAATTAACCGGTTTCTCAATACTAGAACCCCTTCCATCCTTATCATAAACTGCTTTTTTCAGCTTGATCTTCACAATTCTCTTAGAAATCTTTATGTTCCTAGGCCTCCCAACAACTTGTGTATCTTCAATGAAGTCATTCTCCCCATCAATTTCCTCATCGGCTTCACTAACCTAAGCATTAGCATCTAAATCTTGTATAGCAGCTTCCCCTTGCACTGGTGGCACAAGGTCAGGTATGACATCCCCTTCTACTTCCAAGTGATCTTCAATCTCATTAACATCTACACCCTGTAAGACATGATGCAGTTAATTACCCTATTTAAATCACATTAATTATAAAAATTTTAAGTAAAGGTTGTCATACCATTTCCAAGTTATCTTCAATCTCATTAACATCCTCTTCTAAGTCTGCTTCCAAGTGATCTTCAATCTCATTAACATTTACATCCTATATCGTATGATGAATTTAAGAATTAAAACACAAATGAGGCAGCTACAAGAAATTAAAAATAGAGTTTGGCATATCATTTCCACTGGTAACACAGGTTTAGGCATCACATTTACCATTTTCCAAAGCTTATGCAATCTCATGAGGTTCATAACCACATTCCTCCAACATCAATACATCATCATTGTAAACAATGTTTGGAGGTTCGACTACATTTTCTGGGGAGGCGGCTCCTGAAACATTTCATCTAAGGTTTCATGACAATGAACATCCTCTTGTACAATTTCATCAATAGTAGCATCTGCAGTTTCATTTTCACTTGCTTGATCATCATCTCTAGTTGCATCATTTGTAGTTTCTTGTACAGTTTCCTGTACAGTATCATTTTCTTACTGTGTTCTTGCTTCATAAGCTTGACCATGTGTAGTTTCTTGAACATTTTCAGCCATTGTACTTGCTTCAATAGTTGCTTGATTTGAGGATCCTTCTCTAGCCTTCTTTGTTTTCTTTTTTCTTTTCACTACAAGCTTAACTTTCCTTTGTTTTGAAGTTCCATCGCCATCCCTATTTGTTATACCATTTCCATCCCTCCTTGGCCTTCCTGTTTTTTAGGTGGCACATAGTCCCTCATTACTTGCTCATTCTTACAGGATTTCAAGTTATGTCCGAATTGTAAACATTTGCTACACCTAACATGTAACAGCCGGAATTCCAGGTATCTTTATTGTTTGATTATTTTGTGTTTTGAGAGGGGACTCGGCGAGTTGGAGCTCAGACTCGCCGAGTAGGGTCGTGATTCTGGACGCGGGATCCGTCTGGACTCGGCGAGTCTGCGTTGTTTAATGAAACCCTAATTTCCCGGTCCTAAGCCCTATTTAAAGGACCTTATGGCCCTCATTTGCGGCCACCTTGAACCCTAAGAGCCCCCATACGACTGTGAGCCCTTGTGAGTGTATTTGGAGGCCATTGTTCACCATTTTGTGTGATATTGCAAGAAAGGAGGGAGAGGATCAAGCTTGAGGAGTTGGGGAGCTTGGATCTGTTGCTAATTCTTCAAGGGAGTCTTCTTGAGGTAAATTTCAGAGCCAAACTTCGTGTTTTGTGTTGATGTGTCAAATCTAGGGTTTCTTCTTGCATTTCTTGGCTTAAATTGGAAGTATGAAAGGTTCTATGGAGATATGGAACCTAGATCTGGGCCTTAGCAGGTCCAGGAGACCCCATATGACTAGCTTTATGTCCATCCTTTTGAGTTAGAAGCTAAGGTGGTCATATTAGAGGTTGTTTCCCCAAAATAAGCCTTGTACGCATTGCATGGCAACCAAGACTGAGACTTTACGTGACAAATAAGCTTGGGAAGGCCAGATCTATGAATGTATGGAACGGATCTGACCGCAAAAGCCAGTTTTAGCTGATGCATGGCATGGACTCGCCGAGTCTGATGAACAGACTCGACGAGTCGCTTGAAGATTGTCCTTGAGACCACCCAGTGTGTAGTCCTGACCGAGTTATGGGCGACTCAGTGAGTCGCAGAGAGTTGGAAAGGTTTTGGCAGGTGGTCGAGTCAAGTTGGGACTCGCCGAGTTGTTCTTGAAACTCGGCGAGTTGAGTCGGGGTGGCCCCGCGATTCTTCCAGGTGGAACTCGTCGAGTCAGGGGGAGTACTCGACGTGTAAGAAGGGAATCCTTGGGAGCTGGCGAAAACGTCTAGACTCGCCGAGTTGCCCTGTGCACTCGCCGAGTCCGGTCAAGTTGACCGTTGACCTATGTTTGACTTCTTAGGGATAGTCAAACTTAGAAGATAAAAGGGTTAATAAGAGATGTATGATGTTATAGGGAGATTGTAGCTCGGCGGATCGAGCACGAGTGACTTCGGGATTTGCTAGCTATCGATATTCACGAGGTGAGTCTTCTCACTATACTGTACCCGGAAGGGTTTGACTGTGTGACCGGAAGGTCGGATGTGATATGAGATATATGTGCTATATGTGATAAGTTAATTGTTATATGTGCTATGTATGTTATGTGGGCCGGAAGGCATTATGTTATGGGCCGGAAGGCGAATATGTTATGAGCCGGAAGGCGTTGTGATGTGGACCGTAAGGTTGGCGTGGGTAGGACCAGAAGGTTTACCCAGCAGGGACGGAAGTCCCCTGAGACACATGGACCGGAAGGTCAGGGCCTGGAAAGGCGTATGTGCGTAAGTTGTATTTTGGGGAACTCACTAAGCAATAATGCTTACAGTTGTTGGGTATGTGTTTCAGGTACTAGCGAGGACCGTGGGAAGGCGCCGGCGTGATCTGTACACACTGATAGATGATTTGGGATCTTGGGATTCATATGATTTGTATTCGGTTATGACACGTGGAACGTTTATGCCTTGTTTTGGATGAAAACACTTTATTTAAAAATGAAAAATTTGTTTGAAAATTTACGTTGTTACATAACAATCCTACAAACTCTAGCTCTAACAGTTGGGAACTTGGAATCATTGACCTCAAACACATACCTTTTTCTCTTGGTTTTTGGCCTACTAATCATTCTCCTTATCAATGGAGGTAATGGCTTTATACAGTCAATGGGTGCCCATATGTTGCTTCCATTCATTGGTGATATATTTGTGGAATATGAAATCACAAATTTCTCTTTTTGGAACCAAATGCTTAGAAAATTAGTTGGATTCATGTAAGTGTCGTTTATTGCTGCTTGACCATGCACATACGGTATTCCGGATATCTCCCATAGTCTACATGTGCAAAAGTGTTGTTCCAAATCCACTTTGTAAGCTACATACCCATACCTTGTCTCAAATACAGACCCCCCCGGTATCTATCACTTTCCAGTTCATATAAATAAAAATTAAAATTAACAATTTCATGTTAAGTATAAAGCACAAATTAATGGTAATTAGTAACAACTTAATGGTAAGTATTTACCTCATCTCTTTTCCAAAATCCTTCATTTTCTCTATGATAGCTGGACAAGATTCAGTTCTCCATGTAGAGGCTTTATCAACTAAATAATAAAACCTAGCCATGACATAGATTATGATTTCCTCTAACATTGTTAGAAGTGGTTTTTTCCTAATATTTATGATCATGGAGTTGAAGAAATCAAAAATGCCATTTTCCACTGCTTCACATACATACCCTTGTGCAAAAATTTCCCTACACCATGATTGTGGATTGTTAGACATCAACTAATCATATCCATTTAAGGTGATTTTCTTAATTTTTTCCATGTTGGCCACAAAATCCCCTTCATGTGACCTAGTTGCAGCAGCCCCGGACAAGTTCTTCAACTCAAAACCTGTATGCCTCTTCTTGAAGTTGGCATAAATGTGTTGTGCACACTGCCTATGTTCAAAATGTGGAAGAATAGCTTTCACTGATTCTAGAAGCCCCTGAAACAAGTAAATAAAACATTAATATTGGTTAGACAATATAAATGAATACATGACAAAATTTGTATAGTATTTATGTTTACCTTGTGTTGATCTGAAATGACAAATAGACCCCTCCCACCCTCAACACCCAAGTCATCAACCAAAAGCTGTAAAAACCAAGTCTAAGTTTCTTTGTTCTCTACATTACTACAACACATGCAATTGGATACACGTGATTGTTAGCATCTCTTCCAATAATAGTCAAAATCTCCCCTTTGATTTGTCCCTTTAGGAAACATCCATCTAATCCAATCACACGTCCGCACCCTCTATTCCAGCCATCTTTTAATGACTTAAAACATACATAAAAACGTTGAAAATAATTCACCCCGTCTGGATTTACTGACACTCGTACTTTGCATGTGCTTCCAAGGTTAGATCTAAGGATTTCATTGGCATAATCCCATACCTTAGCATAGTGTTCCTCTAGTTTACCGTCTATCATTTCCCTTGCCCTTACCCTTGCTCTATGACATTGCCCCTATGACACTTTCATGGAGTATTTTGTAAGGACATCCTCCATCATCTCAGGCAATGTCATTTTGGGCTTCCTAATTGTATCCTTAATGTAGTGTTTTGCTAACAAATTACAACTAACCAAATGTCCAAAATTATAATTCCTTGCACAAAGATGTGTTTCAACCATAGATTTTATCTGAAAAGTACGTTCATTATACTTCCATGAAGCATGGATCCAAAAAGGACATGTCTTTTTTGCATTTTTTTCCCACACCTAACAATTACCTTGTTTTTTTATCACTTTTCATGAACCAAAGTTGGTATCCATTAGCTACAACATAGTTAGTTAGTGCAAACCTTAACTGAGCAGGAGACTCGTATAACTCACCAATTGTAGGCTTCATTTGGTTCCACTTGACGGTAGGATCGTGCACCATGAACTCGACACCCACTTCCAAGTCATTTTCATCTTCTAGGTTTTCATGCTCATGCTATTCCTGGTGGATATCTTCAACATCAGCTTCATCATCCCTTTCAAATTGATTATTATTTAACATTTTACCATCACATAAAATGTTAAGAAAAGGGTCATCACACAAGTTAGATGTAGGATTGAAGTTGTCTGGTTCAACATCCAACAATCCTAAGTCAAGAAGATCATCATTAGACTCTTCATCATGTACGTATCTCATCTTTGTCTTCTTTTTCGTCTTTGATTCTTTACTTTTCCTTCTCTATGATGATTATTCCATCAAACCCTTGAAAACCTTCAAAAACCCTCATCCAAAACCTTCTTTTGATGATGATCGTATCTGGATAACCCTTTGTTAGTCAGTCAACGGAAAAAGTGGTGGCTACTATGCACATTCCCAAGAATTAATACTCGAGTGAAAAGAGGCAACCGGCAAGGACTTGATTACCGGTTGTTAACCGGGTAAGGTTTAATAAATGGAACATCATCTCATTAACGGTGGCAAATAAGTAACAAAAAAAACATTGGGGTTAAATCAAAACGAAGATGTATAAATAATGGTTGTTAAGGTATTAACCATTTAATAAATGAACGAACATGAACAATGATCTCGTTCGTTCATTTATCTTCATGAACGTTTGTTTACGTTTGTTTGTGTTTGTTCGTTTAAGTTAATTTATGTTCGTATATGTTTAATTTTTTTTATTATATTACTATATTATATGTTCGTTTATGTTCATATATGTTCAATTGTGTTTGTTTATCTTTGTTCGTTTTGTTTATGTTCATTTAACATGTTCACAAACATAAATGAACAAACATTAACAAGAAAACTTGTTCGTTTATTCGTTCGTGTTCGTTTTTTTGTTCGGCTAACTTAAACGAACGAACATGAACAAGCTATTATTCGTGTTCGTTCGACTCGTTTACAACTAAATAGTGACAAAAGTCAATGCACCACGATAAAATATACGATAAGAAACAAAATTAGGATAAAATCGAATTTTGAGTTTGTGTTCATGTCATATATAAAAAACACGATGTAGTGTTGTGTCGTGTTCGTGTTTAAAATTCGACACACTAATAGCATGATAATAGTACGAAATATTGTGTTTGTGATGTGTCCGTGTCATGTTTGTCTTCGTGTTTAAAAGTTGTGTAACATCCATTTTAGGTATATATACTTCTTTTGTGAATATGGCTTTCAAGTTCAAAGATGTAACGTCCAAAAAATACTGATAAAAAATTTCATTTTAAATAAAACATCAAAACCATACATCCTTTGTTTGGGAACCCATCACAGTAAAAATATATCAATATCATTAGAGTAAATAGTCATCGATGTGGAAATCATAGGGGATGTTGTGCAGTCAGGCCGGACCCTTCCTTTTAGAACTGGAAATACCTAAAGTTGTTAAACCACAAAACTGTAAGCACGAAGCTTAGTAAGTTCCCCAAAATACCACATATCATACATAACCTCGGGCCCCTTCCACATATCGGTCCTCGCCCACATATCGGGCATCGCCCATCATAATGGGCCCTGATAAACATAAAAATAGGCCCCGCCCGTCATACATAATGGGCCCTGCCCAACATGCAAACAGACCCCACACAACATACAAACGGGCCCCGCCAAATACACAATGCAAGAGTCGCAAAGACAACTAGCATCCTGCACAATATAGTAAGAAGACTCACATGTCTTACATGATTAACTAAAACACAGTTCACTGCCATGCAAACTACACTACAACACACCTATTGAATCAAATAAGGTACCACCTTAGTCTAACCTCCAAAACTAGCTAACTTGACCAAAAGCCAAATCAGTTCAACACACAAGGTCAAAGTCAATGGTCAACATCACCATCAGCGGGCCCTCACGTCATGACCAATATATGGTCACGTCGTGAGATTCACACTTAGATCGGGTCCAACTCGGTTTCCATCCCATTCAACCAACTCATTTTCTTTCCAACTTGGCCAACTCAGTCTCGGTCTTTTTATCCGACACATCATGACCAGAAGAATGTCACGTCGTAAGCACGGGGTTTTTCATGGCATAATGGGTTCAACTCTCAATCCATCAAACCATGCCACCAATCCTTACAGAAAGATTTCAAACATAATTTTGTCCAAACAAACTCTTAATGGATTTGGATCTCATACTTGGTCAAAAGTGAAGACATATCACCAAAACCTGCATGCATGGGTCCAAAACTCTCCCAACTTCTAGATCATAACAAAATAATACTCAAGGGACCCTAGAATCCATAAAGTTGCTAACTTTATGGATCCTAACAATCAAGTTTGCTCAAACAACAAGAAAATGGAACAAAAACTGTCACACTCCCAAATCAAGATGGCAGAAACGTCTGGGGTGGATAACTTCATGAACAATATCACAACATAATGCACAATAGTGATCAAAGCAAACACAATCATCATAAATATAATTGAAAATCTTACATTGTTTCCGAGTGCTGTATGTTTCAAAACCAATTACATTATGATGACAAAATGAATAGTACGACGTCGTAACGTCCCATCCTCAAAAGCCTTGTGACTACCTGTTTAACGGTTTCCTGATAATACAAGTGGTTTTGAAAAGTGTCAACAATTAAGTTGGTGAGGTCATAAGAGCTTTGTATGTGAAAAATCTATAATAATTTCCTTGTAAAATGATAGTGTTTGTTCCCAAAAAATTCAATATTTCCTTAAAAATGAGTTGTCTTAAAAACCCTACGACAAAAAACGTATAAGTATTTCTATACTTAAAATAATATTACGTAGTTTTATTCTTATATAAAACCATTTGAATGCATGTTACCCCGTAAACTAAATGTATCGTTGATTCCCCATGTGAGTTATTATAACCATGCTAAAACCAAAGTTGGCTTGCCGCGACGTTCTTCACGCATCGGAATGTTAGGCATTTATCACCCCAGACCTGCCGGTCTAACTGTAGCTAACAACTTAGGTGCAGGATTGTTAGTCACGTATAGATCCATACACAAGTATCACAATCTGTTATCGAGATTCTGGTTATAATTCAGGACTCTAGTGTGTACTCTATAAAGTACGGTGAAGACTTGGTCTCACATAATTGTTTCAATGTGTTCATGTTTTGTTGTAATGAAAACCCTTGTATGTGTAATTACCACTTTTCCATAATATTAGTATAGTGTATAATAACTATTTACTTTTATATAATTATTCGTCTTGTCCCAAGATATCGTAATAGTGTTAATGACCTAAAAACTACACCTATTATAGTTTATTATATATATATATATTTTGTTACACCTATATATATATATATATATATATATATATATATATATATATATATATATATATATATATATATATATATAGGTTAACATGTTTAAACGTTCATAAGTAACATATATTATACATCTAACACAAATATATGAACTTTTAGTATGATAAAGTCAGTTTTCTAGCTTTTGACTTTCTTTACATCACCAAATTCTAAATATTGAATTATAAACTTTGTAAAATTTGTTATTACATTTTTGTGACATTTAAGTCAAGTTAACATTTTATGTTTAAAACAACATATTTTAGGTCAAATCTCACAAAAATGGTAGCATGACCTGATTATGACCATTTTTGTTAAAAAAACCCTAGTTTTCACATAAAGTGATAGATTTTTAGGTTTTCTTTTTTGTAAAACCAAATCTTTGGTATTTATAACTAGTTTCATAACATATGTCCAAAATAACATATTTTGATTTATATCCCACGAAAATGGTGGAAAAACTTGGTTATAACCATTTTTGCTTGAAAAGTCATATTATATTCATAAAACCATAGTTTTTTTAATGACTTTTTCTTAAAAACATATAGCATGTTTATACTCATTTTTTGTAAATGTGTATTTTAAATAACATACCACACATAAATGTTCATAGTACTAGGTAATAACATTATTTCATGTAGATAACATTTTTACACAACATGAAAGTAAAGCATGTATAACAACCTGTATAATTATACAAGTTTACATGTATTCTCCCACTAAACTTGGATAAAGATGAAAATAAGGGGTATGAACTCACCTTGAGTGTGTTTCTTGGTGGGTAAAGAGGTGAATATGAAAGATTTCAAGTTAAGAACACATGAAGAACACTTGATGATTGGAAGATCCTATGGATATTAACACATATTAATGTGTGTAATTGTAACAAAACTAGTATACATATACGTATAGAATCACTTGATTAGTAAGGAAAAACTTACCAAAAGATCAAGAACCAACTTAAGAAAATTAGCCTTGAGAGAGAAAGCTTGTTCTTGAGGAAGGAGATGAGCAAAAATGAAGAAGATGGGATGGGTGGGGGGGTCGGCCGAATTAAAGAAAAGAATGGGGGAGGGTGGGGTGGGTATGGGGGACATGGAGTGGTTTCTTGAATTTAATATTCAATCTTGTCTCACTTAATTAAATAATAATACTTTAATAAAGGTGTAATAATCATATAAGACAAAGGTGGTCTTATTAGTTTACTCTTATAAAAAAGGGTAATTTTTATAAAAGTTGGTGATTTTTATAAAAAGTGTGGGAAAAATGATGTATAATTACTTAATTTGAATCATATAAATTCAAATTATTATAACAATCATTACCATAAAAATTATAACACGTTACACGAAAGTTAGGATGATTCCTAATTCTTTTTATTAAAGTTTGAGTGTTTAAACCGGGTAAAGAATTTTGTCGCATTTGGTGATGAATTCAGCAAAAGTCCAAATATGTAACATTTGTCATGAATTTTGTCATGTATTATAAAGTTTGTGAACTCAAATACATTGTGTTATGAATATTATTTATACCTAAATAATATATAATTGAATTATCGAATTTTTTACGTTACTAACCCTAGTTAGGGTTTATATTTAATAATTGGTAACAAGAGGGGTACTTTGTATTATAACTTGCCAATAGTACATTAGAAACATTAGGGAATATGAATTTCATATTTCTCCTAAAATTCTAATACGAGTTGAGTTGAACTGGTTGACTTTGTTTGACCAAAATTGAAGTTTGTCACATCATCCCCCTGTTAGAAGAAATTTCGTCCTGAAATTAGCACTGCGAGTGGGTTATCAAGAGCTAGGGAAAAGATGTGGGTATTTCTATTTCATTTGGTCCTCACGATCCCAGGTAAATTCAGGTCCTCGCTTGGCATTCCAACGGACCTTTACTATTGGTATGCGGCTTTGCTTCGTTCTTTTGACTTCCCTGTCCATAATTTCCACAGGTTCCTCGACGAAGTGGAGACTCCCGTTTACTTCGATTTCGTCAAGTGGAATGACGAGAGTCTCATTGGAGAGACACTTCTTCAAGTTGGACACATAAAAAGTGGGGTGCACGTTGCTGAGTTCTTGCGATAGCCGAAGTCTGTAAGCTACCGGGCCAATCCTGGCAAGGATCTCGAATGGCCCTATATACCTTGGATTTAGTTTCCCACGTTTTCCAAAACGTATCATTACCTTCCAGGGGTAAGACCTTCAACAATACGTGGTCACCAACCTGGAATTCCAAGGGTATGTGTCATTTATCCGCATAACTCTTTTGTTCGGTCTCGAGATGCTCTTAGTCGTTAACGGATCTGAACGATCTTCTTCGTCGTTTCCTGTATGATCTCAGGGCCGGTAAGAGTGTTGTTAGGAACTTGTCCTCTAGCTAGGATAGTGTCACCCACCTCATCCCATCACAGAGGTAATCTGCATTTGCGCCCATGGAGGGCTTCAAATGGAGCAACTTTAATGCTAGTGTGATAGTCGTTATTGTATGAGAATTCGATGAGCGGTAAGTGGGTATCCCAAGATTTAACGAAGTTTATCACACAAGCTCTCAACATGTCTACCAACGTTTGAATAGTTATCTCGCTTTTCCCATTGGTTTGTGGGTGATAGGTTGTACTCATGTCGAGACTGGTTCCCAAGGACTTTTGTAGTGATTGCCAAAACCATGAGGTAAACCTGTTATCTCTGTCAAAGATAATGGATATTGGAACAACATGTAATTGTACAATCTCCTTGATGTACATCCGTGTTAGTTTCTCCATGATGAATGGAGTACTTGATCTTATGGGCTTCGTTCACGGTAATGTCTCTGTACCCACCAAATCTCGGTGTCTAGATTAAATTCATGAGATAAAGAGCTCTGTTACCCTTGACCTCAAGGTTTTTATCCATTCCTCGCAAGCTTCACTTGCGACATTATCAGATTTCAAGGCTTCAAGTTGCGCCTCCTTGATCCGAGTGGACATATGTGAATGGATAGTTATTTTCAATGATTTTACTCGGTGGCCCGAGTACTCCTATCGACTTAGGGCATCTGCTACCACGTTGGCCTTGCCTAAATGATAACGAATTTCACATTCGTAATCATTTGGTAACTCTACCCATTTTCGTTGCCTCATATTGAGCTCTTTTTGATTGAAGATGTGTTGGTGACTCTTATGGTCAGCGAAGAGCTTACAATTTGTACCATAGAGGTAGTGTCTCTAGATCTTTAAGGCAAACACTGATTGGTTTTAGACATAAGAACTTTCCTATGTGCACATACAAACCCTAAAGCTTGGATCTAGGTTTCTCTAATTGAACATGCAATATATCCAAGACTTTCATGGCTATATCTAATGTAAACTAACAATTAGAACATGTGAAAACAGATCTAGAATAATACCTTGAGTTACTTGCTTGAAACCTTCTTCTTCTTGGAGCTTAGAGTCACAATTGTCACTCCTCTAATGGCTTACAAACACCAACTAGCAAGAAGATGATTTGAGAGAGGTAAGGAAGAGGGAGATCGGCTCTAGGGTTACTCCAATAACAAGGTGGTCGATTTCCACAACCCCAAGGGTCTATTTATACTATGAGCTCCTAGGGTTTCACCCTAAAACCCTAATTGGATAACTTAGCCTCAAAGCAATCCAATATCCATTCTAGATAAGGCCTTGGACGATTTCTAGGTGATCCATATCCCTAAAATCATCCACCCCATATCCATAAGGATTCTTAGCTCAAAATACAACTATCACACATTTGACAGTTTATACCCCTTTCTTCAATTAATCTCTTTAAGTCACCAAATTAATTCCTAATTAATTTATGACTTATATTAATCAAATAATATTATTATTCCTTTAACATGTTATTCTTATAATACATTAATAATAATATCTCTTCTCTCTATATAAATCACCCTGTCAAGTTGCTATGGTGAAGGCAATCCAAAAGGACCATGCACAATCGGGTCAAGTACTTACCAAATATAGTTACAGCCTTAGACACTAATCCAACAGTCTCCCACTTGGATAAGTCTAGTAACTATAAACGCAAACACAATCCGATTAGCAATCATAGCTCTCAAAGACGCTATCAACTCTGATCTTATCAATAACCTGTCCTTTAGATAAGGGATCGTACAGTCCTCTATTTTGATATCGTGCAGACGATTTCATGAAACATTGTCATACTTATTGTCTAGCAACTATTTTCTCGATCTCAGATTTATTTGACATAGAATTTAATTGAACACATCAAATCAGTCCTGACCGGGCCCGACACATAAGTCAAATCAAATCATCGAGCGACCGTGATATCACTTTTACCCTCTTAGGATAAAAGTAACAGATAAACTTCGAATTATATGCATTTACTTATCGACTAATCAACTATACACAACAATGCGTTTTATGACATCAATTTACTGATACGGTTTCGCATTATCAATGTACAACCAATTAGTAAATAATAAACCATATATCTAGGTTTTAAGACCATATGATATTATCGTCTTGCGATCACCCCAAAGTGATTCCAGCAAGCGCGAGTTTATTCCAATGCTCAAAACTTGTTCATAAGCACTCATGAACGTTGCAGCAAACCTTTGCTATGTCTAATACCATTTAGACAATCTACACACCAATTCATGACAATCTTCATTCATACCTAATTCCAACATATGAACGATTGTGGACAGTTTGAATAATTCGATTATTCTTAATAACCTCAATAATTCTGGAAGTCAAAATATGCAAAGTGAAACAATAGCTAAACAATTAACATAAGATAGTAACTTTACTTATAAACAATACTCTTTTATTTAATCATCAAATGTCAATTACATTTACCTATTACATGTTTCTAAAACTATCTAATCTAAACTAATATCATCCTTCAGCCCAAAACTCCTAGCATGCTGCAAGTGCTTAACCCTGCTCAGTCCCTTCATAAGCGGATCTGCTGGATTATCTTCTGATGATATCCTCTTAACCACGAGGTGTCCTTCTTCTACTCGATGTCTAATAAAGTGATATTTTCTATCGATATGCCGAGATCTACCATGATCCCTCGGTTCCTTGGTCAAGGCAACCGCTCCTTCATTATCACAGAAAATTTCCATGGGCTCCTGTATAGCAGGCACAACTCCAAGATTGCCAATGAAGTTCTTCAACCATATTGCCTCCTTTGACGCTTCGCTCGCTGCAATATACTTTGATTCGCACGTTGAATCAGCTACAGTTTCCTGTTTGAAAATTTTCCAAGTTACCGCTCCTCCATTAAGGGTAAATACCCATCCCGACGGCGAACGGTAGTTGTCCCTGTCGGTCTGGAAACTGGCGTCACTATACCCTCGCACCTTTAAGTCGTCACTCCCTTTGAGGACTAGAAACAATTCCTTGGTCCTCTGAAGGTACTTAAGGGTGTTCTTGACCGCAATCCAATGCGCTCTTCCAGGATTCCCTTGATATCTACTGACCATGCTCAAAGAAAAGGCCACATCAGGACGAGTACAAGTCATAGCATACATGATTGAGCCAACTGCGGAAGTGTAAGGTACTCGGCTCATCTCAACTATCTCGGCTTCAGTACTCGAACTTTGAGTCTTACTCAACTTTGTATCGGTAGTTCTCCCTTCTTCGAGTTCTCCATACTAAAACGTTTTAGTACCTTATCTAAGTAAGTATTCTGACTAAGTCCTATTAGTCTCTTACTTCTTTCTCTCACTATCCTTATTCCCAAAGTATAGGAATCCTCTACGAGGTCCTTCATAGCGATGCACTTCCCGAGCCAGGACTTTACCTCCTGCAGACTCGGGATGTCGTTTCCTATGAGCAATATGTCATCGACATACAAAACGAGAAATCTAACTATGCTCCCATTGGCTTTGACATATACACATGATTCATCTTCGCTTCGTACAAATCCAAACTCTTTGACTTTCTCATCAACACAAAGATTCCATTTGCGAGATGCTTTCTTAAGTCCATAAATGGACTTCTCAATCTTGCACACTCTATTTGGATGCTTCGGATCGACAAAACCCTCTGGCTGAGCCGTGTAAACATCCTCAACCAGCTTCCCATTAAGGAAAGCGGTCTTGACATCCATTTTCCATATCTCATAATCATGAAATGCGGCAATGGCTAGCATCACCCTAATAGATTTTATCTTAGCAACTGGTGAGAAGGTCTCATCATAGTCAACTCCGGGAGTTTGAGTAAAGCCCTTCGCCACCAGTCGTGCCTTGTATGTGTGCACATTCCCATCCACGTCGGTCTTCTTCTTGAAGATCCATTTGCACCCAACTGTCTTACGTCCGGGCACATTGTCAACTAAATTCCAAACTTGGTTGTCATACATGGATTGAATCTCGTGTCCATCGCCTCTTTCCATTTTGCAGACTCCGGGCCTGCCATGGCTTCCTTATAGCAATTAGGTTCATCTAGATTTATTAGTGTACTATCACTAATATACGTGTCCCCTTCGGTAGTAATATGAAAACCATACAACTGGGGTTGAACTCTAACTCTTTCGGAACGTATAAGAGGTAAGGACTTGTCAATTGGTTCAACCGGAGTTTCCTCCTCGGGTTGAGCGCCAGCGGTAGAGGTTCCTTCATCACTCGACTCTTAAATCTCTTCAAGATTGATCTGCCTCCCACTGTTTCCTTGGTTTATGATTTCTCGTTCTCGGAAAACCCCTCTTCTTGCTACGAAGACAACATTGTCACTTGGTCTATAGAAGAGATATCCAAAGGATTTCTGCGGGTAGCCGATGAAAATACATTGCTCACTACAAGGTTCGATCTTGTCATGAGTTTCTCGTCTTACAAAAACTTCACAACCCCAAACCTTGATATGTGCCAACGAGGGAGCTTTCCCTGTCCACATCTCGTGAGTTGTTTTTGCAACCTTCTTAGTAGGGACTCGGTTAAGGATATGGGCGGCAGTCTCTAAGGAATACCCCCAAAATGAGATAGGTAGTGAAGCACGACTCAACATAGAACGAACCATGTCTAACAAGGTTCAATTGCGCCTTTCTGCCACACCATTTAACTGCGGTGTCCTAGGTGGCGTCAATTGCGAAACTATTCTGCATTCCTTAAGATAGTCGTGAAATTCAAGACTTAGGTACTCTCCTCCTCGATCGGATCAAAGCATCTTGATCTTCCTGCCCAATTGATTCTCCACTTCATTCTTGAACTCTTTGAATTTTTCAAACGTTTCAGACTTGTTCTTGATTAAGTAAATACACCCATATCTACTATAATCATCGGTGAAAGTCACGTAGAAGCGGTTTCCATCCTTTGTGGTGGATCTAAAGGGCCCACATACATCGGTATGTATGAGATCCAATAAACCCTCACCCCTCTCACAAGTGCCAGTGAAGGGTGACTTGGTCATCTTCCCAAGTAAACAAGATTCGCACGTGTCATCTTCCCTAAGGTCGAATGACTCCAACACTCCATCCTTTTGGAGTTGGGCTATGCGTTTCTTTTTGACATGTCCAAGACGAAAATGCCACAAAGATGCTTTATCCACACTATTGGAAGAATCCATACACAACACATCATTTCCTAGGTTATCTACAACCATAATAGTTTCATAAATTCCATTACAAGGCATTGCTTCAAAGTATAAAACACCATTTAGATAAGCATAAATAGAACCATTCATATTATTAAACGAATATCTAAATCCTTGTTTAAACAAACCATGAAATGAAATGATGTTTCTTGCCATATCTGGCGAGTGGCAATAATTATTTAAATCTAAACCTAATCCATTACTAAGCACTAAAGAATACACTCCAATCTTGGTGACAGGAGACGATCTTCTGTTTTCCATGATTAGATTTATTCTTCCTTGCTCCACAACTCTATCTCTTCTTAGTCCCTGCAAATCAGAACAAATGTGGTAACCACATCCTGTATCAAGAACCCAATAAATAGTATGAGATGAATCATTAGATTTAATTGTGTATATACCTGCAAAAGATGGCTTGATCTTTCCATCCTTGATGGCTTACAGATATTCCGGGCAGCTTCTCTTCCAATGCCCTATTTTGTGGCAATGATGTCACTCTACCTCCTTCGGGTTAGGGTAAGGCTTAGCAGGATCAACCTTAGTCCCACTTGAAGAGGAACCATCTTGGGACTTTCCCTTGAAGTGGATCTTTGATAGAGCCTTCTTCTTCTTGCCCCTTCCCTACCCTATAGCCAAAACAGGAGCAGCGGTTTGTGCGGGAGTTGGTGCAACAGACTTTTCCTTTAGGTTGCTCTCAGCAGTCCTTAGGAGTCCTTGGAGTTTGCTTAGGGTGACCTCTTCCTTGTTCATGTGGTAGGTCATCCTAAATTGGTTGTAGCATGAAGGCAAGGAGTGAAGAACAATGTCGATGGCCAAATCCTCCCCGAAGTTAACATTTAACTTGCGAAGACGATCAACATATCTTTGCATCTTTTGCAAGTGCACGGTTAACGATTCTCCACTTCCCATCTTGGCGGTGATCATGTTGGTGATGATCTCATAGCACTCTTGCCTCGCGCTTTGGTGGTACCTCTCCATCAAGTCTTAATGCATTTCATAGGGATACATGTCCTCATAGGACTTTTGGAATTCTTGGTTCATAGTGGCTATCATGATGCAATGGACTTTCGTTGCATCACGTTCGTGTGTCTCAAAGACAGCCATCTCTTCGGGAGTAGCGATTTCTGGGTTGAACTTCTCGAGCTTTTAGTCGAGGACATCCTCTTTGTCCTCGTAGCGTGCAATGGTGCGAATGTATCTTATCCATTCGCTAAAGTTCGTACCATCGAAGGTCACCTTTTGGCAAAGACTCATTAACGTGAATGAGTTAGCAACAGCTTTGTTTGCGTTCGACATCTACAATTAGAAAGGACAAAGTTTGATTAGAATTGGATCCCTAATTAAACACCCAAAATGAAAAATTAGGGCTAGGACCCAACAACATTATTTACATATTAGAAAAGGGATGCCGTAATTCAACATGCAAATAATTTGGAGGTAAGTGAATGACGATTCACTAATTCTTCACCTTGAAAACATAACCTTAAGTTTTTATTGAGAATTCCTAGATTTTCTTTGAGATTCATTGAACCTTTCAATGGCATGTTTAAATCTCGATATGCCCCTCTAGTTTGTGATTGGGATACCGAGGATCACAAAGTGGGTGTGAATAACCATGCAAATCTACACGGTGCCTTCATTGTTACAATCAACGATTCGATGGGCTGGTAAACCACACACGCTCCATCGAACTATGATAAACAATGAATCACCCTTTGTCACCTTTTCTTAGAACCAATTAGTGTGCCGGTAAACCACACACGCTCCACTAACTTCTTAGCAGGGGTGCAAAGTGCAATTTCATGGGATTGCATCAATTCACTTTTCCTAAAGTAGCTAAGATTGGGAGTTTTATAAAATAGTTTAGTTACTTTATAAATTCATTATACTTATTAATGAGGAGAGTTAGTTGCCCTATCCTACCCGTTCGGCTAACGACCCTCCACCAGTCAAGCAAGCGGTGGGTGTGAGTGTACACCCATTAAGCGCCATTTTATAGGCAGCAACCTTATACCCACCTTATAGACCGGCTTCGTGAATGAGGCCTACTAACAGTAAGACTAGCATTTTAATTTTACTTATATATTTATTAATCTTTTAATAATATAATAGTATAGGGTTGAATTTTAAACTTGTAAAATTCTAGGGGTTGAAATTTAAATTCTTCTAAATTAAACTATTAATCACCAAATTCAAATTTCAAAACTTTCGGGATAAATATTGAACTTTTCAAAACAATGGGGATCAAATAACAAATAATTCAAATTAAACAATTAATTTCATAATTATTTATATTTGACCTAATCCAATTTTAGTCATTGGATAATTACCAAATAATCTTAAATAGTCCATATTTATCATATAAATAATTAATATTCACAAGATTTGAAATTATCTATTCTTATGTCAAGGATAATCATTAAATTAGGTTAAAATTCGGATTTATACTTAATAAAAGGATTTAGGTATCAATCCAAGACAAAACAACAATAAAATCCCGAATTATCCTCTGTCTAACGCTGGGACTCGCCGAGTCAAGCTTTGGACTCGCCGAGTCCAGACACTGACTCGCCGAGTTGGGTCAGACAAAGGTGAAGAAAAACGATTTTCAGCAAGCAAAACAGTTAAGCATCACATTCAATTGAAACCAATCATGGCTCTGATACCACTGATTGGTTTTAGACATAAGAACTTTCCTATGTGCACATACAAACCCTAAAGCTTGGATCTAGGTTTCTCTAATTGAACATGCAATATATCCAAGACTTTCTTGGCTAGATCTAATGTAAACTAACAATCAAAACATGTGAAAACAGATCTAGAATAATACCTTGAGTTACTTGCTTGAAACCTTCTTCTTCTTGGAGCTTAGAGTCACAATTGTCACTCCTCTAATGGCTTACAAACACCAACTAGCAAGAAGATGATTTGAGAGAGGTAAGGAAGAGGGAGATCGGCTCTAGGGTTACTCCAATAACAAGGTGGTCGATTTCCACAACCCCAAGGGTCTATTTATACTATGAGCTCCTAGGGTTTCACCCTAAAACCCTAATTGGATAACTTAGCCTCAAAGCAATCCAATATCCCTTCTAGATAAGGCCTTGGACGATTTCTAGGTGATCCATATCCCTAAAATCATCCACCCCATATCCATAAGGATTCTTAGCTCAAAATACAACTATCACACATTTGACAGTTTATACCCCTTTCTTCAATTAATCTCTTTAAGTCACCAAATTAATTCCTAATTAATTTATGACTTATATTAATCAAATAATATTATTATTCCTTTAACATATTATTCTTATAATACATTAATAATAATATATCTTCTCTCTATATAAATCACCCTGTCAAGTTGCTATGGTGAAGGCAACCCAAAAGGACCATGCACAATCGGGTCAAGTACTTACCAAATATAGTTATGGCCTTAGACACTAATCCAACAAACACTACTGCCCCTAATTCAAGTTCATGTGTGGTGTAGTTGACCTCGTGAGTCTTAAGTTGTCTTGAGGCGTAGGCAATGACATTTCACCATTGCATGAGTACGCAACCTAGACCCTGCTTGGTCGTATCGCAATAGACCACAAAGTCTTCTGTTCCTTCTGGAAGGGACAAGATCGGAGCACTGCATAAAGCTTGCTTTAGCGTCTGGACGAAAGTTTCTTGTTTACCCCCCCCCCCCCCAGTTGAAGGTCACTCATTTCATATTCAGGGTAGTAAGTGGCTTTACGATGTTGGAAAAGTTCTGTATGAACCTTTAGTAGTAGCCAAAAAGGCCCAAACACTGGCGGATTTCTATCGGTATCCTTGGAGCTTCCCAGTTTTCAATTGTCTTGATTTTGGAGGGATCCACATGTATCCCTTCCTTGTTGACTACGTGTCCCAAGAAGTCCACCTTTCGAATCCAAAATTCACATTTTGAAAACTTTGCATACATTTTCTACGCCCTTAGCGTCTCCAAGACTTGTCACAGATGTTGACTATGCTCTTCCTTACTTCGTGAATATATTAGTATGTCATCGATGAGCACTATCACGAATTTACCTAGGTAAGGTCGGTATACGCAGTTCATTAGAACCATGAACATCGCGGGTGCATTAGTCCATCCAAATGGCATCACAACAAACTCATAGTGACCGTAACGAGTCCTAAATGTCGTCTTAGGAATATCTTCCTCTTGTACTCGGAGCTGATGGTACCCTGACCTTAGATTGATTTTCAAGAAGTAGCTTGATCCTTAGAGTTGGTCAAACTAATCGTCAATTCAGGTTAGGGGATATCGGTTCTTGACGATGAGCTCGTTCAACTCCCGATAGCCAACGCACATACGGAATGATCCGTCTTTCTTCTTTACGAATAGGATTGGTTCTCCCCAAGGTGAGAAGCTTGGTCAGATCAATCCTTTACTTAGCAGTTCATTCAGTTGATTGGACAATTCATGCATATCTGTCGGGGCTAAACGATATGGTGATTTGGCTATGGGGGTGGCTCCAGAAATCAAGTCGATTCTAAACTCGACTTGTCGCACGGGTGGTACTCCCGGAAGGTCTTATGGGAATATGTCGGGAAAATTACATACTTTTGGAATATCCTTGATGTCCTTCACTTCTCTATTCTCATCAACAATGTGGGCAAGGAATGTGTGGTACTTCTTGTGCAGGTACTTTTGAGCCTTGATGCAAGAGACGATTCGGAGGTTTATGTCGGTTTTGTTACCATAGATGACAAGGGTTTCGTTATTTGGTAAGTTAAGTTGAACGGCCCTTTCGTAACACATGATATTGGCATGGTGAGGGCTTAACCAATCCATGCCAATGATCACATCAAAGCTTCCTATTGTAACATGCGTTAGGTCGATTTGCAAGGAGTGATTGTTTAGGGTTAGGGTGCATCCTATGTATATGTTTTTGGTGCTTTCAGTTTTTCCATTAGCCATCTCTACTGTGAATATTTCATTGAGTGATTGAGGTTTTTGTTTGAGTATGTGTTTAAACTTGTGGCTCATGAAACTCCAATCTGCACCACTATCAAAAAGTATCCATGCATACGAGTTATTGAGGAGAAACGTACCGGTAACCAAAACGGGGTCCTTCATCGCTTCCTCATGCTTTATTGTCAAGACCATTCCCATGCCTCCGACATTATTATTAGTTGCCTTTAGGCACTCCCTTTTGAAATGTCCCGTCTCTCCACATCCATAACACGCTTGACTCACCCCAACTTTAGTGGCTTGGGTGGTATGTTGAGTTAGCGCCTTACAGAAACAAGCAATATGCCCTTCCCTGTTATAGTTGTTGTAGTGCATCTCCCGACAATCTCCATTGTGATGGAAGTTGCACTTGTTGCATTTAGGCAGATTCCCAACATATTGTTTAGTTGGTGCTGGGGCAGTAGGGATTGTGGTGGCAAGGACTACCACAGTTTGTGGTCTTCTGAGAGGCTCTTGAGTCGGTTGGCCCTTTTTCTTGTTCCAGAACTTTTTCTTGTTATCTACCCTTTTTGGTTGATCAGGTGAGGGTGTCATAATGCCCTGGAAGACTCCATGGTCAACAAGCCTATGTGCCAAACGTTTGGCAATGTCGTAGGTGGTTGGGTTAGCATATACAACCATTCCTTGAATCTTGGGGGATAGTCCACAGATGTAGCGTTCCACATTCTCGTCTTTCATGGTGACCATCCCAGGGCACAGAACTGCCAAGTCGTTGAACCTAGCAGTATAGGCAATCACTTTAGATCCCGTCATTGTATGTTTCCATAGCTCTTGTTCTGATTTCTGAATTTCTCCCTTCAGGTAGTACACATCCAACATCATGACCTTCAGATCTTCCCAACTCATAAAGTTGGCCACAACGAGAGTCAGGGTTTTAACATGGCCATTCCACCAGGATAAGGCTGCATCGGCAAAAGTGCAAGTTGCGTACTTGACTTTACATTTATTTGGGCATGAACAGACTTCAAACACATATTCAATTTTCTCAACCCATTTTGTTAAGGTGATGACATTGCCGTCGCCATGAAAAGTCTTGGGCTTGTAGTTCATGAAATCCTTGTAGGAGCATACTTGTTGGTGTCCTTGGCTTTCGCCATGATTGGAACTGTTGGCACTGTTCCCGTTCCCATTTCTTTTTATGTTTGCGTTTATGCCATTAGCGCTATGTTGTGTCATGACGGTTGCCACAACGGCTTGGAATGTAGCCAGGTCCACCTGTGTAATTGGTGTTGGTGGAACTGTTGGTGTTATGCCAGCACGTCAGTTACTTCTTCATGGTGGCATTCTTCTACCCTAGGGATTAGAGATGGAATGACAGTAAGTCCTCGATAATAGCTATATGTCGTGTATTATCGAAATAGAACATCTTAGTTATATGTTTGTTATGTATCGCCTTTATTGTAACTTGTAAACATTTCATAAATTTTTAATATAATAAGTAAACAATTGCATAACAATTTATGAATTTAATAGTAAAACCTGTAACACTCCGAATCAGGTATTACTATTTAGACCCTTGAAATTGAAAATATGACATAAAAGGTCCCTTAGTACACGGTGCGTACTCCAAGAGTACGCTTAGCGTACTAAGGATGCATGAACGCGGAGGGTGGCCGCGTACTTATAGGTACACGGGGCGTATGCGACAGAGGGCCAAAACCCTAATTTTATTTAAACACCCTTAAGCCTCTTGGACCAAACCCTAATCAACCTCCATAGTCTCATTTCACCCTTCTACACCAGGGATACCTTGTGAGAGTTTTTTTGAGCTTAAGGAGTGTATTTGTGACCATTTTCGAGTTCATCCAAGAAGAAGGAATTGCTAAGCAAGCTAGGAGTGGCATTGGGCTTCAAGAATATGTATCTAGATCACCTTGAAGAGCTTATAGAGGTGGAAAGCTTTGATCTTGCCATCTTATTCATTAGATCTAGCTAGGTTTTTGTATATTGTCCCTTTAGTTGGTTTTTGACCTTCTCTTGAGAGCTGAGCAACTCCAGACACTGAAATGGTTAGATCTGAGCTTTGCGAGCATGCTAAATGCATAAAGGTGCTAGCTTGAAGAGTATATAGACTCCATGCATGAGTTTGAAGCTTTATATGAAGTCCTAATGTGGAGAATGAAGTTTTTAAGTCCCATATAGCATGCAAGGGCGTAAAGTTGCCAACTTTATGTCCTAGGACGTCTTAATGAGCTTGGATCTAATATAGGACGTAAGAACATCAAGTATTAAGCACTTAATGGAATAAGGTGCTTAATCTGTTTGTACATTAGGCGTAACTTAGAGTACACAACACATACATCTAAGGGACTTAGTACGCTATGCGTACCAAGGTGGTACGTAAGGTGTACGCACCTCATATGGGCTCGCACTTGTTTTGGGCTTATAAGCCTTTGGGCCTTAATTAGTCATTGGGCCAGGTCACGTTTTGAGTTAGTGGGTCAGCTTATTTGTTTTGAGCCATGCTTACTATGATTGGGCTTTAATGGTCCATTAGGCCCATTAATGATTTTGGACATGGACTTTGGGCCCATTAGCAAATGAATACTTTTTGGGCCATTATGAAAGGACTTGGAGTTTGGGTTCTTCAATTGGATTATGTTCAGCCCTAACCTTGGGTAATGGTATTATTGTTCAACATGGGTGGTTACAGACTGTTAGGAGAGTAGCTTTCGGATTCAACAGATAGAGGTGAGTCTCCTCACCATACTAATGGGTCTAAGGCACCAAGGCCAACCCATTTTATGATATGTGGTACACTAGCTGAAGTTGTATTATGTGGCATGATAGTTGGTTATGTGCTAGGAAGTATGTTAGTTGTATATGTGGTATGCTTGTATGGAAGACCATGGGAGAGCCCATGACACGTGGATGTAAGACTATGTGGAGAGCCCACGGATTTCCTATTAAAGACCATGGGAGAGCCCATGACACATGGATGTAAGACCATGTGGAGAGCCCATGGCTTTCCTATAAAAGACCACGGGGGAGCCCATGAAACTTAGGTGTAAGACCATATGGGGTGCCCATGGCATCCTAGAGTAAGATCCTGGGGAGCCCATGACATCCCTATATGTTGTATGCATGGCTTGTATGGTTTATGTAGTTGTTATAGCTAATATGGATTATGTGGTTATGTGGATTGAATGAGGTATGCTCGGGGGAACTCACTAAGCTTCGTGCTTATAGTTTTGTTTATTGTTTCAGGTATCATCATTTTGGAAAGGAAGGGCTCAGCTTGATCGTAGCGCACACACATATGTTTTTCCTCATTATGTGATTTTGGGATGAACTCTGATAAATGTTTTTAATTAACAATGTTTTGGAATACTTGGATTAAAAGATATTTGTGTTTTGACTATAATACAAATGAAATTTTTACCCTTGATTTTTGGATCGTTATAGTACCCAATGAAATAAAATGCAAACCATTTCATTGATAATGTTTCATAGTAGTACATAGTTTTGGAAAATTGACCTTCATGGAGGTCTACCTGAAATCTAAAATAAAATCAGCAACATAGCGACCCTTAGAATAGTGTAATCACTTATTCACAGGGTCGGACCTACATACATGAGGGAGTAGCACCAACGCTTACTCACAAGACCAAGTCTATAACAAAATTTGAGTAGCATAAACACTACTCATGGCGAGTGACATCCTTCGGACCTCGAAGTTTGGCTATGAATGCTCTTATCTCCTTTGTTTCCTCCATGGCCTCCTCAGCTTGGCGCTCTGCCTCGATCATCCTCTACTCCATGTCGGCATGCATGTCTATGATCTCCTTAACCTCGGCTCGGGCAGTCGTGACATCCTCCAGAAGACAATCGATAATCTTGCGTGTATGATCATGATCTTCGTCTAGACGAAAAAATTGGGTGGAGGCGTCCTTAGCAGTGGCACCAACATCTAGGATCTGGCTGGTAGACGCCTTAACATCCTCCTCAAGGTGCAAAATGTGGCAAATCATGACAGGGAGAGCCCTGTCGACTAAACCATTGTTATAGTGAGACTTAGGTGCATCAGTTTAAGAAAGTGACTTGGAGGATTCGGGAGGATTACTGAGGAAAATATGGACATGTGTGGAAGGTAGTATTGGGCCCGTACTATTGAAAGCACATGATCCATACTCGAATCGGTAAGAGTCTTGGAGAATCTGAGAAGCTTCGTGGAGGAGAATCCTTGAGTATTTTTTGACCAGTGGTTTTGTGTTTTTTCAGTTTAGAGATGAGCACTCAGGGAGGTGGTCGAGGTCCGGGTTCCAAATCAGGTGCGAGTGCTAAGTCGATTAGCAAGTCGATGTGGGAGTTTATCTCGTTGGAGATTACTCGCAGTATTTTGGAGCAGACCCCTGTGATATTTGGTTCAATCAAGGAAGGGATTCGGAGGTATGGCATATTCGTCTTTGGGTCTTTCAGGCCGAGATTGTTGCAGGGTTGTTGAGGGCTCATCTGGAGCCCGAAGCTTATGGATCTCGGGAATCCTTCTGGAAAGAGGATCTTATTGTTGGCTTGAGTCACCTGGGATCAGAGGTGGGTTATGCACCTTGTCTTAAGGAGAGGATACCATATGATTGGATCACTATGGAGATTTTACGAGCCTTGCGCGAGGAGTTACCCAACATCTTTGGGTGTGTCACTGATAGATTGTTCGCTAAGTTCCAGGATCGGATCGTGATTGTTCAGGCGATTGACAGGGTAATCCGGGTAACTCAAGAGAAGAAGATTGGTTTGGATGGACAACTGGGGAAGATGAAGCGGGAAAATGGTTTGTGTCGGTGAACCAAGCAGTTGGGTGTGGCTGCAGCAAGTGTCAGACACCCGGGGGTTCGTCGCGGTTGTTCGCAACAGGTCTCATTGCGGCAGGTGCGGTTGGAAGGGTCACCTCTGCCGAGAATGCACATTGGAAGTAGAGTTGTGCCATCGTTGCAAGTTATTTTAGGGTGAATTGCCCCCGCATAGAGGTTAGGGCTGATCAAGATTCATCGCAGGTACTTCCGCAGGAAGTCAAGATCAAGCCGTAATAGATCCCTGATATATAATTTGAATTCCTCTTTCTGTAATGAAAATATGGTGTAATTACTCTTAATCAGCAGTTGTATTTGCTTTGAAATCTCATTAAGTTTTGGGTAAGTGTATCTATGGGTTTATTCCTCTACTTGTATGTGGATTGTAATTTCAAGAAATATCATATGCCAATTGCATACCATGAATTGTTAGTGGATTAGAAGAGGGTTATATCTAGTATAGAGAAATCCAAGTGTCCGGTTGTTATTTAGGTACACCTGGAGTGGTACACCTGTCAGAAAATTCTCGGGTCTACAAAAGGGATGTATCCTCTTACGAGGAGTGCGCATCCATGATGGACCACTTGGATGGCAGTATACCTGAAAGCTCGACCCGGGTATAGGGTTGTGCAGGTTATGGATGGCAAAGCGTGGGTCGCTGACCTTAGAATCAGCATCGAAGTCCTCCTCCACCAGGTCCTCGTCAATGTCCTCATTATCATCTAGACCCTCCTCCGGGTCCACCTCAGCGGCTGGTGCATCAGCCTCGACCTGCTCCTCGGGATCCTCCTTGATCCATCCACCATTCCCATTATCGGGAAAGTAAGGATCTTTTGGTAGGTGAAATCCGGCCATGTCAAATGTGCAAATATAGAGTTATAAGAGGCACATAAGGATCCTAGGCGTATGGTTCTATAGTATCATAAAATACTCCTATAGTATTTTAAACTTTATGTTTGGTTCTAGATTTTCTTTGTATGGAGTGTTGGTAAGTTTTAGACTTGTTGTTCACTACGACTATTCCCAAGCACATCTTAGTCATATCTCAGACAAATATAATTGATCAGGCTTTATCTATCCTAGATCTTGTAACATCCCGAGTTCAGGAGTGCAAGTTCAGGGTTCAAAGTGAAAATGTATAAGGGCAACTCGGCAATTCCATGGGTGGACTCGGCGAGTAGAGTCACGACTCTGGTCACATGTTAAGTGGCCAACTCGGCGAGTCGGCGGCTGGACTCGGCGAGTTGGTGCTGGGTGAAGAAAACCCTAATCTTCAGGGTTTGCCCCTATTTAAAGGATGTTATGCCTTCTCTTCAGTCTCTATTTACCCTGAGAGTTCCAGAGAAAACCCTAATCGTGAGAACTCCATTATTGAGAGGATTGAAGCTTGGAAGAAGGAATTTGTGAAGAGAAGTTGAAGGAATTCGAGGATAGCACCAAGAGGGCTTGTGGATCTGAAGTCTACATCAGTTTAGGCTCATCTTTGGGGTAAGAATCCTCTGTATTGAACCCTTTTTCTCTTATTGTCATCCATGGTGGTTGTTCTGGGGTTTTTAGAGGATTTCATGAGTCATTTCGGAATTGGAAGATGGATCTGAGGATACTACCTCAGATCTGGAGTAGTGATGATCCAAAATCGCATAAAGTCCCTGTGATAAGTGATTGGTGAAGCTATCTTGTCCCAAACCCAAACCCTAAAGTGTAAAATGCCTAGATCTCTTTGGATTCACGTAAAGTTCGCCACTTTACGTGATGGATGGTTTGTAGGAGGCTAGATCTACGTTTTGGATCAATTGCATGGCCTGGAAGGTTCTGTTTGGAATAAGATCTAGAGGCACTCGGCGAGTCACAAGGGTGTATTCAGCGAGTTGCTTGAAGATGTTCTAGAACTCGGCGAGTTGGAAGAACAACTCGGCGAGTAGGTTGAAGATAGCCTTGGACTCGGCGAGTCTGGTCGTAAGGTCCTATCCTTTCTTCTGGTTGAGCTGTGAATCAGTGAGTCAAGGGATGACTCGGTGAGTCGAGTGTGAAGGGACTCAGAGTTGTTGGACTCGGCGAGTCTCGGGGTGACTCGGCGAGTTGACTCGCGGATTGGGGAAAGTTCTGAGCATGGGGACTCGGCGAGTCATCGGGTTGACTCGGCGAGTAGAGTCAGCCAAGGGTTGACCAGTTGACTTCCAAGGGCATTTTGGTAATTGTTGGATATTGTTTTGAGTTCAGTGTTTTGGTGGTTGTCCAGTGGTGGAGATCGTATAAGTGATCGGAGCAGCTTGGGTTATCTGTTCAGTCGGCAGTTTCGAGGTGAGTTATCCTCACTATATCAACAGGGTCTAAGGCACCAAGGTCGGCCCCTTATCGGATTGAGATCCGGGTATTTGTTGTTATGATATTGCCTTGATATGTTGCATCCTGGTAGCTAGGATGGTATATGCTAGTGACCGGTTAGGTCGGTATCCTGGTTAGGATGATGATATGTTTGACTGGTTTGTTGACTGTGAATTGTTATATGATTGAATGTTTATGTGCACATGGTTAGTTGGACTGGAGTTGGGTTGATATGGCATGTTATGCGTGTATGGTATATGTGGTTGGTATTTTGGGGATATCTCACTAAGCTTTCGAGCTTACAGTTGTGGTTTTATGTTTTTCCGGTTCTTCAGGAGACCGTGGAAAGGCAAAGGCATGAATTTTTCCGGTTCTTCAGGAGACCGTGGCAAGGTTGTTTTTTTTTTAAAGATTAAATTGGTTGGAATTTTTCGTTCGTTACAAGTTGGTATCAGAGCCTTGGTTTGAGTGAATTGGAGGAACACCCGTGTGACTCCAGTCTCAAATCGAGGAGAGTTTTCAAAAGAGAATTTAAAATGGTTTTTAAAATGGGTAAAGGAGGACGCGGAGGTACGATTAGCCGGATCCAGTAAGTAACCCCAAAATACCATACATGATATTTATTTTTGAGCATCGATAGAACAGCATGCTAGTGCTAGGCTAGGGATCTTCAAGATTTCATGATAATGTTGCCTGATTTATGATGCCTGTTAGCCTAGGGTTTCCTTGTGGGAGATTTCCAGTGTTCCTCTAGTAGTGAGGGTTGAGCGTTTGTTATGTATGTTTTCACTAGGGTGTTGTGGTAGTACTTCATAAAAATATGGGTAGGTGTGGAAGGTAGTATGGGCCCATACTACTGAAAGCACAAGACCCATATGCGTATCAGGGAAACCATGACCTCTAGGGTTGGGTTGAGAGTTGGTTCCCGGGTTGGAGGGAAGTGTCTGAGATTTTGTGGTGTTTTTCAGTATGGAGATTCTGAGGCATGCTGGGAGTGGATCCGGGTCAGGATCGGGAGCAGAAGAGGGAGTTCCGGGCGGGTCAGTACCGCCCGAGGTTATTGGTCAGATGAGCACGTGCGAGTTGGATGCGAGGATTCGTGAGATCCTACATGATGAGGTTGCTGCAATGTTCCGGGCTGAGTTGCCGGAACTGTTTGGGTCGATCAAGACTGCCATGGTTGAATATTTTGATGAGCGCTATGCAGCTCTCGCGGAGACGGCTGCTGCGGTGGCTACAACGGCTGTAGTAGCGGCAGGGGGAGGAGCTGGTCGGGGTTTTCAGTATCAGGACTTCGATAATATGAAGCCTCCCACCTTTGATGGAGTTCAGGAACCGATTGTTGCTATGAGATGGTTATCGGACGTGGAGGGGTGTTTCTTCACGTGTTCATGCCCTGCTGATCAGAGGGTTAGGTGTGCTCTGAACCCGTTGAGGCTCGGGGCGAAGGATTGGTGGAGATTGACCACGGGGTCATATTCGGATGCGCAGAGGGTTGCGGTTTCATGGGATCAGTTCAGAGAGATGTTCAACACTCGTTATGTTCCGCGGGTTGAGAGAGAGAGAGATTGGCTCAGGAGTTCCTTGAGCTGAAGCAGGGTTCGGAGTCGGTGACTGAGATCACCAGGATGTTCACTGAGAGGGAAATGTTCTGCGTTGAGTTCGCTTCGGAGCAGGCTCAGATGTCTCGATATCTGAGCATGCTCAAGAGGTATATCAGACAGTTTGTGTCTTCGCAGAGGTGCGATACTTTGCTTGAGTTGCAGGAGGCCGCCAGGCGGCGTGAGTTAGAGATTGAGTTGCAGTTACGTGAGCTGAGGCAGGCTCCGGTGTAGTCGCAGCAGGCGCCGAAACGGTCTAAGACCGTTGATTTTAGGGTGGGAGATCAGAGCATCCACGCTTGTGGGAAGTGTGGGAGGGGTCACACCGGAGTTTGTAGGTCCGGTGGTGCATGTCGCAAGTGCGGAAAGGAGGGGCACTATGCGAGGGACTGTCGGCAGTCAGCGTCGGTTCGGGATTTGAGGATTTGTTATCATTGTCATCAGGTTGGACACTTGAGGGTCAACTGTCCACAACTTGCTGCAGGACCGGTGCAGGCTCCAGCACCGACCAATTTGAGGATCACGGGTGGAAGTCAGGGTGGAGCGGAGCCCCCAAGGGCTCAGGGTCTTGCTTTTCAGCTTACAGCAGAGAAGGTCAGAGCAGTGTCGGATGCAGCTGCGGGTATGTTTCTTTCTTGATGTCTTGTTATCTTATGTTTATTGTGGAGCATTGTTTATCTGCTAGTTTTATTTCGTGGTTTTTGATGTGGAATTCGTTGTTCTTTGAGGGTTATGGGTTAGTGTTTGAAATTTCGTTGGTAATCATTCATGAGGGTTATTAGTGGAAATCTGGAGTTGGTCTGAATGCCGGGTAGCATCTACAGTCTGAGGAGTGGTTAGCTGAAGATTGAGTTTCTTTCGAGCAGGATGATCAGTGTGGAAATGTGATTTTTGTGAAAGTTGCTAGTGATAGTGGGAATCAGTCCGCGTGTAAGTGTTGGTTTTGTGCAGGGTTGTTTTGGGAGGTCGGTGATGGCGACCGGTGGTTGTTAGTCAATACTATAAGTGGGGGAGAATTGGAAAATTCTCCGGAAGATCGATGAGCATTGGAGGTTGTTTAGCTGCTTGGGATTCAGCAGTGTTCTGTCAGCCAAGAGGGTAGGCTGGTATGAGTAAGTGGCAGGCATGCAGGGCGAGATACAAACCTAGGGCATTTGATTGTGGAGGGTCTGGGATCAGGCCGGGATTGAGTATGTATGATGGAGATAGAGTTCGGAACCCCTAGAGGGCTAGAACAACATGCATGGGAAGGTTTCCCGGAGAGATAACTTGGAATGATGGATGCTAGTTGAGCGGTCCGGACAGACTAAAGGCCGGTAGGCGTACCAGTCAGGCCGAAGGCTCGGAGAATGGTCCAGCCAGGCTGAAGGCCCTGGAGGGCGGTCCAGATTGGTTGAAGGTTCTGAGAGTGGTCCAGATTGGCTGAAGCCCTGGTAAGGCGGTCCAGTCATGCTGAAGACTCTACAGGTATTGTTAGAACCGTTCGAGGAAATGGGTTGAGTATGTCGCGGTGTGTTAGCATTAGAAGGTCTGGCCCCAGGTATTGATCTTGATTAGCGGAGATAGTGCATGGACTCAAGAGTCATTGCGAGCAGATTCAGAGCATGTGTGTTGCATGGATAGCGGTTACACTATAAAGGAGTGATGTAGTGCTGAGCGAGCACCGTGGCACTTGTCGTAGTGACAAGGCAGGCAAGTGGATTTCCTTGGTAAAGGAAAGAGAGAGGAGTGTAACTCCGAGAGGGAGTGCAAATTCACGGAAGTGAAAGCAGCAGAGCAGAGTTATGATTAGAGTGATCCAATTATGGTCTTTGAGCAGCATGATTGCGGCAGTGGCATGGAATCACATCCGGATGGGATGTCTGCTGAGGTCGCAGAAGGGATTCCGCGGGTGTAGAGCCAAGAGACTCGGAAGGGATGCAGGGATGGAGTCTTGGACTTCCAGCTTGATTTTGATCAAGGAGTTGTGTATGTAATGGTGGTTCATCCGGGGGGGATGATTGGAGGTGTCGTCAGTGTGTCGGGTTTTCCCAACCCGAGAGTACTAGGGCTAGTTCAGCATGCGTAGGTGATTGCAAGAAGAGAACTCATGGGAGTTGCTCTGAGGCTGAAGAATGTGACATTCTGTCAACAGGGTGTGGATAAACTTGGACTCGGATCGGGAACCCGGGGGTTCAGGGTTATATCTAGCTCGTAAGAGTCAAGTGATTGTGGTGATCAGGATCGAGAAAAGTGCCATGGAGTGGTACTTGGTTGTTAAGTGTGGAGCCTGATGGGTGTGGTTATCAGAGGGTAAAGCCGGTGGTCGGCTTGAGACGGTGGTTAGGACACCGCGGGAAGGAAAAGTGAGTTTCGGGTTTCTATGGTTGTGCTTTGAGGAACCTGGTTTGGTTAATGCCAGGTGGTGCGTGGCGGGAGTATTTCTGGAGTTGAGTTGTCAATGGCTTCGAGGACGAAGCCTAATTTAAGTGGGGGAGAATTGTAACATCCTGAGTTCAGGAGTGCAAGTTCAGGGTTCAAAGTGAAAATGTATAAGGGCAACTCGGTGAGTCCATGGGTGGACTCGGCGAGTAGAGTCGCGACTCTGGTCACATGTTAAGTGGCCAACTCGGCGAGTCGGCGGCTGGACTCGGTGAGTTGGTGCTAGGTGAAGAAAACCCTAATCTTCGGGGTTTGCCCCCTATTTAAAGGATGTTATGCCTTCTCTTCAGTCTCTATTTACCCTGAGAGTTCCAGAGAAAACCCTAATCGAGAGAACTCCATTATTGAGAGGATTGAAGCTTGGAAGAAGGAATTTGTGAAGAGAAGTTGGAGGAATTCGAGGATAGCACCAAGAAGGCTTGTGGATCTGAAGTGTACATCAGTTTAGGCTCATCTTTGGGGTAAGAATCCTCTGTATTGAACCCTTTTTCTCTTATTGTCATCCATGGTGGTTGTTTTGGGGTTTTTGGAGGATTTCATGAGTCATTTCGGAATTGGAAGATGGATATGAGGATACTACCTCAGATCTGGAGTAGTGATGATCCAAAATCGCATAAAGTCCCTGTGATAAGTGATTGGTGAAGCTATCTTGTCCCAAACCCAAACCCTAAAGTGTAAAATGCCTAGATCTCTTTGGATTCACGTAAAGTTCGCCACTTTACGTAATGGATGGTTTGTAGGAGGCTAGATCTACGTTTTGGATCAATTGCATGGCCTGGAAGGTTCTGTTTGGAATGAGATCTAGAGGCACTCGGCGAGTCACAAGGGTGTACTCGGCGAGTTGCTTGAAGATGTTCTAGAACTCGGCGAGTTGGAAGAACAACTCGGCGAGTAGGTTGAAGATAGCCTTGGACTCGGCGAGTCTGGTCGTAAGGTCCTATCCTTTCTTCTGGTTGAGCTGTGAATCAGTGAGTCAAGGGATGACTCGGTGAGTCGAGTGTGAAGGGACTCAGAGTTGTTGGACTCGGCGAGTCTCGGGGTGACTCGGCGAGTTGACTCGCGGATTGGGGAAAGTTCTGAGCATGGGGACTCGGCGAGTCATCGGGTTGACTCGGCGAGTAGAGTCAGCCAAGGGTTGACCAGTTGACTTCCAAGGGCATTTTGGTAATTGTTGGATATTGTTTTGAGTTCAGTGTTTTGGTGGTTGTCCAGTGGTGGAGATCGTATAAGTGATCGGAGCAGCTTGGGTTATCTGTTCAGTCGGCAGTTTCGAGGTGAGTTATCCTCACTATATCAACAGGGTCTAAGGCACCAAGGTCGGCCCCTTATCAGATTGAGATCCGGGTATTTTTTGTTATGATATTGCCTTGATATGTTGCATCCTGGTAGCTAGGATGGTATATGCTAGTGACCGGTTAGGTCGGTGTCCTGGTTAGGATGATGATATGTTATGTGATATGTTTGACCAGTTTGTTGACTGTGAATTGTTATATGATTGAATGTTTATGTGCACATGGTTAGTTGGACTGGAGTTGGGTTGAGGCGGGTCCTGCTTTGTGCTATAGGCCAAGACACCCACGGCGGACCGGTTGTCCCGAAGGCCTAGTGAGCGGTCCGGATAGGTTGTAGGCCCCAAGAGGGCGGACCAGACGTGCCGAGGCTCGGATAGTGGACCAGGCCGACTGAAGGCCCAGTGCGGGAGGACCAGTCATACTGTAGACTTAGAGAGTGGACCAGGTGGATTGAAGGCCCGGTGCGGGCGGACCAATCACACTACAGACTCGATGTATATGGCTAGACTCGGAGAGTGGACCAGGTGGATTGAAGGCCCGGTGCGGGCGGACCAATCACACTGCTGACTCGATGTATATGGCTAGACTCGGAGGGTGGACCAAGTGGACTGTTGGCCGGTACGGCGGACCAGTCACACAGTAGACCCGAAGTGCATGGCTGTTCTGTGATCGGATATGATATGGCATGTTATGCGTGTATGGTATATGTGGTTGGTATTTTGGGGATATCTCACTAAGCTTTCAGGATTACAGTTGTGGTTTTATGTTTTTCAGGTTCTTTAGGAGACCGTGGCAAGGCAAAGGCGTGATCGTACCGCTCCTCATATTTATGTTGTGATGTGATTATGGGAATACTTTAATTTAAATGTATTGAAAACCTTTTTGTAATAATTTAGTGAAATCGAGTTGTTTTTTTGAAAAGTTTAAATTGGTTGGAATTTTTCGGTCGTTACAGATCTGATTACATAACTACCTAGGCCTATTCGTAGCGTTCAACTTATCTTATTACTTTTGTATTGTTCTTGTTATGACACCATTCTAGTATGTAGGTATATACTTATACTTTATAAAAAAAAATATCATTATATTTTAAAAGTATACTTGTACGAAATGTTTTAGTCAGAGAGTTTTGATCCCATTGTATTTATAGTTGTATATCTTACATGGTTTGATATACTTAGTTCACTATAAACAATGCTATGATACCAATCTGTCACACCCTCAAACCAGGATGATGGAAATGTTTGGGGGTGAGGGGGTGAGGTGGGGTTGGTATGGGGGACATAGAGTGGTTTCTTGAATTTAATATTCAAGCTTGTATCACTTAATTAAACAATAATACTTTAATAAAGGTGTAATGATTATATAAGAAAAAGGTGGTCTTATTAGTTTATTCATATAAAAAAATGGGTAATTTTTATGAAAGTCAATGGTTTTTATAAAAAGTGTGGTAAAAATGATGTATAATTACTTAATTTGAATCATATAAAAAGCGAGGTACTTTGTATTATAACTTGCCAATAGTACATTAGAAACATTAAGGAATATCACATGTATTAACCCAATTTTTACAAAGAAAAATTTTCACTTTTGAGTTAATTAAAACAATCTCATAAACCACAAATTCCCAAACATAAGTTTTCACATTAATATTCATTACATCTTTGTTTTCCTTTTTAAAACATCAGAGGGTCCCAAATACATTAAAAGAGAGATAAAGTGTGCACCACGTCATCATGTCAGGACCTTGCCTTTGGGATCAGAAGTAACTGAAACAAATCAACAACCTATAAGCGAAATGCTTAGTGAGTTTCCCAGAGCATACCACACGCAAACACATACACATATCCTGATAGCTAATTAAAGCTACAAACATGCCACAGAGACCATGCAATACAATCAACAAGAATGTCATGGGCTACCCCACATGGTCTTTGCCTAGGACTGCCATGGGCCACCCCACATGGCCTTACATCCAATGCCATGGGCTACCCCACATGGTCTTTAATTAGGAATGTCATGGGCTACCCCACATGGTCTTATATCCAATGCCACAGGCTCCCCCCGGGGTCTTCCATACCAACATAATATCACATAACATAACAATTCATAAATGAATAACACACATACAACACGTACACATAATGGGCTGACCTTGGTGTCGTAGACCCATAGGTATGGTGATAAGACTCACCTTCGTCCGATGAATACAAATACTGCCCTCCTAGTAATTCATAGCCTCCCGAGCTGAATAACAACAATCATAATACAATCTTTAATTACCCAAATAGAGGCCCAATCTTCAAAGTCTACCCCCAAGGCCCAATTACCCTTTTCTTGCAAATTGGCCTCAAAGTCCAAGTCCAATATCCTTAATGGGCCCTTTGGCCCAATAAGGCCCAATCAATAATTCCATGGCCCAATCAGGTAAAAAGGCCTACAACTCACAGCTTAGGGCCCAACTGAGCTGCGTACGCCCAACGTACCACCCTGGTACGCACAACGTACTGAAGGTTTGGGCACTACGCGCCGCGTACAGCTGGTTACGCCCATCGTACAAACAGCTTAAGCACTTTTTCCATTAAGTGCTTAATACTCGAATCCATCACGGCCAAAAGTTAGATCTAAGTCTGAAAAGATGTCCTAAGGCATAAAGTTGGCAGCTTTATTCCCTTGTATGTCTCGTACACACCCAACCACTCCATTAAGACCTTTCCAAGGTCTTTTTCCCATGCATGAGGTCAAATCTCTCATCAAGCTTCCATTTTTATGCTCCTAAATGACTAGGGGACCTCATATCTGACTTTCATATCAAAATGGAAGGCTTAACTCAACAAAAGAGACCCAAAGTTCATAAAAGGGACAAACCACCAAAACCTTAGCTAGATCTAAAGATTAGAAAGGAAAGATGCAAGCTTTTTACATCCAGAAGCTTTGCAAGATGCTTTTGATGCAGGATCTTGAAGCACCCACTTGATCCAAGCTTGCTTGACCACCCCTTCTTCTTGAAATACACACAAGGCCACAAATGCACACTTTAAGGCTTAAGATTGATCTCACAAGGTTTCCAGGAGTATATAGACGTTCTAAGGTTGTGGAGGCTCTCTAGGGTTTAGTCCACGAATCATAAGATTGCTTAAATAGGCCTCAAGTCTGGATAATTAGGGTTTTGCAACCCTGGCACGTACGCCCCACGTAACTCAAGGTACGCCCAACGTACCTTGATTCCTCCGCGACCACATCCAAGTAGTACGCTAAGCGTACACTTAAGTACGCCCAACTTACTTAAGGGACCATTAATGCACATATTATGATCCTTAAGGTTTTAAGACTTACCAAAATTTTGGATGTTACAACTCTCCCCCACTTCGACTAGACTTCACCCTCGAAGTCCGTGGCTGAAAACAGATCGGGGTAATGCTCCCACATCTCCTTCTCTGGCTCCCATGTCCATTCAGAGCCCCTTCGGTGCTGCCATTGCACGTTTACCAACTTCACTTCCTTGTTACAAAGTCCCTTCCTCTTCCTGTTAAGAATGGAAACCGACTTCTCGACATAATTCAGGCCCCCATCCACCTAAATATCATCCAAGGATATAACCGCGGACTCGTCAGCAACACACTTCCGAAGCCGAGACACGTGGAAGGTGTTGTGGATCTGACTAAGCTCCTTTGGAAGCTCTAAACGATATGCTACCTTGCCCACTCGGGCTATGATCCTGAACATGCCTATAAATCGAGGCCCTAGCTTGCCTCTCTTACGAAACCTGATAATCCCCTTCCAGGGTGATACTTTCAGTAACACAAAATCCCCCACTTGAAACTCAATATCTGATCGTCATCGATCAGCATAACTCTTCTGGCGTCTCTGCGCGACCCGCAACCGGTCGCGTACCTGCTGGATCAATCCGGTGGTCTTGAGTACCACCTCCGTGCTCCCCATCACCCGATGTCCAACCTCATCCTAGCATACTGGGTTCTTGCACCTCCGACCATATAACATCTTGAATAGGGATCGCTCGATACTGGCATGATAACTGTTGTTGTATGAGAACTCTGCCAGTGGAAGGTACGTATCCCAACTTCCTCCAAAATCCAGCACGCATGCTCTCAGTATGCCCTCCAATGTCTGGATCGTCCTCTCACTCTGAACGTCAGTCTGAGGGTGATATGTTGTACTGAAGTGTAGTTGAGTACCCAGTTCCTCGTGGAACTTTTTCCAAAACCTGGATGTAAACCGAACATCCTTATCCAAAATCACTGACACCGGCACCCCATGCCTTGCCATCACTTCTCGAACGTAGATGACTGCCAACTTTTTTGCGGATATACTCTCGGAGATCGGAATGAAGTGGGCACTCTTTGTAAGTCTGTCCATAATAACCCATATGACATCCACTCCCCTCGCCGTCCTCGGTAGCTTCGGAATAATTTCCATAGTGATCTCTTCCCACTTCCACATGGGAATGGGTAACTGCTAAACCTTGCCATGAGGCCGCTGGTGCTCGGCCTTGACCTTCCTGCAGGTCAAGCACCGCTCCACAAACCAGTCGATCTCCCACTTCATGCAGGGCCACCAATAACTCAGTCTCAAGTCCCTATACATTTTTGTTGCACCTGGCCGTATAGAAAAATTGGACTTATATGCCTCCTCTAACAGTCTCTGCCTCACTCCCCCCTGCCAATGGTACCCACACTCTGCCACACTCAGTCAAAAGGCCGCATCTATCCTTGACAAACAAAGGATACTGACCCCAAATTTTCTCTGTCTTTCAGTTCTCATTCTTCACCCCCTCAACTTGAGCCCCCTTGATCATTTCCAACAAAGGCGAAACCATTGTCATCCTCATACAGATGTCCATAACCGGAGACCCCGACGCCTTGCGACTCAAAGCATCGGCCACCATGTTGGCCTTCCCTGGATGGTATAGGATCTCACAGTCATAATCCTTTAGTACATCCAACCTTCTCCTCCGCCGCATGTTGAGGTTCTGTTGATCCATCAAATACTTTAGACTCTTGTGGTCGGTATAAATAATGAACCGCACTCCATATAAATAGTGCCTCCAAATCTTGAGCGCAAACACCACCGCCCCCAGCTCCAAGTCATGCGTGGGGTAATTTGCCTCGTGAGGCTTCAACTGCCTCGAGGCGTAATGTAACGCCCGTAGATTCGGGCTAGTCAATTTAGAGACGATAAACATCAAAAATGACTTTTGATGGAATATTATTTAGAAGCATTGATCTTAACTAAGTTGTAGTATACGTCACAAGGTTTCCGTGCATATAAAGAACGCTGAAATCCAAGTTATAACGAAGAAGTTATGACATGTCGAAGTTTCGCGACAGAACCGGCACGACACAACGCGATGTAAATAGTGAATTTACGTTAGAGAGATATTTTGGCGTAGCGATCTAAATGAAAGTCGTAGAATACGTTAAATCGAGAGCGTGCATAAAAAGAACGTCTAAATCTGACTTCGTATGAGAAAGTTATGATTTTTCGAAGTTTTAGCATTAACAGTTCGCAGCCCGAAACAAGAGATTGAGGTTGAGTGTTATTTAGCCAAAACTTTCTAAATGAGAATTGAATATCTCATCAATAGTAGTCCAACGATAAAAAGACAGACGAAAACGGAGTTTAGATGAAGGAGTTATGAATTTCGAACGGAGTTTTCCTGTCCCGACCTACTAAAAATAATATATTAATAATATATTAAAATTAAACTCAAAATTAGCCAACAAATTCTAAATGAAATTTGTAGATCTTGTTTTTACCTACGCGTGGATATAAAGAACGTCGAAAATGGAGTTCGTATGCGAAAGTTATGAATTTCTGAAGTTCGGGGCGCGAAACCCCAAAACTGTCAGAACTCACGAGGTGAATATTAGAAATTCACGAGGTGAACATATGATGGACGTCTTCCAGGGCAAGTGGCCATGACGAACGCAATGACGTATCGAGCTCACGAGGTGAATATTAGAAACTCACGAGGTGAGCCAGTTTACGAGGTGAATATTAGAAACTCACGAGGTGAACTCAGAAAATTCACCCTATAAATAGAAATCGAGGGTCAGCCGAGTTTGGTTGCTCATCTCTTACTCTCCCACTCCCGATACTCTCTTTAAGCCCTATTTTAACCCCCCGAAGCCCCGGTATCATTCCCGAGCCCCAAAGCAAGTCCCGAAGCCCGAAGATCTCGAGAAGTGAAATTCCCGAGCCGAAGCTCTGCCTGCGAAAAGACGGTTTTTGTGAAGATCTTCCAGATCTACCGAAGAATACTACTTTTACAAGTCGTAGTGTTGTCCGAGCATCGTCTAATCAAGTGAGTGTATAGTCCCTTTCATAAACACAATTTTAGTACAAGTATTGTTTGAATGTATTAAGTATATGTTTGGTGTGAGTGTGTGGTTACTTTCTTCTAACACATAAATATAAAGTATTAGCTATGAAATATGTGTTATGTGTTATATATTATTTTTCTATTTGATATGGGCTTGGAATTGATGTTTTTATACAGGTGTTAAATGATTCAAACTATATATGTATTTAATATCTACAAAATATGTTGGGTAGAACATGGGTAGATGAAATAGTGGCAACTATGGAGTTAGCGCCTACTGTATAAACCCTAGTGACTATGGAGTTAGCGCCTATTGTATAAACCTTGGTGACTATAGAGTTAGCGCCTATTGTATAAACCTTGGTGACTATGGAGTTAGCGCCTATTTGATAAACCCTGGTGACTATGGAGTTAGCGCCTACTCGATAAACCTTGGTGACGATGTGACTTTGTGCCTGTTGAGTAAACCTTGGTGACTATGGAGTTAGCGCCTGATAGCTATGGAATTAGTATCTGATAGATAAACTTTGGTAGCAATGGACTTCGTGCCAATTCCTTAGGTAAATCCTTAGGAATGAATGAATGAATGATAATTGGTTCTTAGGGTAAACCTTAAGAAATAAAGGAGATAATGGGGATGGGTATTTGGGTTGATTGTTTGATGATTTAATATAATATATTATGTATATTTGTGGGTTGAAAACCCTATATGCTCACCAGGCTCCCAAGCCTGACCTACTCAGTTTTCTTTGCATTACAGGTAATGGCACAAGGGTATAAGTTGATGGACTTGACGAGAGATTTTGGATTATAGATCAGTAGTTATAAATAACTGTTGTAAGGTTTATTTAATATTGTATATGCTTTTGGTCTGTATCGGAACATGACATCCCGAGGTTTTATTATTAAATAAAAAAATACATTCTCTTTGAGAAATGTTTTGATAAGTTTATTATCATATCTTGTTTTGGGAACAAATTCCACAACCGTTTTCTTTAAACGATTACTCTGATTTTAAAACAAAACATAAACAAATCGGTCTTTTCTGACCGTGAAATAGCCATTTTTAATACAGGAAAATTTGCCTATCTAGAAATAGTCATTCTTAATACAAGAAAATTTGCCTAAATGACAAACATTTCGTAAGAGAATGTACGATCTGTCAGTATTACGACATAATATCCATAGAAACACAATACTAGTAGGGGTACTGCTGGTCCTACATACTGCAGAACCTATCATAGCAAGTAGTAAAGCAAGTCCCGTCGGTAGAGACGACGACGACACTCAATCGCCGAGCTCACGTATCAGGAGTTCAGCCAGTTCATCTGCCTCTTGGGTGATTACCTCTACCCTTTGCTCGGCTCGCACAACCCTTTGCTTGGCTGTAATAAGTTGAAGCTTGAGGCTGATAATTGCCTCCTCGAGAGAGCATAGATAGTTTGTATCAACCCTTTGAACCGTGCGGGAATTTGACGGGGCTTCCGGCAGGTGGAGTTCGCTACGTGCCTCTTCTACGCCCTTCTCTTCGTCTAACTCCTGGTCAAGCTCGTCATATTCGAAATCAATTATTACATATTCGTCTTGTTCCGCTTCAGGTCCAACGTCGTGTGCTCCCCCCTGATCTCCCTCGGGCTCGTCCTCGATCATCCCGTGGGCCACTAAGATCTGATGAAACTGAATGCCCTGGTGCTCCCCTTCCATGGTGACTGAGAGAAGGTATATGAATAAACTATCATTATTCCTAAGACGTTTTAATTATTGTATAAATTGAGTTGATGTTCTCTTCTTGGTAATAAAGGGGTATGTTTTTAGGTTTACCTACCTTCGCGATTTTCTCGGGGCATGTGATAGTTGTACCTCAGAGGAAATGTAGTTCATCAGGCTACATTCACTCCTTAATATGACTATGAACAGTCCCGGCTTAACCGAGATGCTAGCATTATATTATTTGATTTGGTATTATGTTATTTTTCCTGTGTCTTACGAGCAGGAGAGTTTTATCGTTGTGTTTATTTGTTTTGTTTTGTTCAGATTTGTTTTGTCCCTATTTGGTTTATAGTTGCATATCAATGTGTGGTTAGATATGCTAGTTCACTATAAACAGAGCTCTGATACCAACCTGTCACACCCCCGAACCAGACGGCGGAAATGTCCAAGGGCTGTGTGACTTAAATAGAATATCATCACAATGAATATACATGAATCATAACATAAACATCACCATGCATCAATATATTACAACATACATTTTTCACATCAAGTACAATGTTTTAACATTACAAATCCATACATAAATTGTTTGATAGTTTTCAAAAGCAAAACACACCAACATACTTGGTACTTATTCCTCAGCTTACCTGTTACCTGAGAATACAAGTTATTTTGAAAAAACGGTCAATATATCGAATGTTGGTGAGTTCATAAGCAGATTTCATATGAAAATGCTATGTGTAGTTTGAACGAAAACAACCCAGAAAATCCGATATTTTCTGAAAAGACCATTGTTTACAAAAAGGTGTGAAGATCCATAAATATATGCATGATGATTTCAAAACATGTATAATTGAAAAACTTTGTATTAAACGTACAAGTGAAATGTTGAACTTCCCCGGAAAACCCGATGTTTTCCAAAATAAAAATATCATATAACGGTTTGAATGGTTATCCATCATGCGAATGATTTTGAATTACCTTGATTACTTGATTTACATTGGATTTATTTATGTGAGTTAACCATGCATGATAATGACTAGTTCGTCTGTCTTGGCACTCTGGTGAACGCCAGAATTGATCTTAAGATTTTGTCACCCTAGACTGGCCGAGTCTATGTAACGACCCAGAATTTTTTTTTTCTTTTTGTTTGATATTACTTTAGAAAACATTAATAAATAAAAACATTGTCTAAATAAAAAGAAACATTGTTTGTTCACACCATAACACATTGCAACCATGTTCTCAAAAGCCAAACCGTACATCCCATCAAATATCAGAGTACAATCCCAGTAAATCTCATAAATGCGGAAACCGAAGAGTGTGTGTATGACGTGCCGCTACCGCGCCGGCTCCTTCCCCTTCGATGCAGAGGTACCTGAAAACAAAACTGTAAACGTAAGCACAAAGCTTAGTGAGTTCCCCCAACGTTCCGCATACCATACAAACGCATAACATATATACTGCCAGGCTATTCTGGGGTGCCTGACTACCCGGTACGGCCATTCTGGGGTGCCGACCTACCCGTGTCAAGCCATTCTGGGGTGCCGACCTACCCGTGTCAAGCCATTCTGGGGTGCTGACTACCCATCGGTCCTAACAACCGATCCTCGGGGACTATTTCACCCCTACTACTACGATCACATGTAACATAACAAGCCAGCATGCATACATATTGTCACATACTGTCAGACGTGTCTGGGGTGTCTGACCACCCTTCGGTCCGAACAACCAAACTCTACTACTATCACATACAGCATATCATGCTAGCATATAACATGTCAGGTACTAGCGAACTTAGATGATATCACAAAGACAATCATCTATCATACAACTCCTACTGGTGGGTCGGCATTGTGGCCTTAGACCCACCGCTACTGGAAGGTAACTCACCTCAAAGTAGCTGCTGAACTGATCGGGAACTAACTGACTGCTGCTGCTCCGGGAGTCCTCCGGCTGCAATTTCCACGACATACTCAATCAAACACTGCTAACTGTCCTTTAGGTAAAATGACCATTTTACCCCTGGATTAACTCTAAGCCAAAGCTGGAGTCAACTTTCAGTTCACCCGACTCGCCGAGTGGATCACCACTCGCCGAGTCCCTAGCAAACCAATGCCTTGGGTCCCTGGTTCTACTCGTCGAGTCGGGCTATGACTCGACGAGTTCACCTTCTGTCTGCCATTCAACACCTTCATCCTACTCGCCGAGTTGTATGAACAACTCGTCGAGTTCATCTTCATCCGATGAACACCTTATGCTAAGACTCGCCGAGTTGTATGAACAACTCGCCGAGTCTGTTCTTGAGCTATGAAGGTTGCCTTGGACTCGCCGAGTCAGGGCATTGACTCGCCGAGTCCTAACATGGGTGAGTTCAGCTCCCAACTCACCGAGTCACCCCCTGTGACTCAAGGCTCAACTCGACACATGAAGAAGGGACCAATTCGGTGACTCGCGACCAGACTCGCCGAGTCACCTATGCGACTCGCCGAGTCGTCGCCATGCACTCCTTAAATATACCGTTTTGCTCGGTTCCAGACCATGCCATTCATAGATCTGGACTTCTAGGACACGAATCACACGTAAAGTTTCCAACTTTACGTGTGGATATTCACCAATATGGATTATAAGGCTCAAAATGTCTCAAAATGGTAGATCTAGGGCTAACAAGCCTCATGAGGCCAAAAAGCTAACAGATCTAAGCTCCTGGAGCTCAATCTTACATAGATCCAAAGGCCAAACGCCTTATTACAACATATAATGACCATGCAAACTTGGGGAATTGACCAAGAAGGACCCAAATGAAGTTTTAAGCATAGAATCAAGGGGAAAACGGGTTATACCTCAAAGGAAATGTTGAAATGACACAAGGATGGCTGATCTCCTTCTCCTCTTCTTGATCTACTCCTCTTACTCTTCAAAACCTTCAAGAACACACCAAGAACACCTCAAACTCTCAAGAAAACAAGGGAAAACGATGTAGGGGGAGTTCTGGGGGTGAATGGGGACGAGTTGGGGCGGAATGAGAGTTTAAATAGGGGGCAAACCCCTGAAACTTAGGGTTTCATCCCGCAGCGGTGACTCGCCGAGTCCAGGATATGGACTCGTCGAGTCGCCTACTTAAAACGCGTCCTGAGTCTCGTCCCTACTCGGCGAGTCGGACCCTATGACTCGCCGAGTCTGAGGCTAAATTAGGGCAATGCTCAAATAAAATTCACATACCGGAAACCAGGTGCTACAAATCTCCCCCACTTATTTTAGACTTCGTCCTCGAAGTCTGCTGCCTGATCCTGAAACAGCTCGGGGTAGTGCTCCATCATCTCGTCTACCGGCTCCCAAGTCCACTCTGAACCCTTGCGGTGCTGCCATTGCACCTTCACTAGCTCCACCCTCTTGTTCCTTAAATCCTTCGACTTCCTGTCGAGGATTGCGACTGGGCGCTCGATGTAGTTCAGGCTGTTATCAACCTGAATATCCTCCAAAGGTACTACTGCAGAATCGTCCACTAGGCACTTCCGCAACTGCGAAACATGGAAAGTGCTGTGGATCTGGCTAAGCTCGGCTGGCAGATCCAGCCTATATGCTACCTTGCCCACCCGGGCTAAGACCCTGAACGGTCCGATGAATCGCGGGCCCAACTTGCCCCGCTTCCTGAATCGGATGACGCCTTTCCACGGTGACACCTTCAGGAGGACCATATCCCCGACCTGGAACTCTAAATCGGATCGACGCTTGTCGGCATAACTTTTCTGTCGACTCTGAGCAGTCTGAAGCCTGCTCCGGACCTGCTGTATCCTCTCAGTCGTCTTGAGCACCACTTCGGTGCTTCCCATAACTCTCTGGCCAACCTCACCCCAGCATATCGGGGTCCTACACCTCCGTCCGTACAACATCTCGAAGGGAGGGCGGTCGATACTCGCGTGATAGCTGTTGTTGTAGGAGAACTCAGCCAAAGGAAGATAGGTATCCCAGCTACCACCGAAATGCAGAACACACGCCCGCAACATGTCCTCCAAAGTCTGGATGGTCCGCTCACTCTGTCCATCTGTCTGCGGGTGAAAGGCGGTGCTGAAATGCAGACGAGTGCCCAACTCGTCATGGAATCTCTTCCAAAACCTGGAAGTAAAACGCACATCCCTGTCCGAGATCACCGATACTGGCACCCCATGCCGTGCCACAATCTCCCTGATATAGATGTCGGCCAATTTCTCGGCCGATATGCTCTCCGGAATCGGAATAAAGTGAGCACTCTTGGTCAATCTATCCACGATGACCCAAATCGAATCCACTCCACGCGCGGTCCTGGGAAGCTTCGTGATAAAATCCATCGTGATATCTTCCCACTTCCACAGTGGAATGTCCAACGGCTGCATCTTGCCATGCGGCCTCTGATGTTCGGCCTTGACCTTCCTGCAGGTCAAGCACCGCTCGACGTACCATGCCACATCCCGCTTCATGCAGTGCCACCAATAGTCTAGACGAAGATCCCTATACATCTTCGTCGCCCCGGGATGAATAGAGAATCGGGACTTGTGCGCCTCCTCCATCAAAATCTGGCGCACGCCCCCGTGATACGGCACCCACACCCTATGGTGTAGTGTCAATAACCCTCGGCTATCATAATCGAAGGAGGAAACCTGACCTACTACGCGCTCGTTCTTCCGATGCTCCTCCTTGATAGCCTCCTGTTGAGCTTCCCGAATCTGCTCCAACAGGGGAGTCACCACAGTCATCCTCAAACAGGCGTCCCTGATCAGCGCCGTCTTGCGGCTAAGCGCATCGGCCACCACATTGGCCTTTCCCGGGTGGTAAAGGATCTCGCAATCATAATCCTTCACCACATCCAACCACCGACGCTGCCTCATGTTCAGATTCGGCTGGTCCATGAGGTACCTCAAGCTCTTGTGGTCCGTGTAGATGGTACACCGAACCCCATAGAGGTAATGTCGCCAAATCTTGAGGGCAAATACCACCGCCCCCAACTCCAAATCGTGCGTCGGGTAGTTCGCCTCGTGAGGCTTGAGCTGCCTCGAGGCGTAAGCAATGACATGCCCCCTTTGCATTAGCACCGCGCCCAACCCAGAAATGGACGCATCGCAATAAACCACGAAATCCTCTACGCCCTCTGGCAGGGCTAAGATCGGCGCCTCACACAATCTCTGTCTCAGCGTCTCAAATGCAGCCTGCTGCTCGGGTCCCCACCGAAAGACCACGGCTTTCTTCGTCAACCACGTCAGGGGCACGGCTATCTTGGAGAAATCCTGGATAAATCTCCGATAGTAGCCTGCCAATCCTAGGAAGCTCCGAATCTCAGATGGGGACTTCGGAACTTCCCATCTCATCACGGCCTCGACCTTGGCCGGATCGACCAGAATCCCGTTCTGGTTGACGAGGTGCCCCAGAAATTGCACCTCGCGCAACCAAAACTCACACTTGGAGAACTTGGCATACAAGCTCTCCCTCCTCAGGGTCTCTAACACCTCTCTCAAATGCTCCTCATGTTCCTCCCGGGTCTTGGAATAAACCAAGATATCATCGATAAAGACTATCACAGACCGGTCCAGCATCGGTCTGCATACACGGTTCATGAGGTCCATGAACGCGGCAGGAGCATTGGTGAGCCCAAACGGCATCACCACAAACTCGTAATGGCCATAGCGCGTCCGAAACGCGGTCTTCTGCATATCCTCCTCCCTGACCCTCATCTGGTGATAACCCGAACGCAAATCAATCTTGGAGAACCAAGATGCGCCCTGAAGCTGGTCAAAGAGGTCATCAATCCTCGGAAGAGGGTAGCGGTTCTTCACCGTTACCTTGTTCAGCTCCCGATAATCTATACACATCCGATGCGACCCATCCTTCTTCTTCACAAACAGAATCGGGGCTCCCCAGGGCGAACTGCTCGGCCGAATAAATCCCTTGTCCAGCAGCTCCTGCAGCTGCGTAGACAACTCCTGCATCTCGGGAGGAGCCAACCAATACGGTGCTTTGGCTATCGGAGCCGCACCGGGAACGAGGTCAATCCTGAACTCCACCTGTCGCTCCGGAGGTATCCCAGGTAGTTCCTCCGGAAAAACATCAGCAAAATCTCGAACCACCGGGACCTCGCTCACGGTCGCCTTACCCGCCTCCCGGGTGTCCATCACGTACGCGACATAACCCGTGCATCCCTGCTGAAGGTAGCGCCTAGCCCTCGCTGCTGAACATACAGTGGGTCCACACTGCGGCCGCTCTCCATGAATCACTAACTCTCCCCCGCTTGGGGTCTTGACTCGCACTAGCTGCTGTGCGCAATCTATCACTGCCCCATTAGGGCTCAACCAATCCATACCAATAATCACCTTGTTCCCACGCAATGGAATGGGAACCAAGTCTACCAGGTAACACTCCTCAAACAGTCGCAGGACACAATCTCGAAACACCATCGATGCTCGCACCGATCGATCATCGGCAATCTCTACCTCTAACGGGCAATCTAACTCGCCTGAAGTCTCATGAAATCTCTTGCTAAGAGCAAGAGAAACGAACGATCGGGATGCACCCGAGTCGAACAATACCTGAACCGGGATGCCGTTCACATGGAACGATCCTAATACACATGTATACACACGGAGCACATATCAATATCATAACAACGTAAAATAAAAGATAGAAGGAAGGAATCATACCCGTCACCACATCGGGCGCGGCGCGTGCCTCCTCGGCAGTCAACTGAAATGCCCGACTCCTCACCACTGGAGCCTCTGCCTTGCCCTGACGGCCATCCGTGATCCGTAGGGTCGCTGGAGCTGGCGCCTTCACTGGCACTGAAGCTGTCAACATGGGGCAATTGGCCTTCTTGTGGCCCCTCTGGTTGCAGTGGAAACACAGCAACTCCCATGTCTGAATAACGGTCGCAGGAGCAGTGCAATCCCTGCTGATATGCCCAAACTTGCCGCACTTGTAGCAGCCTGACGATCCCATCCTGCACGCCCCCTCGTGCGGCCTGCCGCACCTCCTGCAGCGGCTCGGTCCCGACTGGCCTTTCGGCCTCCCATCTGATCCCTTGGGCTTCTTCCCCGAAGCCCCCGATGACTGACCATCCTCAAGTTTCCGTTTCCGGATGTGCTCCAAATCTATCTCTCTCTCCCTAGCCCTGGCAATCATGGAGTCCAGGGTAGGGCAAGCCGAAAAACTAACATGCTCCCGAATGTCAGCTCGTAGCATATCGTGGTAACGAGTCCTCCTCATATCCTCGTCACCTGCATACTGGGGCACCAATAAAGCCCTCTCCCGAAACTTGGCGGTGATCTCCGCCACGGTCTCTGTCGTCTGCCTCATGTCTAAGAACTCCCTGGCCAGCTGCTGAAGCTCGACCGCTGGCGCAAACTCTGCCCTGAACCTAGCCACAAAGTCCGACCAGGTCATTGCCTCGATAGCCGAGGCTCCCATCGAGTCACCCACTGACTCCCACCAATCTCGGGCCCGGTCCCGTAAACACCCTGCTGCGTACCTCACCTTCGACCCCTCGGGGCAGAAGCTGATCAACTGGGCGGACTCGATATCCGCAATCCACCGCCTGGCGACAATGGGGTCCTTCACCCCATGGAAATCCGGCGCACCACTGCTCCTGAAGTCCTTGAAGGACAGTGTGCGAGATCCTGACTGGCTAGAGGCCAAGTCGCTCCTGAATGCCCGTAGGCGATCCTCCATCATCTCCACGATCCCTTCCTTGATCGACCCAAAGATGATGGGGGTCGACTCAAGGATGCCCCTAGTGATCTCCGACGTGATGAACTCACATAGCCTCTCCTCAATCGGCTCGGTGCCAGATCCCGAACCTGACCCCTCTCCTGACCCGCCATCTGTCGGTCTCGGTCGAAGTACCACCATTCTGCAAAACATCAATAATAATCATTAGTGGTACTGCTACTTTCTGAGGGATCTCTACTACTTACAGGTTCCTTGGTCTCGTCTTGGTCTTCCTCGGCTCGGGTACGGATCCTCTGCTTTCAGTAGTACGGGCCCATACTACCTTCCACATCTATATGTACCTTCTCCGAGGAATTCCTCGACTCCACCAACTCCCCTCTACTACTGCTACTCTCCGATATTCTCACCCTAGGCTTGCCCTAGGGAGAACTCAAGTTCATCACAACTGGTCCTCAGCTGCTGTAGGTCTCCTCATAATGCCAATTAGCCACCACCTAAACACCACCACCTGTGATGAGGATTAGATCATCCTTCAAGTAAAAGGCCCGTCCCTACAACGGTTGGACTCAAACAAGAGCTGCGCAATAGGGCCAGTTCCAACACTTTGGGATTATTCAACCCCGATTACATGTGGTGTGACGTGTTTACCTAGTGGCTCACTCCCATTACTCAGAATCCCACCGAGCACGAAGCAAGCAGCATTCGGATAAGGAAAAACAGACTCAAGCCAAAACTGTTCTTAGAACAAGAAACGACACTTAACATAGGATGCTAAGCTCATACTATCAGGCATAACCTAAACAGGCTACCCTACTGCTGTCTACTCAATTCTAGCATGCAATATTCAATAAGCTGTAACAAATAAACAGGCACATAAGGCATCACTCCTAGATCCTTAGCCTATTCTAGCATGCAATATTCATAAAGCTGATAAACATAACATAAACTTGTATGGGTACTATGGGGAATACTTACTTGAGCTCGGCCGGTCGCGCACGTCACACACTTTACTCTTTCTCGTGACTATTTTCCGGGTTTTAAAGAATAATTTCTTTTGGAAAAATCTTTCAATCCCTCGGTTTGAGTCCAAACACTCCCGAAGGCGTGTCCGAATCCCTCAAACCAGGGCTCTGATACCAACTTGTAACGACCCAAATTTTTTTTTTTCTTTTTGTTTGATATTACTTTAGAAAACATTAATAAATAAAAACATTGTCTAAATAAAAAGAAACATTGTTTGTTCACACCATAACACATTGCAACCATGTTCTCAAAAGCCAAACCGTACATCCCATCAAATATCAGAGTACAATCCCAGTAAATCTCATAAATGCGGAAACCGAAGAGTGTGTGTATGACGTGCCGCTACCGCGCCGGCTCCTTCCCCTTCGATGCAGAGGTACCTGAAAACAAAACTGTAAACGTAAGCACAAAGCTTAGTGAGTTCCCCCAACGTTCCGCATACCATACAAACGTATAACATATATACTGCCAGGCTATTCTGGGGTGCCTGACTACCCGGTACGGCCATTCTGGGGTGCCGACCTACCCGTGTCAAGCCATTCTGGGGTGCCGACCTACCCGTGTCAAGCCATTCTGGGGTGCTGACTACCCATCGGTCCTAACAACCGATCCTCGGGGACTATTTCACCCCTACTACTACGATCACATGTAACATAACAAGCCAGCATGCATACATATTGTCACATACTGTCAGACGTGTCTGGGGTGTCTGACCACCCTTCGGTCCGAACAACCAAACTCTACTACTATCACATACAGCATATCATGCTAGCATATAACATGTCAGGTACTAGCGAACTTAGATGATATCACAAAGACAATCATCTATCATACAACTCCTACTGGTGGGTCGGCATTGTGGCCTTAGACCCACCGCTACTGGAAGGTAACTCACCTCAAAGTAGCTGCTGAACTGATCGGGAACTAACTGACTGCTGCTGCTCCGGGAGTCCTCCGGCTGCAATTTCCATGACATACTCAATCAAACACTGCTAACTGTCCTTTAGGTAAAATGACCATTTTACCCCTGGATTAACTCTAAGCCAAAGCTGGAGTCAACTTTCAGTTGACCCGACTCGCCGAGTGGATCACCACTCGCCGAGTCCCTAGCAAACCAATGCCCTGGGTCCCTGGTTCTACTCGTCGAGTCGGGCTATGACTCGACGAGTTCACCTTCTGTCTGCCATTCAACACCTTCATCCTACTCGCCGAGTTGTATGAACAACTCGTCGAGTTCATCTTCATCCGATGAACACCTTATGCTAAGACTCGCCGAGTTGTATGAACAACTCGCCGAGTCTGTTCTTGAGCTATGAAGGTTGCCTTGGACTCGCCGAGTCAGGGCATTGACTCGCCGAGTCCTAACATGGGTGAGTTCAGCTCCCAACTCACCGAGTCACCCCCTGTGACTCAAGGCTCAACTCGACACATGAAGAAGGGACCAATTCGGTGACTCGCGACCAGACTCGCCGAGTCACCTATGCGACTCGCCGAGTCGTCGCCATGCACTCCTTAAATATACCGTTTTGCTCGGTTCCAGACCATGCCATTCATAGATCTGGACTTCTAGGACACGAATCACACGTAAAGTTTCCAACTTTACGTGTGGATATTCACCAATATGGATTATAAGGCTCAAAATGTCTCAAAATGGTAGATCTAGGGCTAACAAGCCTCATGAGGCCAAAAAGCTAACAGATCTGAGCTCCTGGAGCTCAATCTTACATAGATCCAAAGGCCAAACGCCTTATTACAACATATAATGACCATGCAAACTTGGGGAATTGACCAAGAAGGACCCAAATGAAGTTTTAAGCATAGAATCAAGGGGAAAACGGGTTATACCTCAAAGGAAATGTTGAAATGACACAAGGATGGCTGATCTCCTTCTCCTCTTCTTGATCTACTCCTCTTACTCTTCAAAACCTTCAAGAACACACCAAGAACACCTCAAACTCTCAAGAAAACAAGGGAAAACGATGTAGGGGGAGTTCTGGGGGTGAATGGGGACGAGTTGGGGCGGAATGAGAGTTTAAATAGGGGGCAAACCCCTGAAACTTAGGGTTTCATCCCGCAGCGGTGACTCGCCGAGTCCAGGATATGGACTCGTCGAGTCGCCTACTTAAAACGCGTCCTGAGTCTCGTCCCTACTCGGCGAGTCGGACCCTATGACTCGCCGAGTCTGAGGCTAAATTAGGGCAATGCTCAAATAAAATTCACATACCGGAAACTAGGTGCTACAGTCTAACTGTAGCGAACAACTGAGGTGTGGGGGAGTCACCCCCGTATAGATCTATACACAAACTCTCGCTCTCCCTCCAGGAGACTTTGATTATAACTACAGACTACGACCGACACACGTTGGTGCTACTCGTTATTACTCACTAAATCCCAATTGGCTTTGATTACTATTGGTTATCGACATGTATTTCTTTACTTTGATTACGCATAGGCTTAGCAAACGAGGAGAAGAGGAATACAAGCCCTGCTACCTTCGTGAGTTATTTTAGGCTGTTGGGTATACGAAGGACACGTTGGCCCGATTTGCATTTGATTACTTGGACTTACTAGCAATGCTAATGGGCCACTAAGTCCCAATAGCACTTAAAAACCATTGAGGGTCCCTTAAATATGAAATTTGGTCATAGAAGGCCCAATAACATTTATAATTATCCCTTGGGCCCAAAAATCATGTTAATGGGTCACAAAGGCCCAATAATCATGTTTGGAAACTTTCAAGCCCAAATAATTTAATGTTTACTTGTTTTAGGTATAGTATAGTTGTCGGAATGTTTAATTGAACAATTGTTAAATTTGTATTGTTACGAGACCGGTTGGTCATTTATAACGGTATTTGGAAATTTATGTATATTCATCTTCTCATTTTTCATAAGTTGTAGTTTGGAATTTTTGACCCAAATATCTTAATAATAAAATAATTGACTCAAAATATTGGTTTGACTCATTTTAGCCCTTCTTTAATAAAGATGACAATTTTAGTCCCTTCTATAAAAAAAAGACATTTTAAGTCCTTAAATCATTTTCTTGACACATTTGACCTATAGACTTACTTAATTGATATTTTTAGCCCAAAATTTACTCTTTGACAGTTTCAGCCCTTCCAGAAAAGTATTTTTCAGTCAAAGCCCAAACTTTTGCAACTTTTACAATTTTGGCCCAAAATCCAAAATCTTTACATTTTTGGTCCTTTTTAGTAAAGAAACGCATTTTAACCCTTGAAATAATTTTTGTTTACCTTTTTATCCCCTGTTTTGAGAAAATTTTCATTTTAGCCCTTCGAAAATCAGAATTTTCGCAACTTTGGGCTTAATGGGCCGAAAAGCCCAAAAATTGGCCCATTGAGCTATTATTTACATTTCAAGTCCTTTGAAGAGCATAATTGTCACAAAAACATTTATCTTAACTGTTTTGACTCTTTTGATCCTCAAGAAAATGGTGAATAGCAACTTTTCACCCAACTTTTGTTTATTTGACAATTTAAGCCCTAAAATTTGTTTTATGTTACAATATGTCTATTTTAAATCTTAGAGGGTATTTTTCTTGACTTGTTTAGTGTGGTATACCTTAGATCATGTTTTTTTTCCTTCTTATATCATAGATCTCGATATTTCTTCTCTTTTTGTTGCATATTTACCACATAAACACTTACAATCACACATACATGCATAAAATCATACATAGCACACACATACACATAGATCTACACATTTTACTTGTAAAAAATGAAAAAGAGAGGGGTATGAACTCACCTTTGATTGTTGTTTTTTATTTAGAAGGAAGAAATGAAGAAAATTTTGTCCTAGCAAGCCTTCTTGGAAGATCTCGAACTTAGAGGCTTCTAAGATGGAAATCATGAGTTTAAATGAGTTAGAAGAGGTTTTGATAAAACAAAGAATCTAGACCATGGATCCAAGCATGAACTTACCTAAGATGATGATTTTTGTAGAATAACTTCCTTGAAGAGCCCTTAAATCTCGAAATTTTTGAATGAACAAGTAAGAGTGTTTGTTTGAGAGTATTTGAGTGAATTGTGTGTGTGTGTCTTTCTCTTGTGTTCTCGGCCGAGCGTAGAAAGGAGAGGAGAAGAGAGAGTATTGATAGGATGGTTGCTTGGAAATATGAGATATTGCATGGAGAACCATAATATAATAAGGAGGTGGCAAGTGGAAAGTCAACTCTCCCCCCTCATTTGTGTAGTTGGGCCGTGAAGAGGAGAAAAAGAAAGGAAATTGGGTCTTTTTGGTGCTTAAGTCCATTTTATGGCCCTAATAGGTGATTTTTGGCCCAAGTGGTCTTGGGAGAGGGTTCATGGCCCTAATAAATCAAATATAAGTTTTTATGGCCCATTAGGGCTAATTAGGTTAGTTATGGCCCAATAAGGTCCATTAGAGTATTTTATTTTATTCTAGGCCCAATATGGCCCAAATTATTAAAATAAATGGAAGTGGGTCCAATTAGAGCCCATTTAAGAGTTCTAAGCCCAAAATAGTCAAATTGGAAACTTATTGGTCCATTAGGCCCAATAAGGAAGTCCTAGTTTAAAATGGACTTAAAACGGGATTTCTAGGGCTTCAAATTCTTTGTTGACTATTTGATATGCTTGTATAAAGTGTTTGATGGAGGTTTTGTTGTTATTGAATAAGCATCATACATGCTTTCACCTTTTTGGTTCACATTTGTTATCATTGTTGTTGTTACAAAGCATCAGAGTTCCTAGTTGTGACATCCTCCTCCCTGCAACCTCGGAAAATCGGCCTTTTTATGGCTTGTCTGGTTGCAGTGAAAACATATCAAGCCCTTCTTGAGGCAATCCTTACTCAAGTGGCCCTGCTGGCCACAAGAGTAACATCCTGATATCCCGAATGTCCGACAAGCCCCATTATGAAACCTCCCACACTTGGCACACCAACCCCGACCCTACTGGCCCCTACCCGAAGAATCAGAGGTCTTAGGCTTTTTAGCCTAAGCCCCTGCAGCCTGTACCTGCTCAGTCTTCCGCTTCGTGCGGGACTCCAACTCCATCTCCCTCTCCCGAGCCTTCTCCACCATCTCGTTCGGGGTTTTGCACCTTGTAAAGCTAACAAACTCCCGAATATCGTCCCTCAACATAGAATGATATCGGGTCCGCCTCATCTCCTTATCCGCAGTATACTGAGGAATCAAAAAAGCTCGCTCACGAAATATGGAATACAGGGTGTACACTGCTGAGCTCAGCGGGTAGCTGCCGTCTATACGCTACTGGACCGATTCGGCAAGAATCTCGAAAGGTCCAATGTATCGTGGATTCAATTTTCCCCGTTTTCCAAACCGAATAACCCCTTTCTAGGGAGAGACTTTTAACAACACCCGATCCCCGACTTGAAACTCCAAGGGCTTTCGCCGTTTATCAGCGTAGCTCTTCTGTCGGTCGCGTGATGCTTGTAGTCAAGCTCTGATTTGAACTATCTTTTCTGTTGTTTCACGTATGATCTCCGGTCCCGTTAACGCCTTGTTTGATGTCAGTCCTCTCACTAGCTGGGTGTCACCTACCTCAGCCCAACACAACGGTGATCTACATTTACGTCCATACAACGCCTCGAAAAGAGCAACTTTGATGCTCGTGTGATAACTGTTGTTGTACGAGAATTCGGTTAAGGGTAAGTGGGTATCCCACGACTTTCCAAAGTCTATCACACATATGCGAAGCATGTCTTCAAGCTTTTGGATGGTTCAGTCGCTTTGACCATCCATTTGCGGATGATAAGCAGTGCTCATGTCGAGATGTGTTCCCAGTGCTTTTTGAAGTGATTGACAAAAGCGTGAAGTTAATCTTCTATCTCTATCCGAGATGGTAGATGTTGGCACTTCGTGGAGTCTCACAATTTCCTTGATGTATAGCCTTGTCAACCTCTCCATCGTATAGGATTCTTTTATTGGCAAGAAATGAGCGGATTTCATCAATCTGTCGACTATTACCCATATGGTGTCCACTCCATCTGTTGACTTGGGTAATTTGGTCACAAAGTCCATAGTAATCCTTTCCCATTTCCACTCAGGAATTACTGGTTGTTGCAATAATCTCGAGGGCTTCTGATATTCCACCTTCACTTTAGCGCAAGTAAGGCATTTGCTAACATAGGTGGCAATCTCTGCTTGTTGGGCCACCAATAGTGTTGCTTAATATCCAAGTACATTTTGCTGAACCCGGATGGATGGAGTATCGTGTCTTGTGGGCTTCATTCATGACTACCTCTCTGAATCCCCTAAGTTTAGGGACCCAAATGCGGTTCATGAAATAATATGCTCTGCCCTTTTTCACTTCGAGATTCTTTTCCATTCCACGTAACACTTCGCTCGTTCTGTTTTCTACCTTCATGGCATCTGACTGGGTTGTTCTGATTTGCGAGGTCAGGTGGGATTGGATGGTTATCGAGAGAGTTTTCGCACGACGATTCGAGTATTCTTTCCGACTCAAAGCATCAGCTACCACGTTCGCCTTGCCTGGGTGGTACTTGATTTCACACTTATAATCGTTTAGTAACTCAACCCATCTTCGTTGCCTCATGTTCAACTCTTTTTGATTTAGGATGTGTTGGAGGCTCTTGTGGTCCGTGAAAATGGTGCACTTTGTACCATAAAGGTAATGCCTCCAAATTTTCAAGGCGAAGACCATAGATCCCAATTCCATATCATGGGTTGTATAATTCACCTCATGTGTCTTTAGTTGTCGGGATGCATAAGCTATCACCTTCCCACGTTGCATAAGTACGTAACCTAGACCCTGATTCGACGCATCGCGGTAAATTACAAAGTCCTCTGTTCCTTCTGGTAGTGATAGTATTGGTGCACTGCAGAGTGCTTGTTTCAGAGTTCGAAATGCAACCTCTTGCTTATCTGTCCATTCGAAGGGAACACCCTTTTGTGTAAGCATGGTAAGTGGCTTGGCTGTCTTAGAGAAGTTTTGGATGAACCTCCTGTAATAACCTGCTAGACCTAAAAATTGACGAATTTTTGTGGTTGTCGTTGGGGTCGCCCATCCTTCAATGGCTTTGACCTTAGAAGGATCCACGGATCAAATAGACTTTCGAATAATAGATTCTACCCTAAGACTACATCCAACAAGGAAAAGATCATAAGGCCAAATCAATCATTTTGAGGATATAAGCTCCTAACCGTATATAATTTTTAAAACATACACTTAGCAAGTTCCATATAATCAACGAAGCTCAATATCAGTATAACATGGTTATTCAAATTGGGAAACTACTTACTTGGCCCAGCTGATCACGTGCATCACACTCTCATCCTTTGGGTTTCTTTTAAATTCCTTTTTGGTTACTTTTGGAAACATTTTATCACCTCCTTAGTTTGAGTCCTGTCACACCCGAGGATGTGCCCGGATCCCTCAAACTAAGGCTCTGATACCAACTTGTAATGACCCAATTTTTACAAAGAAATTTTTTCACTTTTGAGTTAATCAAAACAATCTCATAAACCACAGATTCCCAAACATATGTTTTCAAATTAATATTCATTACATCTTAGTACGATCGCTTCAACGCCTGCGGGTAGAGGCAATCTATCACCTTCCCCAAATCCAATCAACGAGGATTTGAGTAAGCAGATGAAGGTTAGTTCGTATTGTTATTCACCCATTAATCTGTTATCTCGTGTTTTCTGTTAGCATCTAATCTTCCCATTATCATTCATGATTTCATTCACACTTCTTTTATAGGAGAAATTCCAAAAAATGAAAATAACGTCGCTCCAACTACAGATAGCTATTACCACAGAAAGTTTGGCAGCTGAAAGGTCACAGAAGCTAGTAAGACTTTTGATCTAACAATTCCGTGTTATCTAATTACATTCTCTAGTTGTTTCTTATCTTGAATTTCTTTTGCATACATTATTAGGATGCCCTTGAATGTCTTAAGACTTTAGAAAAGAATCAAGATTCTTTAAAGGAGGAGCTTGAAAGGGTCCAACAGAATGCATTGACTGCGAATAAGAAGGTAATTAGTAATATAAATAAGAGAAAACACAACCATACAACTATAAAAATAAAACTACAAAATGTGTTTCTGATTTCAGAATTCAAATATTGAATTTCTTCATTATTGATTATTCAGGTGGAAACATTAGAAGATCAAAATAAAACGTTGCAAAAGCATAACATCAAACTTGAAGATCAACTTGAAAGAGCTACTAATGCAAACAAAAACCTAGAAAGGGAGAAAGATATGATATTAAAGTACAGCATGACATTGGAGAAACCGTGTCTCATTTATGAGGCTCAGATTGCTGATGCTAAGGTAAGTCTTTTGTCTCCATTTTTTTTTTTACTTTTACATATCATTATATCAAATTTAACATTACCCATGACTTTTTAGCTTTTATGTTGTTAGACAAATGTCATGAAACTTGTTATGATTGATACAAAAGCAGTATATATTTGTTGATCATAACATGATTTCATTAAATTTGACTGAAACATAAAACTTTGTTTTTGCATTCTGACAATTTTTATGGTGTTATCATAGAATTCAAGAGATGATGTTGTCAAGCAAAAAGGAACTGCATTGAGGGATGCAGATATACTCTAAGGATAACTGAAGAAAGTAAGCAAAAATGGTAGGGATTTTTGTGATTTATGGTTTTGGAGCAAATGTTTTATCTTGATTTTGTGAGCAGAGTAGCGCTAAAACACTATCTTATACTCTGAGCAAATGTACAACTTGGAAAAAGAATTTATGTTTTACTAGCTTTGCTCCTATAGGCATTCATACACATACTGTTTCCTTTTATATCGACTGGGAAAAAAATAAATATTTGACATGGAGATATTTTCTCTTGATTTAACAAGAAGAGAAACCATTAATTTATGAAAACGAAAAATATTAAATAAAAACATGCATAAAAATAAATATGTAAGAGCACATAGGTGACCAAGTGTAAAAAAATGTTATAGAAATTGTAAAAAAGAAATTGTTGGCTAAATTTGATATTAATCTTAGTTTATTGGTGAAGTTTGTATAAAAAACTTAAAAAAGTAATACAATAAAAAAAACTTGTTTACCCTCCCAAGTTACAAAATATAAACAAAATTTAGAAGTGACTATCCTCGATAAGTCATTTTCCCAACTACATATATTATATATTCTTTGTAACATGATATTTTTTGAAGAAAAAAAAATAGTTAAAAGGAAACTCTACGGATGAGAATTATTCATCATCTTATTCGCCGAAGAAAAACCATAACAATGGAATTTTTATCCTCAATATAAATAAAGGTAAACTTAAGAAATAATAATCATAATCATACTCTAATATATACAAGTAAATTTGCATAATGACAACAAGTGATTTTAGTTTGGTTTTTATGGAAAAATTATACGAGTGCAAAAAACCAATATTTGAATAACAAGCCATCATAAGTTTCAAGCTTATAAGGCTAAGGGGAGTGGTAACACTCTTGACACCTTGCCATGTCAGCGTTTTGAGTGACACCTCATTTTTCTCCATTTAACACCTAATCTTGACATTTAGTAGGGAGTGGTAACACTCCTAGCACTCCATTTTTTTCTTTCTTTTTTTTTAATTTAATTTAATTATTTTATTTTAATAGACAAACATTTTTTTAATATTACACAAACTTTTTTTGATTTATTTAATATCACATAAAGTAATTACCTTTTGGTTATCTTTCTTGTGTTTGTTTAATTTGGTTCTGTTTGTTTGATTTGGGCAAAAATTCAACCTGTATGTGTTTGTTTGAGTCGACTTTGTTTCTTTTATTTGGTTCAATTTATGTTTGTTTTTGTTTAGTTTTGTTTGGTTTGGACAAAAACATGTTATACTCAATTTCTTGTTCTAATATTGATTCCATTCCAATCTCCACTTGATTCCATTCTTGTTCCTGTCCAGCATTTCTCTTTTCTGTCACTGTGCAGCTGTTATTCCTGTTCTCTTATTGATTCCATTCCAATCTTCATTCCATTCCATTCTTGTTCTAATCTTGATGTTACAAACTATTAAATTACATTCTATTCTTGATTTCATTCTAATCTTGATTCCATTCCATACTAATCAAATGAACCATAATAAAAACGTTAAAACTGTCCAACTATTACAAGGGTAAAACTGTCCAACCATAAAAAAACCTGAAACAATCCAGTTACTCACAAAACAATCCAATTACTCACATCACCAATTTTGGATTTGAAATTTCTTTATGAAGAAAAGAACATCAGCTCATGTTTGTTTTGACCCAAGAAAAAAAACATTAAATGGAGACTTGAGACTGGAAAACATAATAAAACTTTACAAATTGAGAATGGTTCTCAACATAATAAAACTTTACAATGGGCTGGAGAGGAACTTCAATCTATACCATTTAAAAGTGTTGGGAATGATTTTGTCAATTAGGCATTTTACCAAACACTTGGTGGGCATATTGACATATATAGCCTCTGTTGTCCATCTTCATTTTTATTCACTCCAAGATGATCAGAACCAGAAAAAAAAAGTTTGTCTAGTGCCCTTTGCCACTTTCGTTTCAGTTTTCCATCTCCAAATTGAAGAGCAAAATACAGTTCAGTCATCGGGGGGGAAGAAGAAACTCAAACCACCAATTCCATTTACAATTTCAGTGATCCCATTTATGTTTCTGTTTTTCATCTTAAAAATGAAGAACATTGAAAGATTAAACAGTTGGATCCTTGGGAGTAAAAAAAAAATTAGCAATTGGGGTCACCAGAGGAAGGTAGAAACGTTGTGGTGATGAAGAAGGCAAGAACAAACACAAACTATAGTCAAAACTTGAATTTTGTAAAACCAACAACAATTCATACCTTTTTAAAGTTCAGATCAGAAGGTTGCTTTATGTGCTCAATGAACAATTAATCATCTTCGCCTTTAAACATCCAGATCACAAATCACAAAGGTAAGGTATTTAGGGCTCCAATCGATCAATGTTGAAACTGGAGGCGGGTGGCTGAGAAAATGGCGAATCTAGGGCTCCAGGCTTTCTCCAATCACAGCCAAGCTCCCGCTTCTCTCCTCTCGCTACCTCTGTAGCGTCTTCTCCTTGGTGAGCCCCCTAGCGAGTGCTAAGGGGCGGTGTTCTCCTCTTAGCCTAAGATAGGCTAAGATCCGGACCTAGATGTAATCCATCTTGAACACCCCACTCCCGAGTTGAAGCAAAGAAGAGAAGAGAAGAGAAAAGAAAGGAAACAAATTTGTCTTTTTTTTTTCTACGGAGTCGGAGAAAAAATGGAAGGAAAGGTAAACATTTTATTCTTTTTTTCAAATCCTCCCAAATCGGAAGGAAAGTTAGGAGGGAAAGTGATCCTTCCATTTCCTTCCACTCCCTTCCTTTAATGAAACTCGGGAGCATCAATCTCTTACTTTTCTCTCATTTCTGTCCATTTCCTTTCTTTTCTCTCCTTAAGTTGAACTCGGGAGCGGCGTGGAAGTGTTACAGTAAAAATGATCATCATTAGATTATGTTGGTGGTGGTAGAAAATTAGAAAAAGATTCCTAAGCTGTTAAAATTAAAACCAAAAAAGAGAAAATAATGAAATAACATTGATGGACCAACCTTATCTAAGTTATTTTGATTTGTATTTTAAAATATACATATTTTGATTTGAGCATATTTTAACAATTTACATTAAAAAAGGAAAACAATTTCCATTCACTAATATCCTCCTAATAAATAAAAATCTTTTTTGCCACATGTCTCATTCTCGTTTATTTTAATTACCACATGTGATTTTGTGGTTATTATAGCTTAATTTTTATTTCACATGTCATTTTATGGTTTTTTCATTTTATTAAATTCCAGATAGCATTTAAATACAATAATAAATGCATATCAATTTCATTAATGAATTTTCTTTCTAATTTTAAAATTACTAAATTAAATATTCATTAATTTTATTTATTTATTTATCTAAATTATTTGATTAAATTTAAAAGAAAAAAACACTTTATTTTTATAATTCAACATTTTCTTACTTTTCTTACAAATTCAAACTTTTCTTATAAATGATATCTGGAATTTAATAAAATGAAAAAAAAACCATAAAATGATATGTGAAATAAAAATTAAGTTAAAATAACCACAAAATTACATGTGGTAAAATAAATGAGAATGAAACATGTGGCAAAAAAGATCTTTAGTTATTAGGGAATATTATTTGATTAAATTTAAAAGAAAAAAAACATTTTATTTTTATAATTCAATATTTTCTTAATTTTTTCTTATAAATTCAAACTTTTCAAATATTTAGAATTTTATATTTAGTTTTTTCTTTTAAATAAACTATATAATACATGGATCTCACATCTAGTTTTAGCAATAATCGAAACGATAATAATTAACAACATATCATTAAAATATAATTATGGTTGTTATCATGAGTTTGTATTATTTATAGTTGGATCTTGTAAAAATATGACTTTACAATCTCAACATTATTTGGTTTTTGGTTATTTATTTTTTATTTATAAACATAAATTTGAAGTTTATTATCTATTCTTTTATTGCAGATTATGTATTCAATAAATTTGAAGTTTATTATCTATTCTTTTATTGTAGATTATGTATTCATCGTATTTTAATTCGTCATATATATATTTGGATTTTGGAGCGTAATTTTTTTTTTGGAGAATCATATAGATAATATTTAATTTATTATAGGGAACGAGAAGTTAGGTAGTTCGGTGGAGATGAAACGTTTTGTTTGCCTGAGGTTTCTTAGAGTGTTCGGTATGGGACCAACGAGAAGCAACGAGGCTGACGTGGCTCGACCGCAACGGCTGCCTAACGGGGGGAACACCGCCCCCCCTGCTCGTTGCAACTCGTTGAAGGCGCATCTCGTTGGCGTGGCGACGGGAAGAAACAGATCTTTTGACCGTTTGAGTGCAACGCTTTAAAAAAAATTAATTATTAAAAAAAACAATTTATTATCCTATAAATACCTCCTATTTTATTTTAAAATTTTCACACTTTCTCTTCTCCTCTCTACATACTTTCAATTATCTTCAAAAAAAATATGGATCCTTTCGACTCGTCCGATGATTCAGATGACGATATTTTCTTTAGGATGATGTATCATTATTACACTACCGACCTGCTACAACCAGACCCAGCCCCGCTACTAACAAGACGTGCGATGTTAAACAGAAATCGCGAGGAAGGACACGAACATCTATATCACGATTACTTTGCGGATAATTGTGTATACGAGGCGAAGGACTTCAAAAGAAGATTTCGTTTGAATAGGGATGTGTTCTTACGAATCGTCAACGCCTTGGAAAGCCGGTATCATTTCTTTACTATATTTTTATACAAAATAAATAAAAATGTACTACATGTTTCTTTAATTTTACAACATATGCAATATACTTTTAAACTGTAGTTAATTTATGTTTAGGTACGGATTTTTTCAATTAGGATATGATGCTAGAGGTAGACGCGGGTTTACAACGTTGCAGAAATGTGTTGCGGCCGTTCGTTTGATGGCTATGGGGGAGTCACCCGACACCATGGATGACTATATGAGAATGTCCGAAAGAATCGCAAGAGAGAGTTTGTATACATTGTCAAGGGGTGTTGTTGAAACTTTTGGTGACGTGTATTTGCGGAAACCTTCGTTGCATGATTTGCAAGAATTGTATGCGGCGCATGAAGAACGCCATGGGTTTCCCGGAATGATCGGAAGCATTGATTGCACACACTGGAAATGGAAAAATTGTCCGGTAGCATGGAAAGGGCAATACGCAAGTGGTCATCACGGATCACCTTCTTTGGTGTTAGAGGCCGTCGCTTCTCAAGATTTATGGATTTAGCATGCATTTTTTGGGGTTGCGGGTTCCAACAACGACATCAACGTGCTTGATCAGTTGCCAATATTCGACGATCTTTTGAATGGAAAAGCCCCGGATGCTCCTTTCACGGTGAATGGAAACGAATACAAATATGGGTATTACCTTACAGATGGAATATATCCTCAGTATTCCACATTCGTGAAGGCATTCCGCCACCCGGTTGAAGAACGAGATAAATTTTTTAAGAGAAGACAAGAAGGAGCACGTAAGGATGTGGAACGTGCTTTTAGAGTGCTGAAGGCGAAGTGGCATATAGTCGAACATGCAGCACGACCATTGGATTTAGAAACTTTACGATATATCATGTATGCATGTATCATAATGCATAACATGGTAGTAGAAGATAAAAGGGCGAAATATTGCACACTATATCCCAACGGAGCCCAGACACATTCAGTTTCAACCGGGAACAGCGGATTATTTGCATCGCGTTGTTGACATTCAGGACACAAATAAACACAGACAACTTCGAGAGGACTTGGCGGATCATATCTTCTATGGTAACAATAACGATAACGAATAGCATTGTATTTTTTTTTTTGAATTTGGATGTTATTTCTTTTTTTTTGTTTGTTTTTGGATATTATGTGTAATTTAGTCTTTATGTTAATTTTAATTTTTAGAAATTTTTAATTGTTTTTTATACTTTTTAAACATTATGTTTTATTTATTTTTAATTTAAAAAATATTTGTCTCAATTTAAAAAAAAATCGAAATAAATAAAATAAATTATAAAATGAAAAAAAAGTTGGTGTCATAACAAAATATAACATGTTGCCCATTTCCTCACTTGGTGTTATAACACCCTTGATGATGTGGCACCAAAATGGTGTTGCATCTAGTTGCCCACACCTTATGGTCTTATTTCTGCTTCCCGCTTTCCCTTTCCTTCTCATCCAAGCCCGACATCTGTGAAATGAAATTTCTGTTTTCGGCGATTCTTCCCCCATCCCATTACGAAGGTATGATTTCTATGGATTTAGATCGATAACGTTTGGATGCTATAAAGTGTTTAAGTCATTTGTGCTATAATTTATCACGAATTTTATTGCTAATTTATGCACGCTATAGAACCCATCACTTCATATATATTAACTTCAACGTCTGCAGGTGGGTGCAGGGAAGCACTAATGTCCCTATTCAACAAGGATTTTGAAAAGCCGATGATGGTTAGTTTGTCTTGTTAATCACTTGTTAATCTGTAGTATTATCTTGAGTATTTGTTAGAATGTAGTGTTGGGTGCCAATTAGCATTCATTCGCACTTCCTTTTATCTTTTATAGCTAAGGATCCCCGAAATTCCAAATCCCCAACAACAGTTAGCTACTGCCCTTGAACGTCTTAAGAAAGAAACGGAGGGTAGAATCGTTCTAGAAAAGAAGCTAGATTCTTTAAGGGATGAGCTTGGAAGGGCCCATCAGAAGGTAATATAAACAGGATAATCCACAACCATGCAATAAAATTAACTACAAAATGTGGGATTGATTTCAGATAGTTGTTTTTCCAATTATTTTTTTTTTCAGGTGGAAACATTAGAAAATCAGAATAAGATTTTGCAAGAGCGTAACATCAAACTTGAAAGTGCAAACAAAAACCTAGAAAAGGAGAAAAATATGATATCAAAGTACAACATAACATTGGAGAAACTGTGTCTCGTTTATGAGGCTCATATTGTTGATGCTAAGGTAAGTCTTTTGTCTCCATTTTTTTTACTTTCACTGTCATGAGACCTGCATGATTGTTACAAAAGCAGTATTTATTTGTTGATCATAACATCATTTCATTTAAATTGGCTGAAACACGAAACTCTTTTGTTGCATTTTGACATTTTTGTATGGTGTTATCATAGGGTTCAAGAGATGATGCAGACAAGCAAAAATAAACTACATTATTATATTCTAATGAATTTCAAGCAAGTGAGCGAAGATGGAAAGGATTTTTATTATTAATGGTTTTGGAACAATGTTTTGTTTTAATAGAATGTTTATATCGGCTTGGAAAAAAAATATTTGATATCCATTTATTTTCACTTAATTTAACAAGAAGCACATGATTCAACGATACAAAAAAGTGATATTGAAAAAACTAAAGAGACTCAAATTCTTATTTAGCATTTGTACGAATCAAGCTTACTAGCTTAGTATGGATTATAATGAATACATATGAGTTATTAAAGAGCTTCTATTCCAATGGTATCTGGTGTTGCTCTCCTTCCTTGAGGTTGAGGGTTCAAGTCCCGTCGTGGACATATGTAGATTTAAGGTGTAAGTTAGATTTGCAGTCTCATTAAACTATAAAATTGAGTGCATGTTTTCCAAATTTGCAAGAAGAAACTATTTGGAACCAAAAGTGCAATTTTTGGATCGACCAAAAATGTAAAAGAAAATGTGTTCTACCAAGGCCCTTTTCGTTGTGAGGATCAATGTTTTGAAAACCGGACCGGACATCGAACCGGTTGTCGTACCGGGTCGATGGTTTAATTGGTTCGACCGGTTGAACCGGTCCCAAAAACCGGATGAACCGGATGACGTGTTGATATATATATATATATATATATATATATATATATATATATATATATATATATATATATATTGATTTAAAATGAAGCAACACATTTTAAGTTTTATGTTTTAATAATTTATGCGGTGTGATTATTTTTCAAATGTTTGTTATAAAAATAATGGAAAAGTAAAAGTAAAAAAAAAAAAAAAAAAGCTACGACTATTGAATGTAGAGAGGAGTGAGATGTATGAATAAATGTTTTATGTTTAAGTTGTTAACAAATCCCACATCGATGAAAAACTGAAGTTGGGGAGCTTTTAGAGTTCTATATAAGTGTGTGAAGTCCATGCAGTCCTCCTAACGAAGAATGGGCTTCTCCTTTAAAAGCGTGGGTCCCCTTCAATCTTCACTCAGTACAAATTTTATATATATATTTTTAGAACCGTTGGTTTTTTATGGTTAGACCAGAATGGTTCAGACCGGTTTTATGCTAAACTGCCGGTTTTTGCCGGTTTAATTTTCAAGTGGTTCTGAAGACTTAAAAAACCGGGATCACGACCGGTTCCCGGTTAAACCGGTTCAACCGGCCGGTCCGGTCCGGTTTTCAAAACAATGGTGAGGATGGACAAAATAGTGTACTTCACTCTAATATAATTTGATTAGTAAAAATGTGTTCTATCATGGCCTCTATTTTTTTACTCAAAATGGAATAATTTTTCATTACATCAAAATGGAGTAAAAGGTAAAAGTGTAATACTTAAGTTAAGTTGGTAGGAGTGCAAACAATTCAACCCATTCAATTTAGTGTCATCTGGACTTCATAACATTTTTTTTCTTTTTCTTTTTTCTATTTTTCTCTATCCACGCTACATGGAAACAATATTTTTCCAATTCATTCAACCCATTTGGTACATCACTATTTTTAATTAATTTAAAATAGGAAATACAAAATTAAATACAACATAACATTTTTATAAATTTTTAATCTTGAAAACCAAATATATATATATATATATATATATATATATATATATATATATATATATATATATATATATATATATATATATATATATATATATATATATATATATATATATATAACAATATTAATAGTAACATTTAATTAAAAACCACACTACAATAATAAAATTAAAACAACACTACAATAACATAAATTAAATCATACTAAAACAACAAAGGAAATAACTAAAAAACCATACTACAAACGACAAATGAAGACGAAAAGAAATACTTATATTCTAAAAAAAGACATGTAATTTTTAAAATATTTCATGTCGTCTTGTGTCCAAAATCTTTCATTATGGTGTTTGCAATACTCATTTTTTGTTGTGTTTAAAACTTCTTTTTTAGAAACTCCACGTTCACAAGTATTTCTGAGTGAAAATAACATTAACGCCTCATTCCCGAGTTTAACAAAAGAAAAGAAGAGAAAAGAAAAGAAAGTCATGAGAAAAAAGAAAAGAAAGAAAAAGAAAACAAAATTTTCTTTTGTGTTCCCGAGTTGGAGAGAAGCGGAAGGAAAATGAATCAATTTGTTCTTTCTTTCCAAATCCTCCCAAATTCAGAAGAAAAGTTAGGAGGGAAAGTGATCCTCCCATTTCCTTCCACTTCTCTCCTTTAATGAAACTCAGGAACATCAATTTCTTTTATTTTCTTCTCATTTCCACCCATTTCCTTTCATTTCTCTCGTTAAATTGAACTTGGGAATAAGGTGTAAACTCTTTCACTTTTCCATGTATATCTTTCCATTTTGAAAAAAAATGATGGGTTGAATGATCCGAACCCCCCAACTTGTTGCTTAAAATGATCTAGAACTGATCGCCAAAAATATGATGATCTATGTTGACTCATGTGCTTATTATCGAAATTATCCATGTATGCTCGAGCCAACGCCACTTCTTCGATTTCAGACCATTTTAGAGATATAACTAGCTAGGAATGACATCTATTTCAAAATTTTGAATTAGAATGCAGAGAGAATAAAGTAAAATGGAATGGGATTTAAAAACGAAGAGAAAGTATAAAGAATGGAATGAAATTGAAAGAAAAAAATATTTGGTTTTAAATTGATAGATTATCTTAATCTATAAATATTAAAAAAGAATATATCAAAATTTATAATTTTATTTCTCTTTAAATAGATTATAAAAATGACATATTTTGTAGGGAAAATGACTTAGGAGGGTAACTACCTCTTATCTGTGTTCACATATTAGCAACTTCTTCTTTTTTGTACATAATAAAGCAACTAACTTGTTTTAACTGTTTAAATTACATTAATATTACTGACTAATACCTGGTTTAACCGGTAACTCAAAGGGAAAATGACTTAGGAGGGTAACTACCTCTTATCCGTGTTCACATATTGACACTTCTTATTTTTTGTACATAAGAAAGCAACTAACTTGTTTTAACTGTGTAACATACCAAAAATCATGACCAAAGATTTCATTTTTAATTTAATACTAAAACCATAATTGTCAAACCATTAATTTAATACTCCGGCATCGGGGCCCCGCCTGCTAAACACATACAATCATATAACATGCTAACATATAAAGAAACATACTATATTGTATCCCTGTCCTAAGAAACATACTCTGCTAACAATGAGATACGAAACATCATCCGTACTCAGCTAGTGATGAGATACGGGACCTTACCCACACTCACCTCTTTACCAGACACATACAAGTATCACACAGACAACAAGTATAATCTAACATGCAAACATTCCTCGGGCACCCGCCCGACATCAGATCTTGGTCTGGAATAACATACTAGCATATAATGCCTAGGGCTAACCCTCAGTTCTTCCTACTCATAGACTACATGAGCTGGCATTGTGGTCTTAGACCCATTCACACGGTGAGGAGATTCACTTTGCATTGCTGAAGCCCTGGCTGGAACTAGCTGAGTACGGACGAAGTTCCGTATCTCATTATCAGTAGAGTATGTTTCTTAGGACAGGGATACAGTAGAGTATGTTTCTTTATGTGTTAGCATGTTATATGATTATATGTGTTTAGCGGGCGGGACCCGGAGACAGGCGTGGCCTAAAAGAGACAGATCTGTATACCGAGCGGGGCTCGATGCCAGGCGGAGCCTGATGCCGGGCGAGGCCCGATGCTGGAGTATTAAATTAATGGTTTGACAATTATGGTTTTAGTATTAAATTAAAAACGAAATTTTTGGTCATGATTTTTGGGATGTTACATAGTTAAAACAAGTTAGTTGCTTTCTTATGTACAAAAAATAAGAAGTTGTCAATATGTGAACACCGATAAGAGGTAGTTACCCTTCTAAATCATTTTCCCTATTTTGTATTCAATTACAACTCTTTGTTTCTAATCCCTTGTGATTCCATATGTGTTAGCATGGATCATTTGTATCCAAATTCCATTTTAAGTCTTGACCAGGGTAAAATAATTTTGCTACTCAAAATAAAATAAAAAAAAAATATGTACTTAGTCATTGCTTCCTTCCTGCTGCCTACAAAATGCATCATATCACAAGTTTTATAGTTGTTTTATAGCATTGTATTTTAGAAAGTGTAACCATTTAGAGCATTGTAATTAGTACATAATACTTTAAAAAACCTACAACGAAAATTACATTTCTAATTAAATGACATTGGTAGATCTTTCAAAAAAAAAAGTAGGATGCTATTTAGTGTATTTAACCCTACAAAATAATAAATATGCAGGTATGTTATAGAAGAGGAATGGGATTTGTGATTTAAAACTGGATCCTGTAATTTTCGTCTCCACTCTCCAAAATTGGCGGGTATGCAATGGAGTTTGTTTTTCAAATAAGGATTATTATTAGTTTGTTGCATATTTACTTATTTAGTTTGTACGTTTATTTTCGTAATCTAAAATAATATAAATTTATAAATTTATAGAATGCAAGATCATGTACATAAATAGATAAAAATCCCATATTTTCAATAAGAAGTTGGATTATTTCGGTATAATCTCAAATTCAAAATTTCAAATTGTAACGTTTTATTTTTCCCCAAACCGATCTTTGAAATTTCAGTTAATTTTCTTTTCCCCAAAATGGCTTCCGTTTAAACACCAAATATTAGTGCAGATTTCAAGGCTACAACAAAAAGCTCTCATTGATTATTCAACTGGTATCGGAGATAGACAAAAACCCAATGAGTTCTGAGAACCAAAACAAGCCCCCTGTAAATGTAAGTTTCTCAATAATCTAAATTTGAGTTCATGTTCGTTAATTTCTGAAATGTGTGAATGTAATCGTCCAGCAGTCGTCCACAATTAGGTGCCACTCATTTATAATTGATGAAGTTAGAATGGTTACATTTGATTAAGAACTTTTCTTCGCACAATGCTTTTGAGTTATTCACGTTTTCTGTTCATAAGTCTCATTTAGGGTTTATCATTTCAGTTACTAATGTGAGCTGACGATGTAATTGCAGAAAAATCGACCTGGTTATGATGTTCCTTTGGATAAACAGAGGCAAATCGTGACTGGTAAGATCATGGGCTCAACCACGTACTGCAAGTCGAGGAAGACAAGTACTTAGATGAAATAAAGCAACTTAGGGTAGTCCGGAAACGCCAGGTGTCAGATTACGAGAGTTTGAGCTTGAATTCAACCGTTTTGGAGGTTAGTTTTGTCTTTTCACTGGCCTATATTCTGTTTAACATATTGTCTCTTCTTTTTATAGAAGTGTTGTGCTCAAACAGAGCAAATATCTGTGCTTAAAGTAATGCATCATACAGACAAATTTATAAATATGAAAAATGTGTAATCATTTCTGCATTATAAAGCATTTGGTGCAAAACTCTTAAATATTTTATGCTTAAAGTAATGCATCATACAGACAAAGTTTAGGGAAAATTCACATGCATATTTGATTTTATTTAATGTAATATTGATTTTTAAATCATGTTTTAGTTTCTAACCATGTTACGATCAAATATAATTATATTTGGATAATATAATTACATTGTTATCAAACTTACACGTTATTTTAATTTTAATTTATAATAAAATATGTTTGTTTGTTTGCAAAAATTTTAAACAAAAGGATAAAATAGTAACTTATGGATATATATGTTCAGACAAAAGAAAAGAAACACATGTTGTGTATACACCACTTATTCAGAGCAAGCATCCTATATCTGCAATTGTGCTTGAACTATGACGATTTACCTATGAAACAAATGGGGAAAAGAGAATACGAATAAGATGACGTGGCCAGAGATTCACATAGTTCAGTGGATAGACCAGGAGGTGGGCCCACCTTAATAGGTTTCACTTTCACATCCGCAATTTGAACAAAAGAAGCCGAAGCTAGCCCACTAGTAATCAGTCTTAGCACAACTCTACGACTCATCTCTTTGTGATCGACTTTGTGTATGGATTGGGTCTTGATAACGAGTTTAGAACGAGTCACGATGCCACGGGTAGTTCCAGTCATGAGAGCTAGACTGGTCGAGCCACTCAGCTCGGAGCCGACCTCCAACCCAACCAAAGCCATGGCTCGACCCATGATCTATTTGCAAATCGCAATGGGTTTTTCTCTAGGCAAAATAAGTTAACATTAAAGAGATTTTTGTTTCATCGTTCATGTAATGTAAATATGTAATGTGTGGTCAATTGGATAGTTTTGATATGTGGCTATTGAGTGGCTAGAAAAGAAGAGTTGGTGTTAGGGGTGGTTGCTTGCTTTATTTTTAAATATATACTCAAAAAAATATATAACACAATAATTACCTTTATATTGTTTACTTGAAATTTGTTAATATGCTTTTGTTTCAATTAGATAGCTCTTGATTTTAGGATATTGTGCGAAAACTAAAAGTGGATTCAAAAATAAAATTTTTTATTTATACATTATAAATTATTTTTTATTAATAATATCATCTTTTTAATCTAGATCATTCAAATAATAAATCAGGGTGGTAAGTGTAGTTTTATGGTTCTATGAGTTTAAAGTAGTTCTATATTGAACCTTCATATATATATATATATATATATATATATATATATATATATATATATATATATATATATATATATATATATATATATATATATATATATATATATATATATATATATATATATATATACTAGGTACGTCTTCCGCCCGTGCTAAGCACGACCCAAGCTACAGTTAAAGCGAAGCTTAAGCATGACCAAAAAGTCTAGAAAAGTTGAAAGTACAATGTTATAAACATGTTAAGCTCTCATAATACAATGGATTAATAAGGAAAATGCCTTAATAGAAATAAATAAGACTACGATATCTTAACACACAAATAACTGAAAGTACACTATTATTTCTTGTATTTAATCAAGAATTTATTTCCCATTCCTATCATCATGCACCCTTGCTGTTAGAATTTCTCCTGTCCCATTTCGACATGTTAACAAATCATCATAAATTAGTCCACAAATTAACAAAATATCCATTCCAAGCATACTTTAAACTTCCAATTACCTTAGCTTACACTATACAAAGTTCTGGCGAAAAATAATGTTGACAGTTTAAAGAAACTAATCATCGGTAATTGGGGTTCGTACACAAGCAACAATGAATAGTTTAATGAAAAACCATGATAATAACAAAACATAATGCATAGAAATAACATTTTGAAGCTTTGGTCTGTATGTTCAAATTAAGATGCTAAGCTATTGTTATTAAAAAACAAATTTGAAGAAAAATAGTTGGTGTTCTTAATACATCCTCTGTAGGAGGTTCTTGTAGCAGATCAGATGTTAATCAGGTTTCTTCTTTACATCATCTTTAGGTCTAAGCGTATATCCACTGTAATGCCTTTTCTTTCTTTGTAATAGTTGGCTTTCATCAGCTACTGTATCCTCTCTATTGTGGATCGATCAGTACTATCTAAAGTTTATTGCTTTTGCGATTAGAAAAGGCTATTCATCTAGGAAAATAAATATGACATTTTATTTAGCACCTGTAGCAAGAAAAGAAGTGTGAAAAATGAAACATATATTAAACATGCATTATATTATAACTCACATAGACACAAATGAAACTGTTGTCATATAACTCTTAACAAGTAGAATGAGGAAACAACTTTAAAATGTGACATAATTATTATTCAAGCTTTTTTTGATTTTGGTATGAATCAATTGTCTAAATATGAGCCAATGACCAGTTTACCCTTGTACCCTATAGGTCTATGAAGTGAGTATCGAACAATGTAATGAATACTTGATTGCGACACACAATTGCAGTTTATTTATTTGGGGGTTGCATATACATGAGTTATTTTGCTTTTCATAATTTTTTTCATTTTTTGTATCTGACCAGTGAGTTTCATCATAAGCATATAAAAATTGCCTATCTTACAATAGCAAAGAGACATTTTTGGATCTTCTAGAGTTGTGTATGTCAATGATTTCAGCATTAAAGTCTGTCATTGAGGTTTTGTAAATCATAAGTGGATGGCATATGGAGGTAACAACTAAATTATTGTGGCCAACTATATTTAAGAACTAAAATTCATTAACAATAAATTAGAAAAAAATTGGATCTACATCACTGGGAATCAAAACTAACGACCTTTTCTCTACACTTTACAATCACACAACAATATCATCCACAAATTCTTTCGATAATAACAACAAACTTTCATTTGTTTTTTATTAGAACATCATACCATTTCTTTCCATTGCAAAAATGTAATTTTAATCTCTTTTCTTATCAAGACATTATACATTGATTATCTACTCATTATAGTGCACTTCCCGTTTGTTTTTGTAAATTACATTTTTGGTCCATAGTTTTAGTAGTTTAAAAGGAGGCAAAAATACTATCAAAATATTGGTTCTACAAATTTACAATGGATTTAATTTTACCTTGGGTAAACATGATGGAAACAATAGAAGTTTTAGCCGCATTGTTGTCTTTAAGCACTTCTCCTTGATGCATAAGCATCTGTTGTTCTGCAGCAGGATAAACATCTCCCTGAATAGTTCCTACATTCTTCTTCACGTCAACAACCTACAAGGGTAAAATAGCAAACAACTAATTAAATGGAGAGTATGAAAATCCTTAAAATGGCAGGAAATAAAATAAGATAGCATTGTATAGAATGATATTCAAGCTTCTGTTTCACAAAAGTTGGAAGTTATGACAAACAATACTTATACTAAATTCGTGGACAAAATACAGATAGCTTTATACTTATTTGAAATTTTAAGAATACATTTTCTGTAGTGATTAAAGCTTTATACTTTTTTGACCATTTAAGAAAAGATTTTTCCCAGGTCTCTGGTTTTGGAAAAAATTGAAATATATAAAAGCAAAACTCTTACTTACAATAACTCCATCATCCGCCCTAGTGTAGAAAACAGTGGTGAACGAAGCCCAAAATCAATGACTTCAGCCCCTGAATAAAAGTTTTTGAGCAAAAGTATTAATCAACAATTTGCAACACAAAACGAATGGGCCACAATCACTGCCTGATGGGGAAGAATTTGTTAACCAAATTTTACAAAATAGAAGGGAGAAATAATTATTGGATGGAAATCGGTTAAACAAATATTACCATATAAAAATTTTGAGATAGAAAAGGGGATTAAGAACCTTGACATAGGTAGAAGAGAAATGTATACGGTTCAACTGAAACTATGGTAGAGTTTGAGTGAGAGCAAGAGGAAGAAGGTTAAAAGCTAGACTTTAAACACTAAAGGCCATTCTCTTCTACCTGATCTACATTCTCCTCAATTAATGGATATGAAGCTATGCCAGTACAAAGATTGTCACTCTCATGATGGTTAGGGTTATATGTCAACTGCAACAGAAGGTTACTAATTAATTATCATTTTTTTGCAAAATACGTAAAAACCTATATGGCCATATCTAATCAAGGTATGAAACTTATCGTGCATCGATCAAAAAGACCCATTCAGTACAATACTTTGGAATTTAGATGAGTCACATTCTTATTAGAGAATTAGGGGGGTGAGACGAATTACGGATGAATAACTGAAGGTTGGGGTCGCGTACAAAATGTTAAGGAGATAGAAGGGTATTGTTAAATGAGACACTGTAAATCCATCATGAGAGTGGAAATCAACCATTCGAAATTTAACATTTCTAATATAATTTGTTGGCTTGATCTAACTTGAACCTAAATCAAATTAATAGTGCCAAAAAACACAAAAGGAGAATCACATGTTAAATTAGAGAGGGGAGTGATTGAATAATGAATTACCGAAATCGTAAATAAGTAAATACTTACATACAACATTAGAACCGTTTGGTCCCATCTCTTCCTGTATTTGAATCCATGACACAATTGTACTTTTAAGAAAGGAAAGAAGACACGAAAAGAGGAAAATGGGATGCCAACCAGAATGCCAGATATGTCGAATCTGCAACTTGATCATAGTCGGTGGTAGGTGTTCTTTCAAATTAGCTGGAAGTGGCGATGAATAGGGAAAGAAAAGCACGGAGCCTTCCTTTGATCAAATCTTGACGATGTACTTGGGAGCATTCCTAATTGGGGAGAACAACAATAGAGAAATGAGATGCTAAAATCCTCAATCGGTGCCCATCATAAAAGAACAAAAAAACATAGGAATTGTAAGAAGAATTATTTCCTTTACTTGGTAGCCAAGAACCAAAAAGCCCTAAAATCAAAACCGGAGATCATTTGGAAATCGGTCTTTGTTTCTTGTTTTTTCTCATTAGAACCAACACCATCCACAATTTCATGTTGCAAAGAAACACCAGTTTCATAGATGAAGAACTAAAGAAATCGAAGTTTTCTAATTGTAGTATCTAGGAGAGAGAACGGCAGGTAGTTATGGATGTGGTGCGGTGGTGGTCGAGAGAGTTGACTATCGACTTTTTAGGGTTAGAGAGGTGAGTGTTAGGGTTACTGTCGTGTGTGTGGAGATAGATAGAGAGAAGAGGAGAAGCAGTGACGAGCAAGTTGGGAAGAACTTCATGGCTAATTAATTTGTGGTTGTATTCTGAATAAGCAAGCAATAGAGGATATCGCTGGAAGAGAGAATTATCAGAGGAAGAAATCCAATGTTTTGAACCACCTTCGCCCATTAAGAAATAAATAGAGAAACAATAACAAAAAAATGCTAAAAATCCCCAATTTCACATGAATAGAAAAGGAATGAGAGAGGGAGGAGCAGCTCGAGTGAAAGATGGAGCTTACTAAAGTCGTCGGGCAAGTGACCTACTCAAAAATCATAAACCGAAATCGTTTCGAATAGAAAAAGGAAACACAAAGGAGGGTATGTCGCCTGAGCTCTAAATTCTAGTCGATTACCAGTGAGGTATAGAAAAAGAGAGAAAAGAGGAGTCTTGAAGAAGGAATCGAAAGCGGTGGAAAAGACGTATGATGGGATACGTGTGTTAAAAATTTGATGGACGATTAAGACGGTGGGATACACGTGCGAGATTTAAGAAATATAGTAACATATAGACCCGACCCAAACGAGAATATGGTAAAATACCTCAAAATTCCAACAAAATTCCTCAAAAATCCAAAGAAAATCCACATTAATTCTTAGAAACCCACTTTCCTTAACTTTTAGAGAAGGTGATTTACTTTTATATATATATATATATATATATATATATATATATATATATATATATATATATATGGTTAAGTTCAAAAGAGAACACTATTTAATGTGAGAATGTGAGAACACTACTTTATGTTATTATTCTACCATGAATTTTATATATACAACGATATGATATTATTCATCACCGAATATATAAATAATTACATATTTAACATTCACATTAGAATTTACTAAATTACTATATATATATATATATATATATATATATATATATATATATATATATTATAGTAGAATAGCAATATAAAATTGAATATATTCATATTATAATTATTACAATACTATACATATCAAATAGTGTTCTCATTTGAACTTAACCCTATATATATATATATATATATATATATATATATATATATATATATACACACACAGAGAGAGAGAGGGGATTATGTGATTGTTATGCACCTAGACTTACATATAGAACCCTTAAAACAATGTAGTTTTGATCCATTTATATCTAAACTAATCATGACATCTCTTTTACTCTTCTTCTTTAATCATTAATTTACTAAATCGATCGAATTTAAGTTCCTTTTATTCATTGTGTCTAAGAAATTAAAAACATTAAAAGTCATAATCGTTTAATCAGCCCTACTAAATTTTAAATGAAAACTAATAGAATAAAAGATAAAAGAAGGACATTTAATAACTTAATCTAACTTTTGACAAATAATTCGATATTGTTTTTCAGTTGAAGGACAAAACGTTTGAGTTATATTCGTTAAAAAATATTATTTTTTAATTTCTCAATAAGCATTAATGATTTTTTTGCAATAAAAAGATATATAATTGATCTTTTTCATTCTATAATTTAACGCAATTCAATGGTATTCTATTAAAACAAAATTAAGAGAAAATGAAATTAGATTTGTTTTGTTTAAAACTACGTAGTTTAAAATGTTTTATAACTAAGCTTAGGTACATAACAGTCACATATTCACATGAAATTGGATTTATTTTGGGACGTTGATATATATATATATATATATATATATATATATATATATATATATATATATATATAATTTTCATTTAAAAGTCATTCAAAACATTCATTAATTGTTCGGAACCTATACAAATCATAGTACTAAATCATCATAATACAAATTATTTCAAATGCGGAAACCATGAGGGGAGGATGTTGTGGCATCACGTCGGACCCTTTCTTTTTGAACTAGAAGTACATGAAACCATAAACACAAATTGTAAGCATAACGCTTACTGAGTTCCCCAAGTACCAAATACCACACATGAAAGAAGATAATACTATAGGCCAAATCATAGTCTTTCCCTTCGGTTCCGAGGGCCAAATCTTAGTCTTACATACAAATGCCAGGGGTAACATTCAATATCATAAAAACAGGAAGTTGTGCGTAATCACGCCTTCGCTTTCCCTTGATCCTCTTAAGTAACTAAAACAATAAACTGAAATTGTAAGCTAAAGAATAGTGAGTTCCCCCAAAGCACCATCACACAACATAACAAAAAGTAGCATGCATGTATGAGCCTTCAGCCTGACTGGACCACCTCGCAGGCTTACAACCTATATGGACCGCTCTACAGGCCTTCAGCCTGATTGGACCGCCTCGTAGGGCCTACAAACTATCCGGACCGCCTCGGGTGGGGATGAGCTAAGGAACCGACCCAGCAGGAAACGGTCCGAACCGGACCCAGCCCAGGAACTGAAGTCGGCCGAATTTAAGAACCGAAACGGACCGCCGGTTCTACCAGTTCCCGGTTCCTACCGGTTCTTGTTGTGTCTTTAATGTTGGAACCATTCCTCAAGAAATAGCAACATACGGTTCCGGTTTTTGTCGGTTCTACCGGTTCCAGTTCCAAAAATCCACAAGAATATCGTCCCGGTCCCGGCCCGATCGGTTCTATCCCATTCCGGTTCGGTACCAATTCCGGTTTCGGTCGGTTCTACGGTCCAAATGCTCATCCTTAGCCTCGGGTATCTTAACCTTCAATACAAAGCAGTACCGCCTTAACCCATCCACAATATGTTGACATATACAACATATAAACATAAACACATATCCAACAAATACAAGTAATCCTAAAAATTTACTAATCTACCATATAACTAGCATAACAGCATCCTATATAGCAGGATACTTAGCTCGACATTGGTGTCTTCGACCCACAAGTACAATGAGGAAAACTCACCTCACAGTTTGAAGAAATAGCTACACAGATCACTATCCCAAATATTGACTCGACCAACCACCTATATAATCACAATCACTTAAGCTCAAAATACTAATCAAAATACCCAAAACGACCCTAAGTCAAACTTAGGTCAAAGTCAACCTACAGTTGACCGCCATGTCATGCCCATCCATGGCCACGCCGTGGTTGCAATACGACAAAACAAGCGTGCTCACCCCAACCACCACATCGTGGGGATCAGTCAGAATGACTTAATTCCTTAAGCTGATTTCCAGTCTGTTCCAGAAGTTCCTAAGCTCAAACTAGGTCCAAACCATAACCTAGATGGATAAAGTCTCCAACTTTATCCTTTAGGCCTTGCTAATAAGTCAAGATCTAAAGCCCTAAGTCCTTAATGGAAGAATAAAGCACATACTACTCATTGAGCACTTAATCCTTAGAGTTACTTCTCCAAAGTTTTGAAAAGGATTTCCAGCACCTTCTGGACCATAAAAATCATAGCTTTAGGGACATGTATGTGCAATGCATGTCCTTTCCATTTTTAGGGCAAAAAGGCCCAAGATTCCATGCATGACCTCAAAACTCAAGTCTACTTCAGATCCAAAAAGTCAAATGCTCCCAATGGCCTGAAGATTCATAAAGTTGAAGCTTTATGAGATTTCACCTTCCAAAACCCACCAAGCATGAAGAAAAGGGACCAAAATCTGTAACATTCGGTTTCAGTTTGCTTCTTTATTTGGGGTTGTGGCCCAATCTCCAGTGGTCATGAGGCTTAGTGCCTTGGGGAAGGAAGAATTTGGCCCTTCTCGGGTGTGGGTGTTATGGTTTAAGTGATCCAAGTGTTTGATTGTGTCTTCGGAGGTCAAGGGTATAATCGTAATTTGATAATTTGGTCTTTTATGAATTTTGGATTTAATTTCGGTTGGTTTCAGACTAAATAAAGTTTATAGAAGTGTAAGGATTCTCGTTACCTTTTCATGTATATAAAGAATGTCGAAAACGGATAAGGGATGCAAAAGTTATGACCATTTGAAGTTAGAGGGGTGTTGGGCCAATACGGGTACGCATGGCGTACACAGGAATTTGGACGCGTGTGCATTTCGGAATGTCGTACGTTCCCCAAGAGAACACGTTGCATTCTTCAAACCAGATTAAAACCCTAAATTAGGGTCTTGGACCCTCTTTAAAGACCTTAACTCACCTCCAACCCTCATTTCCTTCAGCCTCCCTTTGCTCTAACCCTAAGAATGAAACCCTAACCTCCGTTTGAGTGATTCTTGAGCTTCAAGGTGATCTACGTGTGTTTTTGGTGCTTGAGGAAGAAGAAGGAACTTCTTGAAGAGTCATTGCTTGACTTGGAGCTTTTGGATCCAGGCCTTGTGCACCCAGGTCTATCTTTTGGAGGTATAAAGTCTCAACCTTGACAACTCTTTCATGTAGATCTAGCTAAGTGGTATTTTGTTATGGTTCTGGTCCTTTTGAGGTGGTTCTTGTGAGTAGAAGTTACTCCAGAACCTTTGAGCTTCATATTTGGTACTCGTTGAAGTTATGGAGTCATAAAGTTTGGATCTTGATGTGTATAAACATTCCATGCATGATTTGGTAGTCGTTTGATGAAGTTTGGGACTTAGGGTTTTGATTTGGGTCCCATTAAGTTATGTTAAGTCATAAATTTGGAAACTTTATGACTTAAGAAGTCCCTTGAAATCAGATCTGGAAGTTTGGATTGAGGTCTTAAGGTATTAAGAAGTTTTTAAGACATTTTGGGGTGATTTTGACCTTTGAGGTTCATCTTTGGTGTTGGGCTTCTTTAAGCCATGCAAAGGCTTAAATCCTTCGACTTTATAGGTTAAGTCATTGTTGTGGGACTATTATGGGGTTCTAGACGTTGGACTTAATGGATTCATTCCTTAGAATGAGAATTTGTAACTTAGCCTTCAACGTCGTGCGTAGCCCCTGGGAACGCAACGCATTCCATCTTGAGTCCCCGTCAATTTGTCTGGCGACGAACGCCATGCGTTCGTCTGATCAGTGGAGTTTTTGGTTATTGGGCTTGGACTTACCTTTGGATGTGGGTCTTGCTGATTTGGGCCTTATTGGGCCTTGTGGTGTCATTTCGGTTTTGGGCTACCTATTTGGGCTTTGATGCTTCAGGCCTTTTGGGACATATTAGATCAATTGTTGGACTAAGGGAATTTTGGGCTTTAGGATAAGGCCCATATGGGTTGGGCTCAATTTGGAAAAATGGGCCATTAGTGGGCCTTTGTGGAACTTTTGCTTTTGGGCCTTTATGGTTTTTAGACTTGGTCCTCATTTTTTGTTCAAGTTAGGTTAGGGGTAAAATAGTCATTTACCACAAGTATGGTTTATGGATCATAGTTTGGAACCCAATTGCTAATTGGGTGTTATCTTGGAATTGATAGCCCGGAGGAATCGTCAGGGCGGCAGTTAGGGATTTCTTTCAGTGAACTTTTGCATTCGAGGTGATTCTCCTTACTGTTCTATGGTTCGAAGGCACCAATGTCGACCCATTTGGTTTATGTATTGTAGTAAGACCTTGGGGTAACGCTTGGCAGTTTGTATGAAAGACCAGGAGGCAGCTCCTGGCAAAGTGTATGCAAGACCAGAGTCTGAACTCTGGCAGTTAATTAGTTAAGTAATATAGATTATATGTTAGTTGTCTTTGTGATGCTTGCATGGAAGACCCAGAGGTGGCTCTTGGTACTTGTCTGTAAGACCCAAGGTTGTGGCCCCCAGCCTGGAAAGGAAGACCACACGGCGACTCGTGGCATAATGGTAAGACTATGTTTGACACATAGCACTTTTATTGTTTGATTGGATATGTCTGATATGTTTGACTCATGTTTATGTATGGTATGGGGTATTTTGGGGAACTCACTAAGCTTTGTGCTTACAGTTTGTGGTTTATGGTTTCAGGTGCTTCCGGTTCGAAAGGGAAGGTCGACGTGATCACAGCGCGCACACCTATGTTTTTCCGCAACTTATGATTTTAGGAATTACTCTGATAATTATTTTAATTTGGAATACCTTAATATTGGATAAATGTAAATGGATGTTAAATCTAAATATGTATTTAAAAATGAAAATTTTTTCCCTCGATTTTTGGGATGTTACAAGTTGGTATCAGAGCCTTGGTTTGAGGGATTCGGGCATACTTTCGGGTGTGCCTAAACTCAAACTGAGGATTTGGTGAAGATTTTTACAAAGTAAACATTTAAAAAACAAAAAAGAGGAATTTTCTAATCAAATAAAGGGGTGAGATGCGTGCAATCGGCCGAGCTCAAGTAAGTGGTTCTCATAATACCAATACATGTTTATTATGATATGTGATATGATTATGAGAATTGCATGCTAGATTAGGGATAAGGATCTGTTCAGTATTTTATGATAGGAGATATGCCTTTATATGCATGATTATATGAGCTTTAGAATCGCATGCTAGTGTGAACTTCTGATAAGTGGATAAAATGATTTGATTAGTGTGTGTTGGTTATATTTTTTTTCGTTGTCTGAATGTTGTTTGCTTAATGCTTTGTGGAATTCTTAGTGATGTTAATTGACTGTTAGGTGAATATGCTAAGTCACTTGTGGCACCAGTTAAATAATCTTAGAGTGATGGATTTGACCCTATTGCGCAGCTGTTGTTTGAGTCCAGTCGTTTTAGGGTTGAGTCTCTTACTCGAAGGATTATCTGATATCTGTTTCATGTGACTATATTCATGAAGAAGCTAGGTGGGAGTCCTTCAAGAGTTGAGGATTGAGTGAGTTTGGGAACCTAGGAGAGCCTAAGATATGTTTCAGTGGGTTTGTAGTGCGGTTTAGTGAGTTTTGGTGCACTGGTTTGAGGAAGTGACTTAGAGGATTCGGGAGGATTACTGAGGAAAGTATGGATAGGTGTGGAAGGTAGTATCGGGATCGTACTACTGAAAGCACAAGATTTATACTCGAATCGGTGAGAGTCTTGGAGAATCTAAGAAGCTTATGGGAGGAGGATTCTTTGGCATGTTTTGATCATTGTGATGTTATATTTCAGTTTGGAGATGAGCACTCATGGAGGTGGTTCAGGTTCTGGTTCTGGTTCCGGTGGATTTTGGGAAGCAACCATGTGGCTGCATACTGTTTCAGGCAGATCAGTTATTCAGACAGTTTCAGGTCTAAAGCAGTAACAATATTTTAGGATTTCATGTATGGTTAGAATAAAGCATTGGTGAGTAATGCAAAGCAGTGTTGCAAAAATCGGCCTACTTGGCCGAGTACTCGGAATCGGCCCTCCACCAAGGCGAGTAATGTGAACTCGGACAAAAAACTCGGATTAAGTCAAACTCAGTGAAAAACTGGTCAAACTTGGTCAAAAATCGGTCAAAATCACTCTAACTCGGGCCTACTCGATATTACTCGGGCCTACTCGGTCAAAGGGTCAAAATTATCATAAAAAGAGAAAAAAATCAAGAATTTTAATATTAATATGTATAATAAACTTAATGATTTATTATTTAACACACACATGTGATTATTACTACATATATATCTTAAATTTTTAGTAATTATTCACAAAGTGAGACAATTGTATGTATTTCAGTTTTTATGTATTCACATGTATCTAATTTTGTTATTTATTTCAATCAAATTATGATTTTAACTTATGATTTTGATACATATAATTTTCCTAAAAATATTTCTACATGAATTACCGAATCCGAGTACTCCCCGAGTACTCTCGAGTACTCGCTACTCCCCAGTCGGCCGAGCAGGTACCGAGTAGTGAGCTCTACAACCTTGATGTTAAGTCACCCACAACAGGATCCAACTATGATGATTCTATATGGGCGGTCTGTCAGGAAGTCAGACCATATCGAGACTTTGGATTTTAGATTGAGTAATGTGATCATAATTTCAGGAAATATGCATCTTCAGGTTCTAAGAACCCTGCGAGGGATGGTTTTGGTTGCCTTGGAAAAGCTAGGTTATGCTCGGGTTTGTGCCCATGTTATTCAAGTTTTTGGGCGTGTAAGGGATGGTAAGGAATGATTTCGAGGACGAAATCTAATTTAAGTGGGGGAGAGTTGTAACACCATGTTTATTAAATAAATAAATAGACAAATTAATGAATGAATAGTAGCCCTAAAAATCGATAATAATAATATAGAAAGGTGTTGGTCTCGAGGAGTTAATTATTACAATCATAGAAGTTGGGGGTTAAAAGTGTAAATTCCGAATTCAATTTGTAAAGATTTATGAAGGTAGGGGCTATTTGGTAAGTTTTGGACCTAAAATGAAAGGAATTTATGGAATTAGGGGCTAAAAGGTAAATTTTGGTTTTAAGTTAGAGAAGATATTGTAGGGAGGGACTAATAATGAATAAATGAGTGAAAGTTGCATGAACACGAGATTTGAACCCGGTGACCTATTCTTCACGTCTTAAGGATGTTACTCCCAAACCCTGAACCTAGCTCTTCACCAGCCGCCACCCTTATGACCCCTTTAGCCGGCATCGCCACACCTTCCGTTGTCGAAGACGTGAGCCACCAAAGATCCCCCCCCCCCCCCCCGACGAGTGCCGATGAACCCAAGGCATGATGAAGACCGATCAATTGCCTCCTAGACATGGTCGGATTCGCGAATCACCTGCCAAGCTACCTCAACTGTCACCGCTGGTGGCTATGAAGATCGGCGAGGTCGTAATCTCGTTTTCCTCCGTCGCCACCACTCCTTCTTCTTATTCTGTCTCACCTTCTGTCACGTCGCCATCGCCGCCATGCAGCTGTTCGGAATATACTAGCGAACTCCGACCGCCGTCTGCCACCATGATGGTGGTTGTGTTGGGGCGTGTTTCAGCGAATTTTGTGCAGGTGTGTGCGTTGCTGTTGTATTTTGAAGCTATTTGTATGCTCTATATTGGCTGGAAGACATGGGAACCACCATGGCAACCAACCATGGTGGCCATTACCTTACTGCCACCACCAACCACCGTGAAGGGTGGTTGTGTGTGTGTGTTTATGTTAGTGAGTGTGTGTGTATTGGGATTTGTATTGTTAACTATAATAGTGTCGAAATAATGAAAATAAAACTCAAAACCATTATAACACCCCAAAAATCACGACCAAAAATTTCATTTTTAATTAACTTATAAAATTGTTTACTAAAAACATCATCAATATCATATCAACCCATAATCTCATAAGTCAAATATCATAAAACATGTTGTGGAATAATAATAATATCAGAGTACGATCCCATGGATCTCAAAATGCGGAAATCATATGTGTGTGTGATGCGCTGCTACCATGCCAGCTCCTTCCCCTTCAACGAAGAGGTACCTGAAACCAAAACTGAAAACCGTAAGCACAAAGTTTAGTGAGTGCCCCCATCATACCACATACCATACAATAACATATCTAGCCAGGCATATCTGGGTGCCAACCCCCCCCCCCCCCCTTCGGTCTATTTCAATCGAATAACTGCCTAGCATATCCAGTTGTTGGCCTCCCTTACAGTCTATTTCAACCAAATAACTGCCTAGCATATCTGGGTGCTGGCCTCCCATTCGGTCTATTTCAACCGGATAACTACCTAGCATATATGGGTGTTGGCCACCCCTTCGGTCTATTTCAACTGGATATCATGAACTATTTCACCCCTACCACTACCACATAGAATCATAACATATTGGCACATAGAACATAACAAATAATGGCATACCAAACACTTATCACACAGGCAATCATCTAACTACAAGCATCTACTAGTGCGCCAACATTGTGGCCTTAGAACCACTTCTACTGGAAGGTAACTCACCTCGTAAAGCTGAGTGTCAAATCCCACGGAAAGTAATCTCTAATAGCTGATCTGATGACTCCCGGCTACCATAATCATAATAACACCCAATCATAATCTATAACACTACTTAGGGTAAAATGACCATTTTACCCCCTTTAGCATAACTTAAACCATTCCTAAGGCCCAATTCTAACTTATTAAATCCAATGCACCCATGACCCATCAAAGGCTCCTTAAGGGCCCACTAATGGCCTAATTTTCTAAATTGGGCCCAACCCTTCAAATGGGCCTTTTCACAATACTAATAAGTCCTTAGCCCAAAATGAAATAATCTCGAGTGGCTTAATGTGGCCCAAAAGGCCCAATACTTCTAATTTCAAATTCCCAGGCCCAAAACTATACTCCACAGTGGGCCACGGGACCCAATAGTCTAGGCCCAGTTCCCTAAGGCCCAAAAAGCCCAATATAGCCACTCTGAATGCATACACGCAACGTACCTGGCATGTACACCCAACGTACACTGACCTTGACCAAAACAGGGAGTTGACCCAGTACGCGCAGCGTACCAGGGTGTACATTTAGCGTACTGGCCAGCTTCCTTGTGACTTCATTTGTGACTTAGTCCATTAAGTCTTTACGTCCAAAATGTAGATCCAGGTCCTTTAAGACCACCCAATCCATAAAGTCACAAACTTTATTCACTTACATGCATGGTTGGGGTCAAAACATGATTTTGGTCCTTTTTAACAAGCTTTATGACCATCAAACACTTGCATGGTTATGGCTTAACCATCAAGGTTCGATTTTTATGACTCTCAGTGCCTCTAAGAACCCAAAAGGACAACTTTTATGGTCTAAAATCATTAAGATGCAAGAACCCTCAACAATGGAGTCCAAAAGTGACCTTAAACACTCCTATAAATAAATCTAAGCATACAATGGTCAAGTTTGGAACATGATACCAGAAAAAAGTGAGAAATGATGCCAATCTTCTGGATCTACAAGCTCTTTGTGAATCCTTGCTCCTTCTTCAAGCTTCTTTCTCTTCCAAAGCACCAAAACTACACCAAAATACTCTCAAATGGCTTCCAAATCACAAGGACACACAAATATGGGTTAGGGTTTTCGTGGTGGCTGCATAGAGGTGAGAGGGATGCTGGACAAAAGGCATAAGATCCTTTATATAGGGATCAAACCCTAAAAGTTAGGGTTTTAGAACTTGCACACGTAGGCTGCGCGTACCCTTTGGTACGTTGGGCATACGTTCATGGCCTCCCTGCCCCAACCTCTTGAGTACGCTGCGTGAACCTGGCGTGGTACGCCTCGTGTAATGCCTTTCTCAGCCCAAATCTTAAAGCCTAACTATCCAGACCCAAACCAAAAACAACCCATTATTCAATAAAAACAAATAATATTAATACTTGCAAATCCTGGATGTTACAACCACCACCGTAGGGTGGTGGCTTCCGCCTCCTGCCACCACCAACCACCGTGTTGGGTGGCGGTGTGCTTAGTTTGTGTTTGGATTGCTTTTGGAGTTCTTGGACATGATTTAACTATAACCATAACCATCACCGTAAGGTGGTAGCCGCCGCCGTGAGCCGCCATTGACCACCACTACCCGAGGTGGTAGTGGGTGGTGCTTGACTTATGAAACCCTAATTGGCCTAATGAAACCCTAATGGATCTAAAGGCTTAGTTTTGGGCATAATGGGCTAGTATTGGGTTAGAAACCCTAATTAGGGTTTAGAAAATCTTAATTTTGGATATACTCCCTCCGTCCAAAATTAATAGTCCACTTTTGATTTTTGAAGTCTTTTTTCTTTAACTTTGACCTTAAATATTTTTATTTGTGTTATATATTACTTAATAAAACTTATAACAATGAAAAAACAATTAAAATACAATCCATTCATATATTTTGCATCAACTATTATCTATCAAAATCAAAAATATTTAAGGTCAAAATTGAAGAAAAAAGACTTCCAAAGTTAAAAGTGGACTATCAATTTGGGACGGAGGTAGTATGGATTATGGGTTGTCAAGACCCGCATTTTTGGATGACCGGATTGAGATTATGTATTAAGCCCGACCACACTACATGATCGACCCAATAGATTGATGGACTTAATGGATTAAGTCCTTAATGGGTTAAGTGAGAAACACTTAACCCTAATCGTCATTTTATGTGAAAGCCCTAATTTCACTTGGGCTTTATGTTGGGCCTTTCTATTGGGCTTTGGTATTGGGCTATTAATGGGCCATCCAAAAAGCAAGCATATGGACTAGAATAATTTAATGGACTTTAGGGTAAGGCCCATGTAAGAGGTTTGAGCCAAAATTTGGAAAATTGGGCCATAATTGGGCCTTTATGATTATGAAATATTGGGCCATTAGAAATGCCAAATGTTTTGGACTGGACTAAATGGGTGGGCCTTATAATAAGACCATGTAAAGGTTTGGGCCCAATTTGGAAAATTGGACCATAGTTGGGCCTTGGTTCATTATTAGACTTTTGGGCCTTGGGCTTGAGTCAAGCTAAGTTAGGGGTAAAGTAGTCTTTTACCCCAAGCATGGACTTATGGATATGTGTTGGGGACCCAATTATTAATTGGGTGTTATTTTGATGTTGAAAGATTCGGGATTCTGTCATCCAGCAGCTAGGGTTTTGTCAGCGGGACTTCAGCAGTGTGAAGTGAGTCTTCCTTCAATAGGAACGGGTCGAAGGCACCAATTTCGGCTTGTTTATGTATGTTAGCATATGCCGGACTTCGGTCCGATGCCGGGGGTAGCCCGGTGCATATTATGTATTCCAGACTTCGTTTTGATGCCGAGGCGGTCCTGAGAAGTGTATATGTATGCTTGATGTCTTTTGTGATTCATGCATGTTATGTGTTATGTGTTCCAGGCATAGGCCCAATGCTAGGACAAGCCCGTGCATGTTAACTTATATGTTAGTTATTATGTGCTCTAGGCTTCGGTCCGATGCCGGGGGTAAGCCTGATGTATGTTATATGCTTATGTTATGTGTTTATGAGATATGATATGTTGTGTGTATGTCGGGGTAAGCCTGATGCCGGGGCAAGCCCGATGTCGGGCAGGAGTCCGATGCTGGGTAAGCCGATGTCGGGTTCGCCCCGATGCAGCTGGGCGGTGTCTCAAAGTTATGTTACATGTTATATGCTTATGTTATGTGTTTATCATATATGATATGTTGTGTATGTGCCGGGGTAAGCCCGATGTCGGGGTGAGCCCGATGCCAGACTTGGTCTGATGTCGGGGTGAGCTCGATGTCGGGCAGGAGTTCGATGCCGGGTAAGCCGATGTTGGGTTCGTCCCGATGCAGCTGGGCGGTGTCCCATAGTTGTGTTATCTGTTATATGATATATGTGTACGGTATGTGGTAGTTTGGGGGAGCTCACTAAGCTTCGTGCTTACAATTTTCAGTTTGGTTTCAGGTACTTCAGCTAGCAAAGGGAAGGGCTCGAGATGATCGCGTGACACACATCATAGTTTTTTTTAGCCTGGGAGATTTACTCTAATATTTGATATGAGATTTTGATATATTGACATATATTATGATATTTTGAGATATATGGTTTATGATTTTATATTATGGTGATGATATTTATGGTTTTAATAATGATTTAAAAACGATTTTTTTTTACCGTATTTCTGGGATGTTACACATATAGGTGTGGCTTTTATATGCTTATTCTATATATACGATTGCATATGCTAGGATTTTCATTGATGTTAATACTTCTATGAGGCATGTAAGTGGATTAAGTTAATCCCTATGAAAGTCAATATCTTTTAGTGGCATCTTGCATAAAACAAGATTCCTACGCAAGTCAATTTGGATCATAATGGAATTGACATTGGTTTAGATTTATGTCCGACTTGTGATAATTATGTGGAGACGGTCAATCATCCTTTTCTAATTGTGAGATGGCTTATGATCTTTAAAGTCTTTGTGCTAGATGATGGAACGTGGATACGTTAGTCTTTTTTTAATGGATTGGACAACTTGGTTCTCTTATCAAAGGATGACGTAAGTTGGTTGTATTTGTCTGTAGGGGTGCTCATCAGTTTAAAGACAATAGATTTTGATGGAGCCGATGTAATACGATTGTCTACCGGATGTTGGATTTTGTAAACTAATCCAATCCAGTTTGTTATATGCAACCGAATCGAAGCAATCCAATTTACATATTGGATTGGATCGATTTTATACATTGGATATATTTGATTAGTTATCGGTTATCCAACAAATTATAATCTATTTCTATCAAATAACAACCAAATATAATTATAATAATCAAAATTAAAATCGTACACAATTACAATAAATAAGACGAACAAACAACACTTCAAATCTTCAACTTCACTGGTTCAAACATGCAAAATCATTAAGAGAAATGGCTCTCTTTGTAATTTTTATAATATTAACTGGTTGGTAATGAAATGATCAATATTGAAAATCCAATTGCATGATTGGATTGGTTCTATTCAGATATCCATTTGATTTTCAAGGTGATCTAATAATCAATCTAATTAAAGTGGATTTTGAAATCTAAAACAGTTCCAATCCAATTATAATTGTATATCCAATGCAGTCGATCGTTTCAAATTGGATAGATTTAGTTTTGCACACCCCGATATGGTTGGTACGACTTTAGTGTGGGCCATTTGGATTTTCGGAATAAACTTTTGTTTGATCATAAAAAGCCTTTGAAAATGGCTTTGTGCGATTTTGTTGTTTCTCATTTTTTTTTTGGATTACGGCTAGGAGGGCAAAATGTTGTATTAATTGGGTATGATGGTTACACAATCCTAGTATATCTATTTCATCTATGTAATTTTTAGCCCTTTGATAGTTTTTTTTAATAAAATTATCGCCGTTCTAAAATAACTACTTAACTTAGTATTGTTTATAACGATCATCGAACTATAAATCGAGTTCAAGCTTTCCCTAATGCATGGGAAAATGAGATTAAGCTCAAGCTCATCTTAGCTTATTGAAAATCCTATATTAGGATAATAATTATATAATTACCCGGTAGAATAAACTTTGATAATATTTACACCCATTTTTGTTGTAACCTTTTTTTCCTATAAGTATGATTTTTCTGATTTAAAAAAACCTTGACCAAAAAGTCGTTTTCTATTGTAACTTGATTATTGATAATTTGATATCACAAAAGTTAGATAATTTTGAATAGATGCAAATTTACATATAATCAATAATCTTACTTGATAACTAGCTATGTGGCTTAAACTTAAACCCGGCCCGTGACCCGGCCCATCTGAAAACATTCTATTATGCTGGTGAAGAGCGCTTAGATCTGAATTCAAAATTTCAAAATTTTGGGGAGCCTCTCCATTCTCTCTCTCTCTCTCTAACCCTAACGACAACTTAACGTTCCATTCCCCCAAAATCGAACACCTAAAACTTGAAGTTTCAATCAATTATCGTCTTCCAAACATAGTTTCCGTTTGATTCGCTTGAAATTTGGTGCAAGTTCAAGGCTACAACACAAAGCTCTCCGTATTCAACTGGTATCGGAGAGAGACATAAATCCAATGAGTTCTCGGAACCAAAACAAGCCGCCTGTAAATGTAAGTTTTTGAATAATCCAAATTTGAAACCATGTACTGGAATTTGTGAAATTTGCGTATATGTTGTTAGATTTGCTTTCTATGCTTTTATATTCTTTGATAGTTACATTTGTCGACCTCGTGTGCTTGCTATTTTCTCATTTTGGCCGTGATTTCATGTCTACCTATAGTGGTTATATAATTACAAATGGGGTTCTGAATATATGTATAGTTAGATTATATATACAAGTCCATTCATACCTGCAGATTTCATTTCATCTCTCCACCACATTTTGTTACATTATGGAGATCCTACTGCAACAATTAAGGGAAATGAAACTGGCTTAATAAGTTGATTTGTATTACCTGGAGCTGAATGTTTTATACTTTTATAGAAATCGTCTGTTTACATTTGAACACCGTTTGTGAATTAATCATGTTTTTGTTTCATAGATTCGTTTTAGGGGTTTTGGTTTTCAGTTATTGACTTGTGTTGGTGATATAGGTACAGAAAACTCGAGCAGTTGATGATGCTCCTTTAGATAAGCGAAGAAAAATTGGTACTGGTAGGATGATGGCCTCCACAACTGCAAGTCGAGGCAGGCAAGCACTTGCCCCAATGAGCAATCAGAAGGATGCTTCTATTCCTGCTCCTGTAGCACCCTCTGAAACTGAGGTTTCTGAGTGTGAAGATATCACATTTACAAAGGAGGAGGTCATTGAGCTATTAAATGACAAGTTCAAAGGGAAAAAGTTTGATACAAAGGTCTGATTTTGTTATGTTATCTTATGCTTGTAGTATCATATATTCATCATTTGTCTGAACTATGTGGTTGACATCTTTTGTATTTACAGTTAAAACAAGAGTGGATGACCAAACACATTAAAAAGCTCCATGATTGCATAAAATGGTTCCAAAAGAGTCTTGACGACCTTCTAGAGGAAAAGGATAACATGCGTACAATGCTGAATTCTTCTGAAACAAAATATTTGGAAGCAGGTAAAAATAAACTCACTTCATTATATAGAAAACAATTTCATATTGACTTTCTTTTTTATCCTTTTACAGAGGCTGCAATGAAAATCAAGGAAGAAGAGTTGAATTCAACAATTTCCAAATTGGAAAACAATATTCTCTCTTTGAAAGAAAGTCTTGCGAACGAACAGTCACAAAAGCAAGTAAGCATTTTTTTTTAACAACCCTGTGTTATCTTATCTTATCACCTTCCCTTTTTGTTTCTTATCTCAATTCTCTTTTATAATTACTAGGCTGCCATTGATGGACACAATACAGAAAAAGAAGTCTCAATGGCTTTAACAAAGGATCGAGATTCTTTAAAGGAAAAGCTTTTTGTTTCTGAGCAGAATTTGTCAACTGCTAATGACAAGGTGATTATAAACAAAAGAATCTACAACCATAAAAGTAAAACTACAATATGTGGTTTTAAGTTTTGATTACAGATAACCTGTTAAGTTAATCACCTTTTCCCATAATCGGTTTTCAGGTAAAACAACAAGAAGATATGTATAAAAGGTTGCAAGAATACAACACAAGTTTGCAACAATACAATAGCAAACTTCAAAACGAACTTAAAACAGCCACTGATGCAAACAAACAAGTGGAAAAAGAAAAAGCTGCAATCTTGGAAAACCACAGCACTTTAAGGGGACATTATAGCTTGCTGCAGAAAGAGTTCACATCCGCCAAAGTAAGCTTTTTATTTCACCTCAATCTTTTTCCCAATTGTTCCCATTTTGACCCTGTGTTATTACAGGATTCACTAGATAATGCAGTCAAACAAAAGGAAGATGCTACAAATGAGGTTAAGGTACTTAGAAGTGAATTACAGAAGCTAAGGGAAGATCGTGAAAGTCAACTATCAGAAATACAAGATTTAAAATCTGAAATTCTTCGATATAAAGATAATACAGGGCGAACTGCTGCAGAGGTCCATAATTTGAGCTTGAAATCAACTGCTTTGGAGGTTAGTTTTGTCTTTTCACCAACCCGTTAAAGGTGTCAAGATGTTAACATATTCTCTTTTCTTTTATAGGAGACATGTTCTGATCAAAGCAAGCAAATATCTATCCTTGAACATCAATTAGCAGCTGCAAATCAAAAACTAAAGGTACACAACTTGTTTCTTGATCTTTTTTATTCACTTTATGTTTAATGTTGAATTTTTTTTTTAATAATTACTATTTTCCCAATTAGATGGCGGATTTAACTTCTTCAGAGATAAGAACAGAATACGAGGGACAAAAAGAAATGATTTCTAAATTAGAAGATCAATTGAGGGAAAAGGAAGGTCAACTTAATGAAGGGGAGAGATTGAGGAAGAAGCTTCACAATACTATCTTGGTATCCTTTTTTTTAATTATGTTCAGATACAAAACTCAAATTTTATTTTGATTTAATGTTTATATAATAATAATTGCAGGAGCTAAAAGGGAACATAAGAGTTTTTTGTAGAGTGAGGCCTATGCTTTCTGATGATGCCCCTGGAGCTGATGCCACTGTCTGTTATCCAACTTCAGTTGAATTAGCTGAACGAGGCATTGAAATAGTTCAGAATGGTAACTTATATGAATTTACCTTTTCAACAAATCCACAACTAATTTTTTTTTTTTAATTGGGAAATTGAATATCAACAACACATGTGAAGTTTAAATTGTTTTTGTGATATTGGCATGAAAACTGATGAAATCTTTATTAATTGCAGGACAAATAACTCCTTTCACATTTGACAAAGTGTTTAAACAGAATGCATCTCAAGAAGATGTTTTTATGGAAATATCACAGCTTGTCCAAAGTGCTTTGGATGGATACAAGGTTACTTTACTTAAAAATTTGTTATTAGTAAAGTATCAAATGAAATTGGATAAATATTGATTTTTTTTGAAAAAAAAAATGTTGGACAGGTGTGTATTTTTGCATATGGGCAAACAGGGTCAGGGAAAACATATACAATGATGGGGCCCGAAATTCCAAAAGAAAGTAAAGGTCTTATTCCACGTTCCTTAAAACAGATCTTTGAAACAAGTCAGACACTTGCTGCTCAGGGTTGGGAATTCAAAATGCAGGTTATATATCTATATCAAATATCAATATCAATTAAAGTTTTTATTAGTATTATGATGACGTGGCATTTACCTATTTGAAAAAAAATATATATATATGTTTAGGCATCAATGTTGGAAATCTACAATGAAACAATTCGTGATTTGTTGTTAAAATCAAACACCGGAGATTCTTCAAGTGTAGAAGTGGTTGGAGGGAGGACAAAAGGGCTTACAGTTGTTGATGTCACCAGTGAGAATGAAGTTTCAAAGCTTCTCAAAAGGGCTTCTCAAAGCAGGTATATATTTATTTATTTATTTATTTCATATATAGAAAATTTTATATAACATAATTTATTTATTCTTAATTCAGGGCTGTTGGGAGGACAGACATGAACGAGCAGTCATCCAGATCGCATTTTGTTTTTACATTAAATATTGATGGTGTGAATCCTGTAAGTTTTTACATTAAATTATACGAAAAGCTAATTTAAGCATTTTCTTTTTATTAATTTAATTATTTTCACAAATTTTATAGCACACGGAACAAAGAGTTCAAGGAGTTTTAAATCTTATTGATTTAGCCGGGAGTGAACGGCTTTCAAAAAGTGGAGCCACTGGAGATAGATTAACTGAAACTAAGGTATGTTTTACTTTATATCTTATTATTATTATAACTGTCATTTTTTTTAATTAATTTGATTTTTATGTTTTAAAAATGTAACAGCATATCAATAAGAGTTTATCTGCATTGAGTGAGGTTATTTTGGCTCTTGGAAAGAAGGAAGATCATATTCCATATAGGAACTCCAAGCTCACTTATCTTCTTCAGGTATATTTTAAATTTAAAAATACTAACAAATTTTCTTTTATTTAATTAATTTTTTGTATTAATAAAAAGTTATTATGCAATCAATTTGTGTAGCCATGTTTGGGAGGAGACTCGAAGACATTGATGTTTGTGAATGTATCACCTGACCCGTTGTCAGTGAACGAGTCACTCTGTGCATTGAAATTTGCTGCACGAGTCAACTCGTGTGAGATTGGAATCCCGCGTCGTCAAACCAGCCGACCAATTGATTCGCGTTTGAGTTGTGGGTAAATTTGTAATTTTGTTGTCATATGCCCTATGACACCTGTGCTACTATTAAATATGATTTGTTTTTTTTTGTTGAGAGTGGGGAATTTGTTTTAACAAACAAGTTTAAGTTGTAGTTGTATGGTGATTGGTTTGTGAAATTTATATTTGTTGTAACTGATGTAGATGCGGGTAGTGTTTTTTCTTATTGGTTATGAATGGTGATTTGTAATTTTTATTTTATCATTTTCTTAGTGTTTTCATACATAAAGATGATGTCTTATTTTCTTTCAAGTTGATTTTAATGTTAACATATTCTTTTCCAAGTGATAATTGTAAAATTTATTAAATAAATGAATTCTATAGAAAAATTTATTAAAATGGTAAAAAGTGTCATATTTTAATAAAATTAATCTTGTACATGAAACTAAAATGGTTATAATATAGATTCCCATTTTGATTGATTTCTTAAACTTGTATACGTTTTCTTGAGTTTGCATTTTGCAATATGTGGATAATCATATGTTTAAGATTTTCTTCTAGTTATCCCTGTAGATAAGCTTGACTATCCTATGTCTCCTAAGGAATGTTTGGACTCCTTTGGAGAGCATGCAATTCGCTGCATAGAACTTACGGGGTTTAAATACAAGCACGATATGGTTATGGATGTTTTGGTCGACGTATTTAAGCGTGTCAGAGTTTTTGCCAATAAAGAGACTCTTGTGAATTTCTTGACTTACCCGACAAAAGGAAGGTCAACCCTTGCACCGACCGACGTTTTGATTTTTGGATGGCTTGGAGGAAAACACGTATGTGTGAACCTTACAAGGGTATCCCCTGTTGTAGGCTTGAGGGTCGGGGTTTCATGGTGGGACAGACTGCATTAAAAGTTGCTACATGCAAGGTCACCAAACATGAGAAATCGTACATGGAATATCAACACGTGTTCATACCATTTTCATATATACGTTTGGTTTCCTTGTGCCGGGTGCGGTGGAGCTTCTTAATAGAGCACAACTTGTTGCAAGTTTGTCTTCTCATTCGTTGTACGATGATAACTAAGATTTATTAATGTTCGATTACCTAGTAATTTGCCCCCGTGTGTTATGGTACAAGCAATCTGTTTTATAAGTTGACTTTTGACAATTGTATTAATAAAATGTACGTACTGTTGCGTTTGTTGGTAGATAAATACACAAGGTCGCTACAACTAACTAACTCCAATTTATACGGTCCAATAAAAACGTATTATACTCGACCGAACTCATATGTATGAACGTACAAAAAATTTATGTCGAAACGTAAACAAACTCTAATTTATACTATCACACCCCCAAACCAGAACGGCGGAAACGACTGGGGCGGATGGAGCGACTTCATACAAGTTTACATTGTTTATAGACTTTGTTTACTCAAAAGTTAAGTACAAACACTTGAAAAGTCGAAATCATGACATTGTGACGCCTGCCCTCAAAAATGTTTTTGTTATACCTGCTCACTGGTTTCCTGAGAACACAACCAGTTTTGAAAACCATCAACATTAAAGTTGGTGAGTTCATAAGCGTTTTTGTATGCATAAAATCAGTAATGTTTCATTGTAATGGATAGCGTAGAGTTTTCCAAAAAATCCAGTTTTTTCTTAAATGTAAGATGTAGTCTTAAACTCTAAGACAAAAAAATGTAAGTTATACTGGATCGGGAAATACTATGTAATTTTATTTTTATGTAAAACAAATGAAGTGTAAGTTACTCTGTAAACCAAGTCGTTTTGTTAATCCCTATGTGAGTTATTAGACTTGTCAGTCTAACTGTAGCGAACAGCTGAGGACTGAGGTGCGGGGTTGTCAATCCCGTATAGATCTATACCCAACGGTCTCGCTCTCCCTCCAGGAGAGCCTGGTTATAATGCAAGACTTAAGGGGTACTTTAGGTAAAGTACGGTGAAGGAATGTTTCCCAAGAGCATCAACAGATTTACATGAACTATGATTCATTTTTCTTTTAAAAAAATAAATATACCCTTGAAAACTAAATGTTTCCTCTAAAATGAAAGTGTAGTTTTGTGACTCTCCAAACTATACCAATTATAGTTTATCTTGTGTGTTTGATGAGACCATTTATATAATCATTTATATAAATATAAAGATATTTACTTATCTAGTGTCAAAATATGAAAGTAAAACTTGATATATCTGGGATGAAACCCACCAAAATAGTAAGTGGCTGCAAAGTAACTGTTTTTGCTAGAAAAACTATCTTTTAGGTGAAAAGTTTCCAAAACCTTGAAATTTTACAATCATATTTTCTTGGTGATGTTTGTAACATAATATAAGTTATGTTTTTGGTTAACCTAGCATATCAAAACTATTTTATCACAAATGTTGTGTAAAAGTAGTGATAATCTTATCTTGAACAAATAATGGTTTATACTTCAACATCAAGAAGTAACAACAAATATTCATGTAATAAACAAATTTTTAGCTTGTACACCCCCCCCCCCCATCAAAAAAAAAAAAAAAAAACATGAAAAAGCTTGAAAATGTGGGGGTATGAACTTACCTTGAGTGGTTTTGATGGGTGGATTCGAAGGGGCGTTGAGAAGTTTTTCAAGCCTAAATACTTAAATGGAGTTGATGATCTTTGAGAATAATGTTATCCTAAGGTTTTAACACATTTAAAGTGTGTAAATGGAATGATCTAAACATAGGAGTGTAAAGGATGCTAAGAAGTCTCGAATTTACTTACCAAATCTAAGAAGAATGTTTGAAGAAATAAGCCTCTTTAATGCTTGGAAGTAGAATGGAATTGTGATATGTGAGGGAGTGGTTTTCGTCCTTGATAAAAGGATGGAGATGATAAGATGGTTGCTTGGTTTACTGGAGGTTAAAGCATTGTTATTTGGTGGTTATTACGTGGTTTACCGTGATTGTATTGGAAATGGGTGAGTTATCACATCCTAAAGTTAACTTTCCTTACATTTTTCTTATCCTAAGCCGCAAACCCTTATGAAACACCCTAGTATGACCAAAATCACATGTGATTTCGGTCCTAGGCTTGACCTTACTTTTTGATTTCGGTCCTAGGTTTTATCCTATGGTGTTTTCGGCCTTAGTGGACCCTTAGGGTGTGTTTTCGATCCTTATGTTTTCTAGACAAGTTGTTTGCGGCTTTAAGTAATATAGATCTCAAGGGTGATGGCCTTAAACTCTAGAATTCAAGATCCTTGCATAATTACATGCTGTTATGTTATAACCATTTGATTCTTGTTTGCTTTGCATGATTTTTTCAAGGCCTAATTCAACATGAATTCCAAGTGTATATTATTTTTAATTATACAAATGGTGCTCTCTTGGCTTTCAAATAACATTATTGCATCAAAGTTACATATATATACTTACATATAAGATTCCTTAGGTTTGGTTTGACCCAAAATTTTCTAGTTGTGACATATATTGACATGTACATAAAATAAGTAAGATTTTTGTTTTAAAATTAACAAACGGAAGCTCAAAAAAATAAAAAATGTATTATACGTGACCTGACTTAATGTATGAAACGTACATAAAAATTAGAATGAAAACGTAAAAAAAAATTAGGTCAAAACGTAAAAAAATTTACGTCAAAACGTAGAATTTATATCGATATTTACACCATGTTTTTTATAAAATTAACAAACAAAAGTTGTAAATTTACACGAATGTTGATATTTTGAGATTAATATAAAGATTTAAATAATAAATGGAAAAAAGTATTTTATGAGTTTAAAATGAAGAGGATCAAAGTAACATGCAAAAAAAAATAGATGGATGGAAAGGGAAAGTATAAATATACAAATAAAAAAAAATAAAAAATAGAATATTTATATAATTAATAAAAATGGAAGGGTCTCTACCGACATTGCAAATTGATATTAAATATAATTTCTTAATTTTATTTTATGTAAAAGTTAAATATAATATCTTAATTTTATTTTAAATAAAATTGTTGCCAAATCATTATTCTTGTCTAGATACACGAAGTATCTGATCAAACCGATGGCTGCAGAATCCACAGATTCCAGGTGGCAACCCTTCAAGGATTGGGTGGAGTTGATTTGAAAACAAATGGGACCCAATCTATGTTTATCCACACTCTCTTTATTGTTCTTAATCAAATTGCCAGTGGAATCTTTGTAAACGAAGCGGAGATGGAAGGCGATCTAGAAACCCCGAAACCAGAAGTTGTCAAGGTTGAGTCAATTGAATCATGGGATTCCCTTTTGCAACAATCAAAGTCTGATGGAACCCCTGTAAGTATTTCTATACCCGTTATCTTCAATTATGTTTTTCTTTTTCTCTTTCAATTGGGGTTTTTCCTAAAACCCTAACTTTTCTTTTCTTCTTCTTCTTCTTCCAGATTTTGGTTTATGGGGATAAGTTCTTGTTCAATTTCACAATGAAAAGATTGTTTTCTGTCGCAAAAATAGATGATTATAGCTCCTAGAACTGTTGATGTGAATAAATTATTTTTTCTTGAAAAAATTAAAGCTTTATCTAAGTATCTCCATCCCAGATCTTGAACGATATTTTTTCTTCATTTTTTCAATTGGGGTTTCTGTATATACTATTTTTCTAATTTTTTTGGTTTATAGGAAATAACTCTTGTTAAATTTTGCATTGAAAAAATTGTTTTTTTTGTTGCAAAATGACTGATCATTGCTCCTTGAACTGTTAATGCTAATATCTGATTAGGGTTTTGCTGGGTTTACAGATTAGGTGATTAAAATTAATATAACAAAATATTTATTCAATCAAACTCTAAATTATGTTTTACATCGAAAAATATGATATTTTGTAGCAAAAACAGCTGATTGTTGCTGATTTGATTGTAAATTTAAATCTTTGTTGAATCTTTTATTAGGGTCCATTTTCGGATCATAATATGTTTCATTGGAAGTAAAGTAACAACGAATTTATTCAATAAAATCCTAATGGTATGCAAACTTTAAACTTTGTTTTAAATTTTTGTTGAAGAGACATTTTTATTAAGTTCGGTATAAAAAGATCATATATTGTGTCGTAAAAAACAAAAAACTGCTGTGTATTGCTCCTTGAAGCTAAATTTGAATCTTTTGTTGCTGTTTTCTTTGTTACATTTACAAACTGTGTTAAAGGAAGAAGGATAACAAAGAAGTTATTCCGTCAAAGGGTATTTTGGGAATTCAAATTTGGGACCCTTACTTTTTCCACTAATTGAGTTTGAATTCCGATTCCAAACCTCAAGTAAAATGGAATAACTTTTAAAAAGTCATACCTTTCGCTTTCTTTTACCATTTTATTTAGAGATTTCATGATTCAAATTTCAAAGGTGTGTTAAATTTTATTAAATTTTAACGCTTTTTTTTTTTTTTTTTTTTTTTTTTTTTTTTGTTGCCATTTGTAGATTGTGGCACATTTTGCAGCTTCATGGTGCATCCCATCAGTGGCGATGAACTACTTTTTTGAAGAGTTGGCCTTGGAGTTCTATGACATAACTTTTCTTATAGTTGATGTTGATGATTTAAAGGTAATCTTTTCGCCTTTACTTTTTTGTTTTAAATAACTTTATATTATTGATGAAAACATATAAAATTATATGGGAAATTGATAGGGAATATAAATGAAAGATTTGCTTAACATGGGTTCTTGTTCTTTGTCTTTAAATTCCACTTTTAAAATATTCCAGAAAATATCATAAAAGTAGTGAATAGTCAAATGATACCTAATGTCTTCATTGATAATAGTGCTATATAATCATATATGTCAAAAGTGGTATATGCAATTTGTTGAAAGCATATCTTCTTTATTGGAAATTGATGGGAATGATATTTGTTTTTTGATATATTTTTTTTGTAGGATATAGCAAGCAAATATGAGGTGAAGGCAATGCCAACATTCTTGTTGATAAAAGAAGGTGAAGTCGTTGGGAAATTAGTGGGAGCAAATCCTGATGAGATCAAGAAAAGGATTGAGACTCTTCTTCAATCCAACACTCCCTATGTGGTCTAGTGCTACTCTAACAAGTACCATGAGCTTTGTTTCTTGTACATTCCAAGTCACATTGTATGCTATTCAACTTGGTTTGTGGGGCCTTTTGTTGTACCTTGTGATTCTTGTTTGGAAGTGACTTTATATGAGATTGATTTGTGTTCACTCAATTTGGACTTTTTGTGAGTGGTACATAAAGCATCTTGTCAAAGCAATGTTCTGTAAGTTGTAAGATTTGAATTCATGTCGTTTTTGTGAATATTTTGTAAATATTCACATTTTAAGAACCGTATTCCATGCCTAAAAACATCGATTCTTTGTTTGAATTGATTAGCTTTTATCTGATTGAGAAACAGGTTGATTATCGAATATCAAAATCTTATTTTAAACCTTTTTTATCAAAATTTTACTGATTGAATTTTTAAATGATTAAGAATCAGTCGATGTCGAATATAACAATCTAAATTTTAACTTTTTTTAAACCCATTGGCCGTCTAGCATGTTAAGTGTGTTTAAATGAAAACTACTAAAAATTTGTGCAATGGTTTTCATAAGTTTACTCCATTTTTTAGGACAACATAGAAGATAGTTGTTATATCGTGTTTGATATATATTGAACTGACCCTACTAATAATATAAATAAAAACATTTTAATCCTTTATCCCACTAAAAGATGTCGAATATAAGAATCTAATTTTTAACTTTTTTTAAACCAATTGGCCATCTAGTATATTAAGTGGGTGTTTGGGATAGCTTTTAAAAAAAAACTTATTAGCGTTTTAGCTTTTTAAAAAACTAATAAGCTAAAAAAGTGTTTGTCTATTTAAAAAACGTTTTTTAAAGCAACTTTTTGGACGAGAAAAAATAAAGCTTTCAAAAAGCTGGAAAATCCTAGTTTTTTAGCTTTTTAACCATTTTACTCCTGAAAAAGCAGATTTTTGCATCCAAACACTTTTTAAAACCAACTTTTTCTAAAAGCTATAAGTTAATAAGCATTTTTCTTAAAAATTACTTTTGACATAAAAAAGCTAACCCAAACATACCCTAAGTGTGTTTAAATGAAAACTACTAAAAATTTGTGCAATGGTCTTCATAAATTTACTCCATTTTTTAGGACATCATATGAGATAGCTGTTATATTGTGTTTGACATATATTGAACTGACTTTTTAATCCTTTATCCCACCAAAAGATGTGGAACATGGTGGGACATGTATTTTTTATCGAAAATAATTGTAAGTTTGTGTAGCCATGTCAAGTCGAATCCAATTTAGTTTAGTCCTATCTTGTTTGGATTATTTCCCACGTAACAAACACATAGTTAAGGGGCTTGCAAAGCTTATGTATGATTCGTCTAAAGTAATTGTTTGTTTTCTTTAACTCGATGTATACTTTGCACAAAAAACTAAACTCATAGTATTTACACGAGTGAATAATTTATATGCATGATGTGTATGTATTTATATATTTTTTTTACCTATAATAACAATGTATTTATATTTTCTTACCTATAATAGCAATATGTAATATGAACCATGCAACTTATAAGCTTCATTTTACATATTGCTATTATATGTAAATATTTGTAAGTATGTTGTTATTGTTGGTAATGATTTTAAGTATGTTCTTATTATCGGTAATGATTGTAAGTATGTTGTTATTATCTGAAAAAGTTCAAGTACATATAAAAATATTATTGACAATGAATTGTAAGTATGTGGCTATCATCTAAAAAATGCAAGTAAAAAAATGTAAGTATGTTTTTGTTACGTCCGAATACGTATAAAATACTTGTAGAAAGGGAGAGGTTGAATACAAGTATAGCCTTTTTGTAAATATTTTCTTAAAGCATAACTGACAAGTAAATAAATAACAAAATTATAAATCTTTATAACGTTTTCTGGTTTGTATAAACTTGAAAGGATAATGTGTTTACAATGTGGAAGGTAAACACACTTTTGATAATCTCTCAAGTTATGAGATAATAATATTATATGATCTTAGAAATAAATTCCTTACATATAAGAAATTACTCTCTCTATCCTATACTAAGCAATTGAACACATACAAGAAGATATAAGATCTACATGCGGAACAATATCATGCAATCCATACCTTTTTTAATTTTAGGGTTAGTAAAAGTGTTTTTCGTTTTGTCGAAAAAATATGTATGCTACAATTGAAACAATAAGCTTGGGTAATTTTAGTCTTTAATGTATAGAATCTGTCCGAGTTTGATGAACCATTGTTATCATCCAAACACTTGTTAAATTTTGGCACTAACGCTTTCTAATATGTGTTAAAAATAAAGTACTATATTTTACAAGTTTGAGGTTATACAATATAATCTAGGTGTATTTTTTTTTTCAACATTCATATCGTCCAGAATCTAATTCCATGCATAAAAACATTGATAGGTTAAATCAGAATCTCATTAGAGATAGACCAATATCGAATATAAGTATCTAATCATAAACTTTTTATCAAAGTTATTGAAAGAATGGATTTTTATATGAAGTTGGCCAATATCGAATACCGCATAATAATCTAATTTTAAAATATTTTTGAATAAATTGTCGATCTCGCATGTTATATATATATATATATATATATATATATATATATATATATATATATATATATATATATATATATATATATATATATATATATATATATATATATATATATATATATATATATATATATATATATATATATATATATATATATATATATGGTTAGGTTCATGTGAGACGACCTAATTTTGTGAGACCGTGAGACATATTTTTTTTAGTTAATTCAAGTTCCGAAAATAATATTTAAAAAAAGAATTTTTGGATTTTTCCATTTATTTTGCATTTTAAAATTATTTTTTAGAATATGTACAGTGTAATATTCTATTAGAATATTTCACGTATTTTTAAAAAAAATGGATTCTTTTTAGTTAATTCAAGTTCCGAAAATAATATTTAAAAAAACAATTTTTAGATTTTTCTATTTATTTTTCATTTTAAAATTATTTTTTAGAATATGTCAGTGTAATATTCTATTAGAATATTTCACGTATTTTTAAAAAAACGGGATTTTTTAAAAATTTTTTTTAGTTAATTCAAGTTCCGAAAATAATATTTAAAAAAAGAATTTTTGGATTTTTCCATTTATTTTGCATTTTAAAATTATTTTTAGATTTGGTCTCATGGTCTCACAAAATTAGAATGGTCTCAAATGAACCTGAACATATATATATATATATATATATATATATATATATATATATATATATATATATATATATATATATATATATATATATATACATACTTTTTTATCAAAGTTATTGAAAGAATGGATTTTTATATGAAGTAGGTCAATATCGAATACCGCATAATAATCTAATTTTAAAATATTTTTGAATAAATTGTCGATCTCGCATACATATATATATATATATATATATATATATATATATATATATATATATATATATATATACTTTTTTTATCAAAGTATATATATACTTTTTTATCAAAGTTATTGAATGAATGGATTTTTATATGAAGTAGGCCAATATCGAATACCGCATAATAATCTAATTTTAACATATTTTTGAATAAATTGTCGATCTCGCATATATATATATATATATATATATATATATATATATATATATATATATATATATGAAGCAAATGAACTACTAAAAACTTGTGCAATGGTGTTTATGAAAATTTTGTTTTATTGTACGACATCATTAGAGATAATATATTATACTGTGGTTGATGTTATTGAATCGAGAGTATCATATCAATGCAAAAGAAAAAAATGAATATTTTGTCCTGTTAAAATGTGGGGCCAAATGAGACAATGACTTATTCTCCGGCTCTTGTTTATGCAAACAACATGATTGTCATTCTTATCTTTATAATCATAAATAGCCCTAATAAGTTTGCCTAATCATATCTAGTCGAATCTAGTTCATTCTAATATGGTCCCGTTAAGTTATTTTTCACGTAACAAACACATCGTTAGGAGGCTTCTAGAGCCATGTATGATTCGGCTAAAGCAATTTGTCCCCTCGACGGGGGTTGTTATGTCTCTATGATTTTATATGTAAAACGTCTTTTTGGTGTGATACTTTTTTATGCCTCTTTTTATCAACCTTTTTATGAATTCTAAAGGAACCCTTTGATAATGCAAAAGAATCACAAACAAAGTAAATACACTAAATGTTGAATATGTTCTGAAACTCTTTGCTTGGCTCTCAAGTTAGCAATTTATTAGAAATGTTTCCTATTTGTTACATGTTTGAATTTGTTTATGACTATTTTTAAGATTATTATATAAAATCATCTCGATGTTTTATTTATTATATATATATATATATATTTTTCTATTTTCTCCGTAAAGATTTATCAATAATATAAACGTTCAATAAGTAGTGGCCGTTCATAGTGTTTGTTTTTTCTTTTCGGGTTTCCACTCTAATTCGTTGTGTGTTTTTTATGGTTGCTTCCGCATTGTTTATTTTATAACACCAAACAAAAACAATATTGTTGTTTTACTGAAGTTTATGTCGTGTTTTTAGACCACATTAGACATAATATGTTATATTGTGTTTGACGTAATTGAACTAAGACTATGATACCATTGCAAAAGTTGAATTCTTTATCCTACAAAAAATATAGGGCTAGGTGGGACAACGACTTGCTCTTGGTCTCTTGTTTACGCAAAAGACACGTGTGCCTTCTTATATTTATCATCAGAAATAGCCCTGGTGAATTTGTTTAGTCTTGTCCAATAGAATCTAGTCCCTTTTATTTATTTCTCACATAACAAACACATCTTTAGGAGGATTTTAGAACTATGTACGCATCAGCTAAATCAATTTGTCCCTTCAATAAGGGTTGTTGTGTCTCTTTAGTTTTATCAACGATAAAACGTCTCTTGGTATGATACTTTTTTTATTCCTCTCTTTATCAAACTTTTACGAATTCTAAAGAACCCCTCTCATTATGCAAAAGAGTCGCAAATAGAGTAACTACTAAGGGTGAGTAAACCCAAACCAAAAAACTGAGAAACCGATTAAAACCGAAGAAACCGGAACCGGAAAAACCGAAACCAAAGCAAAACCGACGGTTAGGGTTTGATATTTCTAAAAACCAAAAAATCGGGTTCGGTATCGGTTTTTAACTAGAAACCGACCCATCCAACCCGAGAAACCACCCATACTTGATTGTGTTTTGGTTGTAATAGATTATTTCGGACTTTGGTTGTAACTTGTAATAGATTATTTGTTGTAAGACTCATGTTTTTTTGAAGTATTTAACTTGAATTTGGAGTTTTTTTAAGTTTTTAGCTTGTTGTTTCGTTTATAGAAAATGGGTTAAAACATAAAACCCATGGGTTTAAACCCAGAACCCGTGAGTATATGGGTTGAACCTAAGAAACCGAAAAACCGACCTCGAAACCCGAGAAACCGAATTGACCAGAAACTGATCCTATTGGGTTCTGAAAACTAGAAACCAACCATTTATGGATTGTGTTGGGTTTGGGTCCAAAACCGACCCATGCACAACCCTAGTAAATACAACAAACATAAAAAATATCGTCGATTTATACGATTCATAAGTTATACTCCATCCGTCCCAAATTGATAGCCCACTTTTGACTTTGGAAGTCTTTTTTCTTTAACTTTGACCTTAAACAGTTTTATTTGTGTTATATATTACTTGATAAAACTTATAACAATAAAAAAACATTTAAAATGCAATCCATTCATATATTTTGCAGCAAATATTATCTATAAAAAACAAAAATATTTAAGGTAAAAGTTGAAGAAAAAAGACTTCAAAAGTCAAAAGTGAACTATCAATTTGGTACGGAGATAGTATAATCTGTTAGTACGTTTAAAAATTTTAATAAATAATTAAAATTGTTATCAATGCGTAAATGTTCTGCTTAAGAACGGAAATGAATGAATATGGAGGGGAAGTGAGGGATATCGAAGGAAAATCGTGTTTCCAAGTTTAGTTGATGGAAGGAAAATGCAGGGAAGAAAAAGATTTTGGAGTCATATTTTCCTTCCAAAATTTCCTCAAAAATTAGATGTATTCGGGGAGAAAGTGAAGAAAAGAAAATTTTCTTAGTTTTTTTTTTTCTTTTTTCCTTTCTAATTCGAGAACACAAAAAAATTAAAATTTTTCTTTCATTTTATATCATTTACTTCGAACTTCGAACTTCGAACTTCGAACTTGGAAACACAAAATAAGAAATTTTTTCCATCACCTCCATTTCTTTCTTTCATTTATTGAATTTAAAATTCTTTCTTTCATTTATTGAATTTAAAAGTAAACTCAAATAAATTTACAAATAAACTCGAGAACAATGCCCATGTTGTTGAGATTGATCCAATCAAATGAGTGGGACTGAAAATGTCATTTTGATAATAAGTGGCGTACTATGTGAAGCAAGGTTATAGTAAAATGGTTTATTCTGTCATTTCTGAATATTATGGCTACGTGTTACTAGGACGAACACCCGCCACCCAGTGACAATCTCAATCTCCACGATTTTCCCCTTTCTTCCCCAAATTGCCAAATTCGCATGTGCTTTTCAAACCCACCGAATATTGCCCTCTAAAAGTCTCCCCAATTTATAATTCCTTTCACGTTTTTGGAACGCAAAAACCCACAAAATTCCCATTTGGGTAATCGATTTCTCCGGTCATTTTCCCACCGGAATAGTGAAATTCCGGTTAAGGTTTCCTCAAAAACAGGAAATGGTTGCACCGGAGGAGGATGATAATTCGAATTGTTTCTTCGATTTCAGTTTGATCGAACAGTTTCCGGTTCCCGGAGGCGAACTTCCCTCTCTCGATACGGATTTTCAGTGGTCGTCTGATCCATTTCCCGATTCAGCTAATCTTAGGTCAGTTTGCTTAAATCTTCGTTCAGTCAATTTCATCATGGGATCAGTTTATTTGATCATATTCTGTATTATCCCTATGTGTCTGTAGCTCTTCTACATTGCTAACTTTAATTTCATTACGAGGGTGTTTGGATGTGCTTTTTTACTTACAGAATCGGAATCAAAGTCTGATTATCAGATAGTTATGAGTTTAGAGTTAGGTAGGGATTGTAATGTAATCATTAAGCTGTTTTATTGGTTCTTATGTTGACCCTAATTAATCAGAGCTTTAGATATCTTGATTTAAGACCATGTTTCTTGTTTATTTTGGTTTGTTTCAGCTTCAATTACAATAAACTTTTAATTAGTGGAAATAATCATACCCCTCTTGTTTTACATATGCAGCAAAGAATTTGTGGATTCATTAGGAAAATCAAATACTACCAAAGAAGACGAGTCCAGAAAGAGGTACTATTCTTTTCATCTTTTTCAATTTTCTTTTTTTCCTGACACATTATTACATACGGTGTGAGTTTATTGTATGTAGGGCCCACCCTGGATCGTGCTCTGATTCAAAAGCATGCCGAGAGAAGAAGAGAAGGGATAAGCTGAATGAAAGGTACACTTTCTAGTTTCTTCCCATTAAAAATATGTTGTCCATTTCAAATATGGGCAAATCTAAAAAAACAAAAACTAGAACTTAAAGGGGAAAGTGTCGTTTTTTCTAAAAAAGCATTAAGTGAAAGAGAAGATTTATATATAGCTTACTGGATTAAGTAGAAAAAAAAATATGGTCTTAATGTTTTGAATTTTGAATTTGGTTTGAAAAGGTTTCAAGAATTGAATGAAATGTTGGACCCGGGAAGGTCACCCAAGACGGATAAGAGCGTTATTTTGGCGGACGCAATCCGAATGGTCACTCAGTTGAGGAACGATGCGGCCAAGCTTAAAGACTCTTCGCAGGATTTGCTTGTCAAAATCAATGAGTTGAAGGTAAATCTTTTGAAGTGCTGTTATCTGTTATCTGTTATTATTAGTGTGGTCCATTCTAATGCAAACAATGTAGACTTGATGTTATTTTATTCCATTTGTTTATGACAAAAGATACACTTTGACTTGTGAGGATTTCATTCCTTTTGTTTATGAGAAAAAATATAATTTAACTTTTGAGGTCTAACATACAAAACTATGAACCTTGGAGATTCTTTAGTTTCTTGGAACTTGCTCCATACTTTGTATGGTAGGATGTTTGACCACAAACTCAAAATATATATTTAATTGTAGATATACGTACTTCTTTGCTTTTTTCTTTTTCTTTTTTCAAGATTTGTACTTCTGTACACGTTGATACAAAATATGAAAGCTTATATAATAATTATATATATGACCATACCTTTTTTTTTCTTTTCATATTTAATTCCTTTTGACTTTGTAAACATCATTTATCCATAAGGTTGAGAAGAACGAACTAAGAGACGAAAAGCAGAAGCTAAAATCAGATAAAGAGAGACTAGAACAGCAACTGAAAGCCGCCACCACCTATTGTGGGCCACCAACCGCCTTCTATCCGCCAGCTCATCCTGTGATCCCGGTCTCCACCCCCAACAAGTTCATGCCATTCATGGGATTCCAAGGAGTTCCCATGTGGCAATTTGCTTCCCCAAATGCAGTCGACACATCCAAAGATCATGTTCTTCGATCTCCACTTGCATGATACAAGAAATTGATTCTTCCATTCCATTCCATCTTAATCTGTGCAGATTGGAAAGAAATTATGTGAAAAAAAAAACAAAAACTATTCTGTGTAATCTTTTATATATGTATATGAGCTATTGACGAACATGGTCATGATCAGTACTCAGTAGTAAGTGTAATTTTGACTTCTTGGTATAAGGTATCCAGATTTTGACCTTGCTGGAATTTTTGAACAGTGGGTTTGACTTTTTCCAAGAGTCAACGCAATGATGTAGTGTATCGTTAACTTGAAATTTGTGTTTAAAGTTTATAGCGGGTTTGATTATTATCATCTAAAGAACTCGATTTCATAGTATTAAAACGATTATAGATTATATTTTAAATAAAATAAAAAATAATTATAAATCATATTTATTTAATAATATGTAAGTTGAGTTAAGTTGTGGATAAGGAAGAGCTTATAGAAGATTACGTTTGATCGAGTCGATGATTCTTCTCGATTCCTAAATTTTGGGAGAGATACGAATATACGATATCGGAGAGAGATAGTAACGCATCGTTTCCATTTGATTCACTTCAATTTTGGTGCAATTTCAGAGCGACAGTAACCAGATGACAATGAAATCTCGGAACCAAAACAAGTCGTCTGCGAATGTAGGTTTCTGACTAATCTAAGATTGAAATCATGTTCGGTGATTGTGAAATTTGTGATTTTGTATTCGTGTATAACTTGCGTATATATTGCTACATCGTTTTCTATGATCTTTTTCATGTCTACCGACATTGGTTTTTTGATTATACATACAAGTCGATTCATATTTGCAGAAATTTCGTTTCATCTATTGATGTTTTCTAGCAATCTATCAGTGATGAACGTTTAATAAGAATGTATTGTTGTTCAACAACGTTATTGAATTGATCATGTTTATGTTTCATAGATTCTATTTAGGGTTTTTGTTAACAGTTACTGACGTGAGCTCCTAATGTACTTGCAGAATAATCAAGCTGTTGATGTTTCTGAGTGGGAAATTGTTGAATCTATTAAGCCTTATCTGTTTACAGAGGCTGCAATGAAAATCAAGGAAGAAGAGTTAAATTCAACTATTTCCAAATTGGAAAAGAAAATTTCCTCTTTGAAAGAGAGTTTGGCAAATGAAGAGTCACAAAAGCTAGTAAGCCTTATGATCTCATCTCACAACTTTCTGTAATGTTATCTCATTACCTTCTCCTTTTGTTTTATTTTACCTTACATCTTTTGTATAATTACTAGAATGCCATTGATTTTCTCAACAAAGAAAAAGAAGCTAGGATGGCTTTAGAAAAGAATCATGATTCTTTAAAGGAAGAGCTTCTACAGGCTAAACAGAATGCATCAACTGCTGAAGAGGAGGTGATATAAATTAAAGAATCTAAAATCATAGAAATAAAACTACGTACAAAACATGTTTCTGATTTCAGATCGTCTTTCTTTAGGTGAAAACTCAACAAGACATGAACAAGATTTTGCAAGAGTACAACAGAAGTTTGCAACAGTACAATACCCAACTTCAAAATCAACTTTTTACTGCCATTGATGCAAACAAACATTTTGTAAAAGAGAAAGCTGCAATCTTGGAAAATCACATCACTTTAAAGGAACATTACAACTTCTTGCAGCAGTGTTGTGCTCAAACAGAGAAAATATCTGTCCTAGAACATCAGTTAGCAGCTGCAAATGAAAAACTTAAGGTACATTTTCATTATCTTTAGAGTAGATTACATTTTTGGTCCTTGAGTATAAATGATTTTTTCAAATTTGGTCTCAAAAATGTAAACTACTCTCATCTTTATTGGTGTGTTTAAGTATATAGTTAACTTTCAAAAAACTGTGACTGATTACTATTTTTCCTAATAGATGGTGGATTTATCTTCATTAGAGATAAGAAGAAAATATGAGGACCAAAAACGGATTGTTTCAAAATTAGAGGACCAATTGCTGGAAGCAGGACTACTTTTTGAAGAGGAGAGATTGAGTAAGAAGCTCCCACAATACCATTTTAGTACACCCTTTTTGCCATTTTATTTTTTAATTATGTTTTGACGAATAACTCAGATGCTTATTTGTATTTATTGCTTTTATAATTGCAGGAGCTCAACTGCTCAAGGGTTATATAAGTTGATGTAGTTCAAACTTCAAAGTAGTATTTTTTCTATACTTAAGGGTTATATAAGTTGAAGTTATTAATTCCTATCATTATTCTTATGGGTGTTCCTTTGTACACTAATCTCACTTTTGTGTACAGAAAGTATGATGGTGACAACACACAATTAATTGTCAAGGAAATCAGGATGACAGAGGCTTGAAAACACTAACAATGCTTAATTTGACGACAGAGACTTGAAATTTTGGTTTATTATAACACGTTTTTTCAAAATGTTTGATGGTTTTTTGAGCTTGCTTGAATTTTGAACAGTGGGTTTGACTTTTCCCAAGAGTCAACGCAGTCTATAGTATATTGTTAACTTGAAATTTGTTTCTAAAATTTATAGCGGGTTTGATTGTTATGGTTTTGTGTATATTATCATCTAAAGACTTGAATATAATAATTAAGGACAATTTTCATAGTATTAAAAGAATTATAGACTATATTTTAAATAAAATAAAAATTAATTATAAGTTCTATTTATTTAATAGGGATAATGCCATAAAAAACCTTAAGTTTGGCAAAAAAATGACAGTTTTACCTAAAGATGAATTTTAGGTTCATTAATAACAGGTAGTTGCTTGGGTTTTTCACTTTTTGCATTAATGACATTCACGTTTTTCTAACATGCTAACAAGTTATCTTCACCAAATGAGAAACCTAAATGACCTTTTTTGCCGACAAGGCTAAAACCAAACGTCGTTTGGAGACGTTAGAAATAGAGCTGCACACCTTGACACTCGCACATTATCTTTCACTGAAAATCGTACTTGCATCTCATAATATCTTGGGTAAATGAAGAAAATCATAACGAAAGCAGGGCTATTTGAACATTAGGGCTATATTGCTGGTAAACTTGTTCACAAGGAATTTTGGTGATTGGAGTTAAGGTGTTCAAGCAATAAGTTTTTACATTCCATGATCAAAACAATTGTCAACTTATTCTTCTTGAAATCGGCTTGTTAAAATTGTGTGATATCGCAAAAATGTGTGATATTGCAGGTATTTGTAATGGTTTCATCAAATGGCGTTTACAAACACACATTTGCAAGTATTTGTAATGACTTTGATAAGTGTAACGACGTCTTCCTTAATGTTCTACTTAGTGACGAGAATTTAAGTAATTCAAGCATAGATGATGAAATAAGAGCACAAGTGTATCATGCTAATGATTGGCAGAGCGATGGGATGCTGAAGAGGATGTGAAGAACAAGTACATAATTCATGATTCATATACACCATGGACAAGATGGAACCGGAGGCTGGTGATATATTTCTGTCTCCTACACAACTTAAGTTTTTATTCAAAATAATGCAGTGGCAAATGGGTCTCAGATTTACTTTGAGAAGTGTGACAACACAATATTAGTTTCAAGATGTCAGAAGAGGAAGAAAAGAATGAATGCCCTTTCAAATTATATGTAGGATGGATGTTCAATGAAAATGAGAGATCATTTCAGGTTAAGGTTTGATTGGCACTCATGGATGTTCTAGGAAGTTTAAATTTGGATATATTGTTTCCTTTTAATAGATCAGATCGGTAGACATTACATTACTGAAATTTCAAAAAAAACTAAGATGAAACTTAGGGAGATGATTTCTGACATCAAACAAAGGTTGGTGTGCGTGGTGTCCACACTTCTACAAGGTGCGCCATGGCGCGAGGTGCGACTCCGGGCTTACGAAAAGCCTCATGACGTTGGTGTTAGGCATAACATATGACAAAGCGTGATATGACACATTTTTTTTTCATTTGAGACACGTTTTTTTCCCCTTGTTATGTCTTTTCTGATTGAGCATATAAGTATTGTGTTTTTTGTTAACTTTCTTGTTATTAGTTGTGGATATAATACTTCTAAAAACTGGTTATATTTGATAAAAATCTATATTTATGTGGTAAATTATTTTAAATTAATACAAAATTGCTGCCTTACATCACATCTTGAAAAATGTCATGGCTCGCCATTGGTCGTAAAGCTTGGGGCTTGGCCTTGCCGCCACGCCACACCTCACGCCTTTTAGAACCGTGGTAGTGTCCACATGCCAAGTTCGTAGGGCAAAAAAATGGGCCAGATTAAAGGAAAATTATCAAAACATTATGCAAGGGTATGAGACTATGCCGTGAATTGTTTAGGTCTAATCCAAGTTCTACATACAAAGTTTATGTCATAGGCAATCCAAATTGGAAGAAGAACTGCTTGTCTGATTCCACAAATTTCACATAGGTTTCAAAGCTGTAAGTGACATGTGAAAAAGTAATGGTGTAGAAGAGTAATTGGGTTGGATGGATGCTTACTGAAGAGAGAGGTTAAGGGTGAATTGTTGACGACCATTGGTAGATATACCAATGACCAAGTGTACCTAATAGCTTGGGCTTATGGATGTTGAAAATAAGCCTAATTGGACCTCATTTATTGAGCTTCTAAGAGATGATGTAGACCTTCATGACGGTAGAGGACTAGTAGTGATAATTAACATAAGGTTAGTTTCCAATATTTTTCTATAAATGTTAACAAATCAAAATTATGCATATTAACCAATTCAATACTTTTCTTTAGGGATTGCCTGAATATGTAAAAGATATATTGCCTCATGTTGAACACATGTAATATGCTAGACACATTTATACCAATTTAAGGAAAGCATACACATGGTTGGAGTTTAAGAAATTATTTTGGACTGCATCAATGAGTTGTGTTAAAGGTGACTTTTTGAGGCAAATGGAACCATTAAGAAATTGATCCCATTTGCATATGAGTATTTGATGTCAAAACAACCAAAAACATGGTGTGGAGCTTATGCTTGTGAAACAATTGGGAATTGAATTTATGAGTGCTTCAACTAAATTATTGTGGACAGTAGAAAAAAACCCTTGATGACTGTAACACCCATAAATTTACAACCAATTTAAACTTTTCAAAAAAAAATCCAAATACATTAATCATTACAAAAATGTTTTCAATTAGTTTATTATTAGAGTATTGCATAAATATCAGCATAAAAATGCGGAGCGGTATGATTACGCCTTCGCCTTGCCACGATCTCCTAAGGTACCTGAAACATTATACTGAAACTGTAAGCCCGAAAGCTTAGTGAGTTACCCCTAAAATACCAACCTCGTATAACCATAATCATATCATATCACAATACAGAACAACCATGCATATCGAGTCTACAGTGTGACTGGTCCGCCCGCACCGGGCCTTCAGTCCACCTGGTCCACCCTCTAAGTCTACAGTATGACTGGTCCGACCTCACCGAGCCTTCAATCTGTCTGGTCCATTCCCCGAGCCTCGGCACGTCTGGACCACCCTCTTGGGGCCTTCAGCCTATCCGGACTGCTCGCTGGGCCTTCAGCCTATCCGGTCCGCCCTGGGCATGTTGGCCTACAACACAAAGCAGGACCTGCCTCAACCCAAACCCCATTCAACATCCACATGCACATAAATAGATAATCACATAACAATCCTCAACCAAACAAACCAATCTAGCAGATCATATGGCATAACAACATCCTAACCAGGATACCAACCTAATCGGCCACTAACATAGCAATATCCTATATACCAGGATACTGACCTAAACTAGGTCATTAACATAATACCGTCCTAATTATCGGGATGCAGATCTAGCAAATCAATAACATATCAAACAAATACCTAGATTCCAATCCGATAAAGGGCCGGCCTTGGTGCCTTATACCTTGTTGATATAGTGAGGATAACTCACCTTGCAAAGCCGAGCTCGAAGAGATAAGATCAAAACTCCCGATCACCGCCACAAACTCCACCACCTAACACTTCAATGAAACCATAACGGTCAATGCCCAAAATACCAGAGTACCCTTGGAAGTCAAACTGGTCAACTCTTGGTCAAAGTCACAGTCCTAGTCAAAGTCAACCTTCTTGGTTGACCCTACTCGCCGAGTCATCCTAATGACTCGCCGAGTTCATGAACTCAGAATCCCACCATTTACGACTCGACTCGCTGATTCCTTCAATCCGAGTCCTAGCCTGCCCAACTCACTGATTCCACTCGACTCACTGATTCGCATCGTAACCAGATGAGATAGGGTGTGCGACCCAACTCGTCGAGTCCAAGAACAGACTCGCCGAGTTCACTTAATTCATCCTTATTCAGACAATTTCAGACCATTTCACTACTTCCAACTCATAGATTTGGACTCCTAGGGCTAGTTTCACATGTAAAGTTTCCAACTTTATGTGCATGCAAAGCAATATAGGCTCAATACAAGCTAGAAGGAAGGTTTAAGACAAGGACACCCTCATACATGCCCAAGGGCTGATGCTTTATGCTTTCATGGATCAAAACCAACCTAGATCTGAAGTTGCAACCTCAGATCTAGTCTCTAAACCCGAAATGGATCTCAAACAAGCTAAGAAGCCCCAAATCAACCTCCATGGATGAAGCTAGAAAGAAATAGCTTAAGGCAATGACCTCTTACCTCAGAGATGTGCCCAATATGATGTAGATCCCAGATCCACACGAATTCCTTGATGCTAACCTCTTAATCCACTAGCTCTTTTCACCAATTTCCTCTTCCAAGCTCAAATCTCCTTAACAATGGAGTCTCACACGATTCTAGGGTTTACTAGCACTCAAAGGGAAATAAGGAGGCTGAGGACATAAAGTCCTTTAAATAGGGTGCAACCCTAAAATTTAGGGTTTCTCTTCCCAACACCGACTCGTCGAGTCCAGCCGCCGACTCGGCGAGTCGGGTCACTTATCACGTGCCCAACACCCGCTCTGACTCGATGAGTTAAGGCTCCTACTCGCCGAGTCCACTCTTTATTTACACTAAGCACCCCTGAACCATTGCTTCTGAACCTGGGATGTTACAATTGATGACCATGTTTGAAGAGATCATGATATACATAATGGATAGGTAACCACATGACTAAGGAAAGTTGTAAATGGAATTCCAATGTTTGTTCAACAATATTAAGGAAAATGAACTTGTTTGGGAAGAATACGAGGTATGTATCTTACTTACTTTAACATTTATTGATTTTCTTTTACTATTGTTACGGACTTTAACAATAAATGTAGGTTTTGGTGTATTGTTCATAGTTAAGGGTATGGTTTTGAAGCTAAAAGAGGTTGTTACAACTTTAAGGTGGACTTAGAGGGCAGGGTTGTAGTTATAGGTTATTGAATTTATATAGGATCGCATGTGTGCGTGCAATTGAAACCATTAATTATATCCATCAAACACTATATATATATATATATATATATATATATATATATATATATATATATATATATATATATATATGTATGTATATAGGGTTCGGATCCGGTGAGGACTCGAAAATCGGTGAGGACCGCGAGGACAATTCTCATCCAATCATGTTCATTAAGGGTAATTGGGTCATAATGCAACTAAATTATATGGGTGTAACATCCCAAAAATACGAGTCAAAAAATTTCATTTTAAAACAAGTACACGGCAAAACATTAGAAATAAAAGGTTCAACGGTGATATCATTTCACAAAAGGTACTGCATGTCTAGAAACATTTTTATAAAACATTAAAGTGTCAGAGTACAATTTCCCAGGAGGATCTCATGATGCGGAAAACAAGGCATGTGTGTGATGTACCGCTACCGCGCCGGCTCCTTCCCCTTCGAAGAAGAGGTACCTGAAACCAAAACTGAAACTGTAAGCACGAAGCTTAGTGAGTTCCCCCACTGTACCACATACCATATAACCACATAACATATATATTGTCAGGCATATCTGGGTGCCCAACCTACCCCTTCAGTCCTCTCGACCGGGTACTGCCTAGCATATCTGGGTGCTGGCCTCCCCTTCGGTCCTCTCGACCGGATACTGGGGACTATTTCTCCCCTCTACTACTACCACATAACAAGTATCACAATATCAGAATCTATCTAGCAGGGCTGGGTATGACTACCCCTTCGGCCCTATCGACCGGATATCTTGGGGACTATCTCCCCCTACTCTCACTAGCACATAGCATCATATCATACTAGCACATAAACATAACACAGGTAGTAGTAATCCCTAGATGAATATCACAGAGACAATCATCTACATACAACTCCTACTGGTGGGCCGGCATTGTGGCCGTAGACCCACCGCTACTGGAAGGTAACTCACCTCGAAAGTAACTGCGGAAGTCTGCTTACTAAGCGCCTGACTGCTGAATCAGAAATCCTCCGGCTATAAATCATAAACATAGGTTAGCCTCTCATTCACACCCTTAGGTCAGATGACTGACCCTCCCTTCGACCCAGGTCAACTCCTTAGTCAAGATCAACTTCCAGTTGACTGGACTCGCCGAATCCTTCTCCACTAACTCGGTCCCACTCTACAAGCCCCTTCTTCCCACTCACTGAATCGTCCTTAACTCACCATTCAGGACGATGGGACCAGCTCGCGATCCGACTCGCCGAGTCCATGAACAACTCGCCGAGTCCATGCGAGCAGACTTCCCACTCGCTTCCATATCCTTATCCGAACATCCTGCATGAGGATCTGGGGTTTCTGGGACTATCGGTACTGTAACATCCCCCTCTGGCACGTATCACAATATTGTCCGCTTTGGGCCACTCGACACGAGGACTTCCCAGGGGGTCACCCATCCTGGTACTACTCCCGCCCGAGCACGCTTAACTGCAGAGTTCTTATGGGATCTGCTGCCCTCACGGCTTTAAAACGCGTTGTGACAAGGAAGGTATCCACACCCCTTATATAGAGATGTTTCGTTCTCCTTCCAAGCCAATGTAGGATCAGGTGCAACCCACCTTCACCCCCCACTATAGGGTTCGACGTCCCTGTCGAACACATCGACCCGTGCCCTAGCTCTGATACCATTTGTAACACCCCCCCTCTGACACGTATCACAATATTGTCCGCTTTGGGCCACTCGGCACGAGGACTTCCCAGGGGGTCACCCATCTTGGTACTACTCCCACCCAAGCACGCTTAACTGCAGAGTTCTTATGGGATCTCGCCGAGTCAGGTCAACTGTGGGTTGACCTTGACCGAGAGTTGACTTTAACCGAGAGTTGACCTTGACCGAGAGTTGACTTTGACCAAGGGTAAAAGAGTCATTTTACCCAGTGCAGTGTTTAGTATTTGATTGAGTGTGTTTATGGACTTGTAGCCGGGGAGATACCGGAGCAGCAGTAGTTAGCCCTCAGAGCTATTCACTCAGCAGCCAGTTCACGAGGTGAGTTTCCCTTCAGTAGGAACGGGTCTACGGTCACAATGCCGGCCCGTTTAATTATCAGTAGTTCCAGACTTGGGTCTGATGCAGTAGTTAGAGTGCTTGATGTCTTTGTGATACAAGCATGTTTGTGCTATGTGTTCCGGACTTTGTTCCGATGCAGTATGTAGTATATGTGATTATAATAGTTGTTATGTTCTATGCTATGCCATGATCGATCAGTTCCGGACTTCGGTCCAATGCAGTTAGTTCCGGACTCTGGTCCGATGCAGGGGACAAGGTCCCAGTCAGTTTCGGACTTCGGTCCGATGCAGCTAGTTCCAGACTTCGGTCTGATGCTGTGGGCAAGGCCCAGTATGTGCTTTATATGTATTGTATGGTATGTGGTAGTTTGGGGGAGCTCACTAAGCTTCGTGCATACAGTTTTAGTTTTGGTTTCAGGTACTTCCGCTAGCAGAGGGAAGAGCTCGGGATGATGGCATCGCACACACCACAGCTTCAGCTTTTATCCTGGGAGTTGATTTAGTTTTTGATTTTTATATGACATGGATATGGTACAGTTTCCGCACAGTGTTGTTTTTATTATGTTTGGGATACATCACGTATGGTTTTTATGATATGACACTCAGATTATGGTTTTTGGTTATATTGAAAAATGAAATTTTTGGGTCGTATTTCTGGGTCGTTTCAAAGGTGGGTTGCACCTGATCCTACATCGGCTTGGAAGGAGAACGAAACATCTCTATATAAGGGGTGTGGATACCTTCCTTGTCACAACGCGTTTTAAAGCCGTGAGGGCAGCAGATCCCATAAGAACTCTGCAGTTAAGCGTGCTCGGGCGGGAGTAGTACCAGGATGGGTGACCCCCTAGGAAGTCCTCGTGCCGAGTGGCCCAAAGCGGACAATATTGTGATACGTGCCAGAGGGGGATGTTACAAATGGTATCAGAGCTAGGGCACGGGTCGATGTGTTCGACAGGGACGTCGAACCCTATAGTGGGGGGGTGAAGGTGGGTTGCACCTGATCCTACATCGGCTTGGAAGGAGAACGAAACATCTCTATATAAGGGGTGTGGATACCTTCCTTGTCACAACGCGTTTTAAAGCCGTGAGGGCAGCAGATCCCATAAGAACTCTGCAGTTAAGCGTGCTCGGGTGGGAGTAGTACCAGGATGGGTGACCCCCTGGGAAGTCCTCGTGCCGAGTGGCCCAAAGCGGACAATATTGTGATACGTGCCAGAGGGGGATGTTACAAATGGTATCAGAGCCAGGGCACGGGTCGATGTGTTCGACGGGGACGTCGAACCCTATAATGGGGGGTGAAAGTGGGTTAGATCTGATCCCACATCGACTGGGAAGGAGAACTAAGCATTCCTTATAAGGGGTGTGGATACCTTCCATATCACAACGCGTTTTAAAGCCGTGAGGGCAGCAGATCCCATAAGAACTCTGCAGTTAAGCGTGCTTGGGCGGGAGTAGTACCAGGATGGGTGACCCCCTGGGAAGTCCTCGTGCCGAGTGGCCCAAAGCGGACAATATTGTGATACGTTCCAGAGGGGGATGTTACAGGTACACGTTAGATTAACTCTTCAAAACCACAGATCTATGATCCTAGGGCATGCTTAACACGTAAAGTTGCAAACTTTACGTGCATGCATGGCCCTATAAGCTCAAAAATGCAATTCCAAGCTCTTTAAGAGGTCATGCACTCCATGGGGGTCCTCAATCACTTCAACCACAGTAACTTTATGCTTCTAACACGTCCATAAGGTCTAGATCTGAAGTCCTTTCGGATTATTAAGCACAAACACATGGAGTTTGGTGTTTTAGGGCTTGAAAACCACCAAATTGGGACAAAATGGGATCTAATGAACTAAAGATCAAGGTAGAGACTTTACTACCTGAATGGAAGCTTCTCCCAAAGTAGATTTTAGATCTACTCCCTCTCTTGCACTCTTCAAACTCTTCTTTTCTCCTTCTAAGCTCCAATGTGCCCCAAAAATCCTTCACAAGGCAACAAATCACTCAAACTTACAAATGGAGGCTAGGGTTTCGACAAGGAACGCTCTGAGGATGATAGAGGCTGAGATGGGGCTATAAGGACATTTAAATAGGGTGCAAACCCTAAGGATTCGGGTCTCCTCCTGATTGGCCTACTCGCCGAGTCCAGGCGTGGACTCACCGAGTAGATCACTTAAAGCCCGCACCCATCTCGACATCTACTCGGCGAGTTAGGGCTACAACTCGCCGAGTAGCTCTTCCAAAAAGAACCTTTAATCAAAACAAATACGTACCAGGAACTGGGCGTTACAATGGGCTTGAGAAGAAAGAAACTTATATGGGCTGGCATTGATCTGATATGAAAAAAATTCGTATTCCTCGATGCGACTTCCATATCCAAACCAAATTAAATCATTTGATAAACAAATTTCTTTCTTCCATTACTGCTTCGATCTACAATTTCTCATTTAATTTGGTCAGTATCGATTAATTAAATTTATGATTGCTTGATCGATTGTAAAAAATTTGTTAACAGTAGATTCTCTGATTCTTTTATATAATCGATCCTAGAAACTAAAGACTCAAATCGCAAATCAGAAACAATTATTTCTTCTATTTTTTTGGTAAACATGCCGATTAAAACTGAAAATCGATGTGAATCAATGCAATTCCTGATTGAAAGCGAAATTTACACAATGATGTTCATATATACACTCAATTCCAGAAAGATTTTTTTTTCATGTGCTTTAGGTTTGTTTCATTAAATTAGTTGATTTTATATGGGTTATATATATGGAAGCAAATTTAGTGCTATAATTAGAATATAAAATGGTTATGCACTTATGCTTAATGATGCCTTGCAGGTGCTTGATGAAATGTCTGAGAGATGTCATAATTTTTGAATTTGGATTTTTTTTCTCAGTTTACTTTCATGTTTAGTAGGTGTCTTTTGAGTGTATTTTCTTTCAGTTGTATGCATATTTACAAGTACCATGTTGATCAATGCAATTCGTGATTGAAAACAAGATTTACACAATGATGTTCATATATACACTAAATTAAAAAAAATCATTTTTTCATGTGCTTTAGGTTTGTTTCATTAAATATTTGATTTTATATGTGTTATATATACTTGGAAGCAAATTTAGTGTGAAAATTTAAAAGATAAAATAGTTATCAACTTATGTCTAATAATGCACTGCAGGTGCTTGATAAAATACTTGAAAGAGTTCACAAGTTCTGAATTTGGGGTTTTTTCTCTGTTTACTTTCGTGTTTAGTAGGTGTCTTTTAGGTGTATTTTCTTTCAGTTGTGTGCATATTTACAAGTACCATGTTGTTCGTGATCTTATGGATGACTTAATTGCCCATCTTGATTTATAATTGATGTTCTTGTGTTCAAAAAATTATGTCTGATGGTTTCTAAATGTTTGTATAAGTTTGTTTGTAATGACCTCCTTTGGGAGGTCTTGTCTTTTATTTTGAAGTTGCTTCTCATTGATCATGATTGAGGGCATATGTTTACCCTTGAGATTCATCTTGTTGACATTAACTATTATCTTTTTTTGGTTTGATTATGTAATTTGGGGCCTTTTATGGTTTATTACATATTTGAATCATAAAATTATTGGTAAAAACTCTCCACTTTAACATATTTTATGGGTTATCACATGTTTGAATCATAAAATTGTTGGAACATGAACATTGCACAATCATGGATTATAATAGAGTTTTAAATACGATCTATCATTTGTAATCATATCAATTTTGAATCATCCGATTTTGAATCATATCTTTTGGATCATATATTTTGAATAATATCCTTTTTTTTAATCAAGTTAAGTTTTCACATAATTTATGGTTCATAAAAAAGTTTTGGTTTTATAACAACTTTTGGATCATCACTTATTAATTTGTTATGATGCAAATAGTTTTATACTCTAAATCATATCATTTGTTACATAATTTTTTTGTTTATATCATGTTTTTCAATGTGTTATGACACATCAAATCGTCATATTTTTGAATCAAATTATTTTGCATCATAACATTCAAAATGATATCAAATTTGAATTTTATAATTTTGAATCGTCTCAGGTTTTTTACATAAGTGTCGCCTCATAAAATGTTTGGATCATAACAAGTTTTGAATCATAACAACTTTTGGATCATTATATGTTTTGGTTAACAATAATATATGAAGGTTGACAATTTGCATCAAAAAATTGGAAGTATAATGTAAAAATGATATCAGTTTTGTATAGTTTTTATAATACACAACTAGAGAAAAGTACATTGTATAGTTTTATATGTTTGGATTATAGTTGATCATTTGCATCAAAACATTGGAAGTATAATGTTATGGTATATAAATTTTGTCAATTATAATTCATGGATAAAGAAAGTTGGTAGTATGTTGTTGGAATGAAAATATGGCGTCTAATAAAAATGTTTTTCATTCAAAAGGTTTTTGATCTAAAAAAAATATATGACACAATTTATATGACCCAAAAATATAAGAAGAATAAAAAACTTTTGGATGATGACTATGATCCATAACTTAACTTGATCCATACATTTTATGATTATGTATCATAAAGGCTTTGTAAAAGATGTATCATAAACTTTGCATCATTACTATTAATTAAGATGCAAACATCTGTGTTTTTTGAAAAATTATAATCCAAAAGTTATGATCAACAATTTATATGATTAAAAAAATACCGACGAATGATAAAGTTTTCTGATTATTTAACAAAGATAATTATATAAGATAGACCATCAATCATAACATCATAACACTTGATAATTTAATCTTACTATGATGTGTCATTGACTATGATCACAAAATAATGATTCATCTGATATGATCTATAACTTAACTTGATTAAAAAAATTTGATTACGATGACCAATTTCTATAAGCTAGATAATATAACTTTAGAATTCATAATTTAATTTGAATATCCAAAAACTATGATCACAATTAATATCCAAAACGATGGATTACTAAAAACTGAAAATGTATCTTAACAAAGTTCATAATCAAAGAACATATCAAACTAACATTGTTTTCTTAAAGCACATCACACAACAACCATTAGAAACATGAAAATAGCAACAAAAAACAACCATATCCAAGAGTCTTTAATAACCAAATGAACAATATGTGTTCAAATACATCAAACCAACAATTATAAAATTTTAATTCCTACAATCCCAACTTGAACTTCTTTCAGATGAGTTTAACTATAAATTCTAATCTTCTTGTAACTTGACAAATTATCAGAATCCTACAAAGTTGATAGAAAGTTGGGTTTGTACATATCCAAAAGTACATTGTTACCTTCTAGTTTCATGAGAATTTTGTAACACCCCGAGATTCAGGTGCATTTCTTTCACCCTTATTCTTTGTCAATTGGTCATGATTAGTCCTTGAATAAAGGGAAACTAGCAAGTGAGTACGCTGGGTGTACCAAAGGGGTACGTTGCGCGTACTCATGCGCTTAGTTTGGATGCGGAGTCGCCAAGGTACGCTGGGCGTACCCAGAGTTACGTCGGGCGTACCCGGCCCAGGAGCAAAAACCCTAATCTGACTTGTGCACTATTTAAAGGGTGCTAAGGCTCATTTCTCAGCCTCCATATCAGTGAGTGAAACCCTAAGAGAGAGCCTTCCATCGTCCTTAGTGTGTGTGAGTGTTGCTGGAGCTAATTGTGTTTTGGTGACTTAGTGAAGAAGAAGGAAATGAGCTCTTGGAAGCTAAAGCTTGAAGTGCCATTTTGGATCTGAGATCTACAGAGAAAGGGGCTACACTTAGAGGCGGAGGCTAAGCCAACGTTTACCGAGACAGAGATTTACCGAGATACCAGAGGTGAGTCTTCTCACTATACTTTACCTAGCGTGGTAACAGAGTTATGTGACAGTGTATTTTAGAGTTATGTGCCCGTGTATTTGCATGTTATTTATGTGTTGTGATTATTGTGATATGTGATATGCATGATTCAGAGTTTACAGAGTAGGACCAGTGGGTCCATAGAGTTAGGATCTTCGGGTCCATAAAGTTAGGGCCAGAGGGCCCACAGAGAGTTGGGGCTGGAGGGTCCCCCTGAGACACATTGACCAGAGGGTCAACAGAGTTATAGCCTCGAGTGGCTAATACATGTTAGAATGGTATTTTGGGGAACTCACTAAGCTTTATGTTTACAGTGTTACGTGTTATGTGTTTCAGGTACCAGTGATGACAACGGGAAGGCGCCGACATGATTCGTACACACACATACACATGGGATTTTATGTATTTCGATCTTGGGGGATGTTTTGTGAAACAAGGATATGATACAATGACATTTTATTAATAAATGTGTTTGCAAAATGTGTTTTGAAAATGTGAAAAATTGTTTAATTTTTTTTGGTGTTACAAGTTGGTATCAGAGCCTTGGTTTGAGGGATTCGGGTGCACCTTCGGGCGTATCTGAACTCAAACTGAGGATTTGAGGAAATTTCGATAATAAAATAGTTTTCAAAAGAATAAAAAGAGCTTCCGAGACAAAACAGAGCAGAGTCGTGTGTACAAACAGCCAGCGCCCGAACGGTGATTTCCCAAAATACCATTACAATAAGTGTTATGAGATATGATATGATATGATATGTGATGAGTTATATTATGCATGCTAGAGTAGACTAGGTATTCTTATTAGGACTAGAGTGGCCTGATATGTGATGCCTTAGTCTAGGAGTCTTGCTGCTAGGGATGCTTCAGAGTGTTTAGATAGCAGCGAGGAGGTTATGAGAGATCTGCTAGCGAGTATCATATGATTAGAGAGAGTAGAGTGCTTGGGATTGGGACTCTGGGAGGAGAACTTGGAGTGAATGCTGATGTGGTGTGGACGGTAGTATTGGGCTCGTAATACTGAAGACACCGGGTCAATGCACAGTCCAAGTAAGAATCCTTAGAGTACCAAGAAACAAGTAGGGTGGAGTAGTCGATTATGAGTATACTCGAGCAAGTCCCTGATATGCTTTTATGTTGTATTTCAGAGAGAGGGGGATCATGGTTGGGACACGCCACACACCAGAGAGCAGCGGTACGAGTGACGAGGAGATCCGTAGGATCATCCATGAGGAGGTGGCTGCGGCCATCAGGGCAGAGATACCAGAGATGTTTGAGTCTATTAAGACCACACTGATAGAGACATTTGATGAGAGATACGCTGCTCTTTCTGAGGCTGCTGTTGCTGCGGCCACTGCAGCTATAGCTGCAACTAGGCCGTAGGATGGTGATGCGTAGTATTCCGAGAGTTCAGCAACACAAAACCACCGGAGTTTGACGAGACCCAGGACCCGACTGCGGCGATGAGGTGGATTTCAGACATAGAGGGGTGTTTCTTTACTTGCTCATCTCCAGAGCATTTGAGAGTCTGGTTCGCGCTGAACCAGCTTTGCTTGGGAGCGAAGGATTGGTGGAAGTTTGTGACGGCACACTATATGCCTGCTGAGCTTGCTGCAGTGACCTGGGAGAGGTTCACTGCTATGTTCCGAGATGAGTACGTTCCCCAGGTGGAGAGGGAGCGTTTGGCCCAGGAGTTTCTGACCCTCAAGCAGTGTACTGAGTCTGTTACAGTGATTACGAGGATGTTCCATGAGCGGGCGATGTTCTTCCCAGAGCATGTGTCCTCCGAGCAGGCACGTATGAGCCGATATCTGAGCATTTTGAGGAGGGATATACGAGAGTTCATGGCGAACTCGACGTACTGGACGTTTGCCGAACTTCAGGCAAATGCCCGGAAGAGGGAGATAGAGCTGGAGACCCAGGCTAGGGAAGAGGCTGAGTCTCAAGGAAGGGGTCGGCGAACGGTGCAGTCTCAGCCGGTAGCCAAGCGGGCCAAGCCCACTGATTCGAGACCAGGGAGTCAGAGGGGCCGCACTTGTGGAAAGTGCGACAAGAGCCACGATGGGGTGTGCAGAGCAAGGTCTTGCTACAAATGTGGCAAGGAGGGGCATATGGCCAAGGATTGCCCCAAGGGGTTTGCAGTATGTTTTCACTGCAACCAGACCGGACACCAGAAGGCAGAGTGTCCACAGCTGCGGAGATCAGCAAAAGGAGCATCTCAGGGATCTGCCCCTGCTGCTATCAAAGCTACTGAGAGCCGGCCAGTGAAGGCCGAGGCACCGAAGGCATGAGGGAGAGCCTTTCAATTGACCACGGAGGAGGTCCGCACAACGCTTAATGTCGTGGCTGGTATGTATTCTTTCGTGTATTTATTTTGATGTTGATATATTGTGCTTATATTATGTTATGCATAGGTACTTTTCTTGTGAGTTCTGTACCTGCCTTGGTGTTATTTGACTCGGGTGCGAGTCGGTCTTTTGTATCTTTGGATTTTAGTCAGCACATCAGTGTTATTCGTGAGGCGTCGAGTCGACCTCTGAGAGTTTCCGTAGCTGACGAGAGGGTGGTGTATGCCACATAGGTGATCCGAGGGTGTGTACTCGAGATTTTCGGTGTTGAATTCCCGACTGATTTAGTTTCTATTGCGATGGGGGATGTCTATGTCATCGTGGGCATGGACTGGTTGAGCAGATTCGGAGCGGTTATCGACTACGAGCGACAACTGGTGACCATACGAGACCCTAGTGGGGGAGTTCTTATGGTGTACGGCGAGGGTACACGTTCAGGGTCAACATTTTGTTCCACCGCTAGAGCGAGACAGTGTATACATCAGGGCTGTAGAGGCTTTGTAGTGTATGTGACGGATACGAGGGTTGATTCAGAGAGACCGAGGTCAGTTGACGAGGTTCCGATAGTGCGTGAGTTCCCGGACGTATCTCCGGAGGAGTTGCCGGGTGTGCCTCCCGTGAGGCAGGTGGAGTTTAGTATCGATTTGGGGGCCGCGCCTATCGCCAAGGTGCCCTATCGCCTTGCGCCTCCAGAGATGCAGGAGTTATCCTCGCAACTTCAGGAGTTGCTAGGAAAGGGGTTTATTCGGCCGAGTAGCCCGCCGTGGGGAGCGCCTATCCTTTTTGTCAAGAAAAAGGATGGTTCACACCGGATGTGCATTGATTACCGGGAGTTGAACAAGCTGACGGTCAAGAACCGTTACCCGTTGCCGAGGATCGACGATTTTTTCGATCAGTTGTAGGGAGCATCTTGGTTCTCCAAGATCTATTTGAGGTCTGGGTATCATCAGGTGAGGGTGCGAGATGAGGACATCCAGAAAACAACATTCAGGACTCGTTATGGGCATTACAAGTTTGTGGTGATGCCTTTCGGACTCACCAATGCACCGGCGGTGTTCATGGATCTCATGAACAGAGTGTGCGGGCCGATGTTGGATCGCTCGGTGATCGTATTCATTGATGATATTTTGGTGTATTCGAGATCCAGAGAGCAGCATGAGAAGCATTTGAGGGAGATCCTCAGATTTAAGATCGGAGAGGCTTTATGCTAAATTCTCCAAGTGTGATTTCTGGTTGCGAGAGGTCCAGTTCCTAGGGCACCTCGTTAACCAGAAAGGGATATTGGTCGACCTGGCCAAAATTGAGGCAGTGATGAGTTGGGAGGTGCCGAGGTCACCCACCGAGATCAGGAGTTTCTTAAGGCTGGCAGGCTATTATCGGAGATTTATCAGGGATTTCTCCAAGATCACTGTGCCACTCACCAGGTTGACCCGGAAGGGTGTTGCTTTTTCATGGGGCCTAGAGCAGCATGCCTCCTTCGAGACACTTCGCTAGAGACTGTGCGAAGCCCCAGTTTTAGCCCTTCCGGAGGGGGTGGAGGACTTTGTGGTGTATTGTGACGCGTCGATATCAGGGTTGGGAGCGGTACTGATGCAGAGAGGGCATGTGATAACATATGCATCGAGGCAGCTGAAGCCTCATGAGACGAGGTATCCCACCCACGATCTAGAGTTGGAGGCAGTGATGTTCGCCCTCAAGATCTGGCGTCATTATCTGTATGGGGTTCGGTGTACCATATACATGGACCACAAGAGCTTAAAGTACTTGATGGATCAGCCCAACCTGAATATGCGACATAGGAGATGGTTGGATGTGGTAAAGGATTATGACTGCGAGATCCTGTACAACCCAGGTAAGGCTAATGTTGTAGCCGATGCACTGAGCCGAAGGGCGGAGAGTGCCCCGATGCGAGATGTTTGTTTGAGGTTGACAGTGATGACTCCGGTGTTGGACACCATTCGTGGGGCCCAGGCTGAGGCCGTGAGATCAGAAAACCAGAAGAGAGAACGAGTTGTCGGGTTGGTATCGGAGTTCGTTACCGATAGCCGGGGGCCTATGACATTCCAGGGTCGTATCTGGGTACCATTTGTAGGCGGGACGCGTACCATTTTGATGGAAGAGGCTCATCGATCGAAGTTCTCGATCCATCCTGGGGCCACTAAGATGTATTTGGACCTGAAGAGAGAGTATTGGTGGCCCTGTATGAAGAAGGATGTCGCGTGGTTTGTTGAGAGGTGCTTAACCTATCGTAAGGTTAAGGCCGAGCACCAGAGACCGCATGGTAAGTTGCAGCCGTTGGAGGTTCCCGAGTGGAAGTGGGAACAAATTACCATGGATTTTATCACCAAATTGCCGAGGACTGGTAGGGGAGTCGATGCAATTTGGGTGATTGTGGACAGGTTGACGAAGAGCGCCCACTTCCTTGCTATCAGTGAGAGCTCTTCCGCTGAGAGGTTGGCAGAGTTGTACGTGAGAGAGGTGGTATCGCGGCATGGAGTACCAATCTCGATCGTCTCAGATCGAGATGTGTGTTTCACTTCCAGATTCTGGAAGAAATTTCATGAGGAATTGGGTACGAGGCTGCATTTTAGTACCGCATACCACCCACAGACTGACGGACAGAGCGAGCGGACGATTCAGACGCTCGAGGACATGCTTCAGGCATGTGTATTGGACTTCGGAGGGAGTTGGGACACGTACCTACCTTTGGTAGAGTTTTCCTATAACAACATCCATCATTCAAGCATCGGTATGCCGCCTTTTGAGCTGTTGTATGGGAGGAGGTGTCGGACTCCCATTTGCTGGGGAGAGGTAGGGCAACGTGTGATGGGTAGTACGGAGATAGTACTTCAGACGACGGAGCAGATTCAGCAGGTCAGACAGAGGTTGTTGACCGCTCAGAGTCGCCAAAAGAGTTATGCGGATAGGCGTCGGTCCGAGCTTGAGTTTTAGGTCAGAGATTTTGTGCTCCTGAAGGTATCTCCTTGGAAAGGAGTGATCCGGTTCAGGAAGAGAGGCAAGCTAGGGCCCCGGTATATTGGTCCGTTTAGAGTAATTGCGAGGGTGGGCATGGTAGCATATCGTTTGGAGCTACCTGAGGAGTTGGGGCAGATTCATGACACTTTCCACGTGTCGTAGTTGCGGAAATGTATAGCCGATGAGTTGGCGGTGGTGCCATTGGAGGATATTCAGGTGGATGTGAGCCTGAATTATGTTGAGAGACCGGTGGCGATCAGGGATCGGAAGATCAAGGTTTTGAGGAACAAGGAAGTGCCTCTGGTTTTGGTTCAGTGGCCACATCGGAAGGGGTCCGAGATGACTTGTGAGTCAGAGTCGAAGATGCGAGGGCAGCATCCAGAGTTGTTCGAGGAATGAGACTTCGGGGGCGAAGTCTGGTTCTAGTGGGGGAGAATTGTAACACCCCGAGATTCAGGTGCATTTCTTTCACCCTTATTCTTTGTCAATTGGTCATGATTAGTCCTTGAATGGAGGGAAACTAGCAAGTGAGTACGCTGGGCGTACCAGAGGGGTACGCTGCGTGTACTCATGCGCTTAGTTTGGACGCGGAGTCGCCAAGGTACGCTGGGCGTACCCAGAGTTACGCCGGGCGTACCCGGCCCAGGAGCAAAAACCATAATCCGTCTTGTGCACTATTTAAAGGGTGCTAAGGCTCATTTCTCAGCCTCCATATCAGTGAGTGAAACCCTAAGAGAGAGCCTTCCATCGTCCTTAGTGTGTGTGTGAGTGTTGCTGGAGCTAATTGTGTTTTGGTGACTTAGTGAAGAAGAAGGAAAGGAGCTCTTGGAAGCTAAAGCTTGAAGTGCCATTTTGGATCTGAGATCTACAGAGAAAGGGGCTACACTTAGAGGCGGAGGCTAAGCCAACGTTTACCGAGACAGAGATTTACCGAGATACCAGAGGTGAGTCTTCTCACTATACTTTACCTAGCGTGGTAACAGAGTTATGTGACAGTGTATTTTAGAGTTATGTGCCAGTGTATTTGCATGTTATTTATGTGTTGTGATTATTGTGATATGTGATATGCATGATTCAGAGTTTACAGAGTAGGACCAGTGGGTCCATAGGGTTAGGGCCAGAGAGCCTACAGAGAGTTGGGGCTGGAGGGTCCCACTGAGACACATTGACCATAGGGTCAACAGAGTTATAGCCTCGAGTGGCTAATACATGTTAGAATGGTATTTTGGGGAACTCACTAAGCTTTATGTTTACAGTGTTACGTGTTATGTGTTTCAAGTACCAGTGATGACCGCGGGAAGGCGCCGACATGATTCGTACACACACACATGGGATTTTATGTATTTCGATCTTAGGGGATGTTTTGTGAAACAAGGATATGATACAATGACATTTTATTAATAAATGTGTTTGGAAAATGTGTTTTGACAATGCGAAAAATTGTTTAATTTTTTTCGGTGTTACAAATTTATCTTGGTTAAATTGTTTATACACACAACAAGAGTTATCTCATATCTTGGAACTAATAACACGATAGAAACCTACAAGCCAACATACAAAAGGTGAAAATGTAAGGAAAAAGATTCATTTTGCAATATGTGTAATAACTTACTCTTAAACATGTAAATGGATCATATTGAGAGAAAACAACAACATTTAAGACACATTCTACTTCATTTGATACATGTATTTAGTTAATACAATATAAATAGCAATTTTCATCAAAACAACTAAAATTTTGATGATAAAACTTACTTTTGGGATTGTATCTTTAGTAAGATGCGATAAATTTTCAACTACAATCTCAACAGAATCTCCCATGACATATTTCTAGAGAAACTAGTGGGTGAAAAAATAAAATTGTGTGATAAAAAAACTTAAACTATAACAATACAAAATGAAAAATTAAATTGTTACCCGATTCTTCAACATTCCAGATATTAACAAGAAAGCAAACTCCCAAATTGGTGGATCTGTTTCATCCAAAACCTTAAGTATCACCATCAAAATTTGATTGAAGTAATGCAAATAGATGAAACAACGAAATTACATCAGTATGATTTTTTCTATCGGTATTCATGCACATTAGGTTGGAGGTCAAATATTCACTGAATACAATATACATCCATTTATTTTATGTTACCATCTAGGTTTCCTTTTCATAAAGTTTTTATTTATTTATTTATTTATTATTTTTTTTGGCTTTTGGGTACAATTGGATGACTGCTACATATTAGGGATATGTAAACAAACCTTATGCAATGTACCCCCCTTTTATTATGTTATGATCAACGTGTTTATTATAGTTTATGTTTTGTTTCTTTCATTTCTATTGTGTTGGTGTTGATCTTGTAGTAAATAAGCAATGTACTTTGGTTAGGACATATGACATGTATTCCCTTTATATAATTACAGATTACCATTTAATAAATAGGCAATGTACTTCCAGTTTACTACATTACCATTCATAGAATACTAGTGTCCTAAGCATTTAGATCATAACCATTCAAACAAGTTAAATATAAACAACAACTTTATTACCAATAATAAATATTTGGTTAGAAATTCAATAGAATCCATCATAAAGTAGAAACTAACAATGGAGGAAACAGACACTTCAATTTTGTGAAGATTACAACTAAATTACATCTTTATCATCACTAAAACAAGACAAAACAATATAGCCACTAACATGCCTACAGTCAAACTCCACAAAGTCAACGTCTCTCTCTACTTTGGGTGGCGTAATTGCTTGTTTAAAAGGCTTAAATTCTTCTTCATCAATAACTTATTTGAAATAGGGAGAATATCGTATATACCCTCATTAAACGTGAAAATATCATATTTACCCGACTTAAATTCAAAATATCATATTTACCCTTTTCAAGTTATCAAAATTTCAAATTCGCCTAATTTTTTGTTTTTTATAGTTTTTAATCATTTTTTTATATTTTAAAATTATTATTATTAAAAAAAGACCTAAATGGTCTATATTATCCCTACCCTTCTAAATTAAAAGAACCACAATTTGATGTATATCACGTCGTCTTCCTTTTGATATTTAAATTAACCGGTAACAGGAGCGTAATCAATCACCATTGTCCTTCACTTCAATATTCCTTCTTTCAATCGATTATAAGCAGTAGTAGCAGACAATCATCGACGCCTTCGTTCACAACTCCCTTTCCATCTTCCTTCTTTCAATCGGCTATACACAACAGTTAAGGAGTTTTTATATTACCTATGTCACTATTACTGATTACAACTGATTGCTTGGTAGATTTTTTGATCAACTAGGAGTTAATAAGTGATGAATGTAATTATTGAGGAGTTTTATAAAATTTTAAAATGAGTGATTTTCTTTTCAAGTGATGTATACATATACATGTAATTCGCAGGTACATTGATACCCCATACATTTAATAATCAATTATTTGGTTTCTATTTCTTGGTTCTAAGTATTAGTTGTTTGTTGATCATGTACGTTGATAACATCTTCATAATTTCAGAGGCTTCATCACATAGGAATTTGGATATGAAGTTCAAACATGAAAGATACATAAGGTTAGTATGGTTATATGGTGTCAAATGACCTACATAACTTTTATTGATCACTAATTATGGTTATCTCACCAATGAATAAGATACAAAAGGGTTTTGGGGATTAAAGAATTCATTGATCTTCCATCAGTTGAGTGATACAAGTACTGATTGAACTTTGAAACAATAGAAAGATAAATTCCAAAATAGAATCATGTTACAGAGTCAAAGATTTATATGGTGACATATCTTGTCCCTTTGGTACGTTATGAAATAGAGATTCTTCAACTCTCTGTTTTATTGTCATTTGTATTATTCATATCGCCTTATGTAGTTTTTAAGTTGATACATAAGCATGCGGTTGGACATCCAAAGTGGTTCCTGTAATTTAGAAGGGAGGGACAATATGGTCCATTTAGTTTTTTTTCAATAATAATGATTTTAAAATAAAAAAAATGCTTAAAAGATGTTAACAAATAGGATTTGGGTGAATTTGATATTTTGATAGCTTAATAAGGGTAAATATGATATTTTGAAGTTAGGTCGGACATATATATGATATTTTGACGTTTAACAATGATATATACGAAATTCTCCCTTTGAAATAAAAAACAATCACCTTCACCTTCAGGTTCTTACAAAATAAAGAAACTTTTACCTGAAGAAAGGGTGATGGTGGGAGACATCAATATAACATATTTACTTGATAATTGGGAAAACCACAAAACCCTGGATTATACGTTGTACATAACACATATTCTTGCATCTTGAAACTCCAATGACAGTTGATTTTGTTTTTGATGTTGTCATTTGAGTGTACGCGAACTATGGTATTACACTTGGTTGAGGGAGAAAGAGAGGGGGGGGGGGGGGGGGGGTAATATAACAATGTTAACCATTTCCATAGACTTTTTATTTGGTTAGGTTAACCGGTTAAAAGGTTAGAAACCTGCTAAATGTCATAAATACAAAAAATCGAGTGAATATCCGACTTTAAAGTACATAAAATTCGTTTTAAAATAAAACAATTATTTTTTTTGCCAGACTTAAGGATTTTTATGGCATTATTCCTATTTAATGAAGGGAAAATGCCAAAAAAAACCCTTACGTTTTCAAGTTTTTGTCGATTTTACCAAAGTTTGTATTTTAGGTGCGTTAATGCCTCAAATTTGTAGACTTTTGTTCATATTTACCATTTATCCGGTTCCTAGGTGACTTCGTGCTTATGTGTCGGTATTAGCTGACGTGGAGATGACGTTTGGTTGCCACGCCAACATGTTTTGTCCACATCTGCAAAATGAAAGGGTTGAGGAAGAAAAAGTGGGATTCGAGATTCAAACTCACAACCTCACATTCGCCATGGTAGCTTCCTTACCACCAAGCAAAATTAGTTTATTTGAATATATTTCTTAGAAATTAAATATATTCTATAGAACTGGAACCAAGACACTCTTTTCCTCTCCATCACTCAATTACACCTCTAACATATCTACGGCCGACAACCCTTGTGACTCATGCGACACCAAAACCATCGACGACCACCATCGGCATATCTGAAATTTTCCTCCTCCATCACTAAGAATCTCCAACGACTTCACCCTTGAACCTCTGGAAGTCATCCCCCCACCATTGAAGCCACCAGATTGTTGAAGAAAGCCACTGAAAAACACATGGATCGCCGACAAAAGCCACTTCGCCGCTTCTCTCCATTCCGTTATCGTCACCATCTACCCCGTCTTCTTCCCTTCTTGGCTAAATCTTCTTTTTCATCGCCTTCCTGAACTAGATCTATTTGGCGATGGTTGATGGTAGTGGTGGTGGCTTTTGAGTGGCGGAGGTGGCAATAGATTTGAATCCGATGGTGGCTTTCAGGGCATTGTGGTAGGTTTGTCTTCAGGACGATAGTGACTTTAGGGTTTGGTCTCGCTAACGATGGTGTGGTGTCGTTTTGGTCTCGTTGGAGATGGTCATCGGAGTTTTGGTCTCATTGAATATGCTTGTTGGAGTTTTGATCGTATTTATAGTAATAACAACAACAACAACAACAAAAATAAAATATTATAGTTTATATATTATATATAATTTCTTACAAATGCATTAACAAAATCGATGGTAATGCAACTGTCATGGAGAATGTGAGGTTGTGGGTTCGAATCTCGGATCCTATGTTTTCTTCCTTACCCTTCCATTTTATAGATATGGACAAAACATGTTGATGTGGCAGCCACACGTCAGTGACACCTAAGCATGAAGTCACCCGAAAACCAAATAAATGGCTTTAGTTGCGAAAAAATGAGCCGTTTTCTGATTTTTTTAAATATTTTTTTTTGAAAACGCGTTTAATTCATCTATTTTTCTAAAATTTTCATGGAAAATGAAAATTTTCCGTTTTCTAAAAGTACAAAGAAGTTGGAAATTTTTGGAAAATTGATAATCATTGTTTTCCATATTTTCTAATTCTAAAATATAAACACACGCCTACTCCCACTCCATCCACCTCTACCTACCCCCACCTTAACACCCCAACCCACCACACCCCTACCTATCCACACCCACACCCACACCCACCAACTCCCAAACCTACCCCACCCTTACATATACACCCACACCCACACCCACACATACACAAACACCCACCCTTACAAACACATACATACACACACAAATAACCCCCCTCCCCCAACACACACCCATCCCCACCCCCACCCCCACCCCCACGAACACACACACCCACACCCACACACATACCTACCCCCAACCCACCCCACCCATACACACCCATACACCTACCCCCATAAACACACACACACACACACACTCACACCCATCCCCACCCCCACGAACACACACACAAACCCACACCCCCACCCCCACCCCCGCCCTCACAAACACAAACACACACACACCCATAAACACGCACAAACACCTACCCACCCCCACAAACACATACACATACACCCCCACACACAAACACACCCACCCACCCACCCAATACCACTATCATAATCACCGACCTACCATCACCATCACCACCACCACTACCCCATCACCAACACCAGCACCACCGCTGCCACCATCACCACCACTTCCATAATTGCTGCCGCCACCACCACCGCCTGTCATCACCACCACCGCCGCCGACCCGCTACCGCCGCCTCCTCTACCCCCACCCTACCACCACTACCGTTTTCTAAAAATGAAAACAATAGGAGAATACAAATCTAAACATGTTTTTAATTTTCTAAAACTAAAAAAGAAAAATAAATAAGTTTTACCTAAACGCGTTTTTTAAATTTTCCAATAAATAATAAAAACGAAAAAAAAAACCTGAAAACGAAAAAAGAAAAACGAAAAATAAAAACCTTACATTTCCTAAAGTGTAACTTAAGTTGTTAATGTATTCTAAAAATTGTGTTGAATTGGGTTAGTATGTGGACAAGGAAGAAATTATAGAAGATTACGTTTAGCCGAGTTGGATGATTATCCTCGATTCAAATTTCCAATATTTAGGGAGAGATACGATACCGGAGATAGACAGTAACACATCGTTTACATTTAATTCACTTCAAATTTGGTGCAATTTCACACACAGCTCTCCATATTCAAATAATGAATTCTCGGAACCAAAACAAGCCGTCTGATCCTCGCAGTCCTGTGAATGTAAGTTTCTGATTAATCTAAATTTGAAATCATGTTCGGTGACTGTGAAATATGTGCTTTTGTATTCGTGTATAACTTGCGTATTTGTTGCTTGATCGTTTTCTCTGTTTTTGTTGTCATTGATAGTCTGTTTTGGATATCGTGTGCTCGATATATTCTTATTTAGCTCTGATTTCATGTCCACCGACGTTGATTATATCCGGATTGTTTTGATCATACATACAAGTCGATTCATATTTGCTCAAATCTCGTTTCATCTCTTGGATGTTTTCTAGCAATCTATCAGTGATGAATACTTGATAAGAATCTATTGTTGTTCAACAACGTTTTTGAATTAATCATGGTTATGTTTCATAGATTCTATTTAGGGTTTTTGTTAACAGTTACTGACTTGATCTCGTAATGTACTTGCAGAATAATCAAGCCATCGATGATGCTTTTATTGATAAGCTTAGGGAAATTGACATTGGTTGGATGATGGCCTCAACAACTGCAAGTGGATGTAGTCAATCACTTGCCTCAAGAAACAATCAAAAGGATGTTACTGTAGCACCCTCTGAAACTCAGGTTTCTGAGTGGGAAATTGTTGAATCTACAAAGGAGGAGGAGGTCGATGTGCTATTGAATGACAAGTTTAAAGGGAACAAGTTTGATTCAAAGGTATGACTTTCTTATGTTATCTTATGCTTGATTTCTGTTCCTATTGCATATTGAGCTGCATTTCGTTTACTTATGGTATAACATCAATTCATCTTTTATATTTCAGGGAAAACATGAGTGGATGAGAGAGTATATTAAACAGCTCAAGGTTTGTATAAAATGGTTTCAAGAGAATCTTGAAGATCTTGTTAAAGAAAAGGATCACTTGCGTACATTGCTGGATTCTTCAGAAAGAAAACGTGTGGAAACTGGTAAAAGTAAAGTAACTTCAATATATAAGAAACAACTTCATCTCAACAGTCTTTTTTATCTGTTTACAGAGGCTGCAATGAAACTTAAGGAGGAAGATTTGAACTCATCTATTATCAAATTGGAAAACAATATATCTACTTTAAAAAAAAGTTTGGCAAATGAAGAGTCACAAAAGCTAGTAAGCCTTATGATACAAAGTCTAACAACTCTGTTTTATCAATCATATCTCGTTTGTTTCTTATTCTTATAATCTTATCTCAAATCTCATGTATTAATTACTAGAATGCCATTGATTTTCACAATAAAGAAAAAGAAGCTAGGATGGCTTTAGAAAAGAATCAAGATTCTCTAAAGGAGAAGCTTTTAAAGGCTGAACAGAATGCATCGATTGCTAATGAGAAGGTAATATAAATAAGAGAATCAACATTTACAGAAGTAAAACTACAAAATGTAGCTTTTTTGATTTCAAATCATCTGTTTCAGGTGAAAACACAAGAAAATATGTATAAGAGGTTGCAAAATGAACTCACTTCTGCTAAAGTAAGTCTTTCATCTATTACTTTGGCTGAAAGTACATTTTACTACTTTGTTCCCAATTTGACCCTGTGTTATTATCAAAGGATTCACGAGATGATGCAGTGAAACAAAAAGAAATTGCTGTAAAAGAGGTGGCTATCCTCAGAGATGAATTGACTCAACTAAGGGAAGATCGTGAACGCCACCTGTCACAATTACATGAGTTAGGTTCTGAAATTGTAAGATATAGATACAGAGAAAAGGAAAGAGAAAGAACAGGGCACACTGCTGCTGCTGAGTGTAGTATATTGAGGTTAAAATCGATTGCTATGGAGGTTAGTTTTGTCTTTTCATTAACACATTAATTTCTCATCTTTCTATTATAATGAGGTGCCAATATGTTAAACATTTTTCCATTCCCTCTTTGTTTTATAGAAGACTTGTTCCTCTCAAAGAGAACAAATATCTTTGCTCCAACATCAGTTAGATGCTGCAAATAAAAAAATAAAGGTACATTTACATCATCTTCATTGTTTTTATTTATTTATTTTTTAATTTTTTATTTTTGGTCTAGACAAATAATTCAATGTTCGTTGGGTTTAATATTTGTTATTTTTATAAAATTAGGAGCTAAAAGGGAAGAACATAATGTATCAATAAGAGAGGTATGTTTGACTTTTCTTAAGTAGCCAGATTTTGTGTAGATTGGAAAGAAATTCCGTTAAAAAAAATAAAAAATAACTACTTTAGCTTGAATGTATCCAGATTTTTGACCTTGCTCCATATTTTTGAATGGTGGGTTTGACTTTTCTCTATTGCGTTAATCTTTTGTTGGTAAAATAAAAATGATCAATTTTCTTAGGTTCTGAGTTTTTCTTGTTCTTTGATTTTGGTTATTGTATATGCAAACACCATGGAACATGGTTTTTGATTTGGGTTAATGTCGTAAATGGGTTAACAACTAACAAACTATTTTTTCTTTTACAAAACTATAAATAAGTGTATTTTGTGAACATAAAGTTTGAGGTTCTTACATTCTGATAATACCTTTTTATGTGAAAAATACAAATAGTTTATATACCTATTTGTGACTATTTGCATTTCAATCCAAACCATAATTATTAAGATGAAGATATAAGTCATATATATAGTAAGATTCTATGTCATGCAATCCAATGGAATAAAAGAAATGCTACAAAAGCCAAGATCACATAATCTCCTTTGCACAACCTTTCTCCATCTCCAACATCACATTAATCAATTAATATTTTATTAATTACTCTGTAATTAAGTTTTTAAAAGTCAGATGTAAAATTAAAATACTCATACCGGAGCCGATTGGTGTCTGACTCAAGTAGTCAACCCTGAATCGTTGTCATAGAACTTAACATCATCATACCACAAGCCACAACTCACTCCCAACATCTCCCATCCAGTCCGATTCAATACAAACCTTTGATAAATCACTAGAAGCTTCTCCAAACACTTTTCACAATCAAACTTGCTCAAATCACGACTACACTGACCCAACCCGTATCTCTTCCCATCATTCCCAACATCAATAACACCAGTATCAAACATCAATGCTTGATTAGAAACATTTCTTCCTAATGCTTGCATCATCGAAAACCCTCTTGAAAACACTGAAGCTTCATCAAGTGTGTGTCTACCATAGCCGGATGACGAAGACCTGTTCCAAAGTTCACCAAAGAAACTCTCGTTTGAGAACCTTAAACTACACAAACTCGACCATATCACCAAGCCTTTGCTATCGGGACAATCTCTTAGAGGTACACGAATGGTTTCGTTCAAACACTTGGAGCATGTGGTAGGAGAAACATCTGCTCGACACCATGCAAGACCATAAACTTGATTAGAACCAGTTCCGATGGTGGTATTCATGAATCCTCCTTGAAGAGGTGAGTTGTTGGCTAGGGAATCTAAAAGGGTTTTAAGGTTAGCTTGGTAGATGGTGATATAATTACCAGTTGTGTTCCTTGTTTGTGAGCATTTAGAACCCAAATAGAGAATTTTACCGTTTACATGAACAAACCTTGTCATAACAAACAACATTAATGTGCATAGCATAAACTTCTCCATCTTTGAATTGGTGTTTTGTTCTTAGACTTTGGCCTATTAATAACCAAGTTTTGGACATGGTCAAATGACTAATTCATAGCATAAGTCGAAGGATTTTATATTTTTTTATGATAAGATAATAAATAGTAAAACATTGTAGTATTAAAATAAAGGCGCATTTTTATATTAACTACATATGTGGAATTTTATGTCGAGATATAGTCGTCGTGTTTTAGAATAATCCGAAAAAAAACCTATGCATTTACAAAACGTGTACATGGGAAAATGTCATATGTCCTACTTTCACCTTAAAAAAAATATGTGGAACTTTCATATATCCTACTTTCTCCTTATATACAAGCAAGCTCTACTAATGACGTTTATCCTTTTCCGGGAGACCAGATCAACGTCTCAAGACTGATTAACTTTAGATAGTTTGGTGTCAATAAGGATAGGATGATCACATTCATTAAGGTATAACTACATTTCTAGTTCTTAAAATAAAATTTGATTATTTTTAGAGAACATCTTGTAGCAATTTTGGTGTTGTTACTTATGAAAAATCATAACACACTATTATTAAAAGTAAAAAAGAATAATTAGAAAAAATATTTGGAAAATCGTGAGAGTACAATTAAGTTAGTCACATATACTATATTTTTTGTTTTGTACGTCTAGTATTGAGATTAAAAAAATGACTTACTTATCTACCCTAATAAATAAGAATGGTTTTGCCACATGTCATTCTCTCATTCAATTGGCCACATGTCATTTTGTCATAATTTTGAGATATATTTATTTTCCACTTGTCATTTACTTTATTTTTTATTTCCAATATATCATTAATTTAACTTCCATAAATTAAACCTACCATAATGACTATTAATTTCAAATTTCAAATTCTAAATTTTAATTTCAATTTTAAATAAATTTACAGTTTAAACCTTTATGTTTAGCATTTTGTTATAATTTACCCGTTTAGTACGTAAATTTGATAACTAAACACATAATTTTAATTTATTTATTTTTTGCATGTTTTTTTTCTCATAATTTTCAGTTATCTCAAATTTCAAATTCAAATAAATTTTCCATTTAATCATTTATATTAACATTTTGTTTTAATCAACCCGTATAATATAAGGGTCACACACCTAGTAAATAGAAATAACAAGGAAATAGACAAAAAATTACAATACAAATAAGATTAAATTGCAAGTATATTATCCCTCTTATCCTCAAAACTGACGAATATATTTATATAGTTTTTAATCATCGTACGTTGCACAAGAATATAGTTATATAGTTTTTTTTAACGGAAAACACACACGTCCACACAATTATTTAACCCTTCTTTTAATTCTATAAATTGTGATTTAATATTTATAAATGAAAAAACAATGTTAATAAATGTATATAAAACATATATTGGTTTATGCATATAACGAATAACAAATAGTATAAAAAATAAATATTTGATGATTTTATTGACCATTTTAAGGTCTGTAAATTGTATATAAATTGTATGTTAGTTTATGTATTTAATGAATAACAAATATATGAAAAACATAAATACTACAATTTTTAATAACATAAAAATACTACAATGTCTACTATAACATTTGTAACAAAAAAACCTTATTAAATACTGATAAAATAATCATATCGCTATTATTAACTTTGAAATAATTATATTTATACGAAGTTAATATAAAAACTCATTATCGTATGTTTGATGCCTTTAAGGCGTACAACAAAAAATATTAATAACATTAAATTAATTATGAAAGAACACTTATCGTTCCAAGAAAAATCCGCATAGTAATAACCATGATGCGGCAAAACACTCTTTTTTTTTTCAAATATTCATATTTTAATTAAAAATATCTTAAAACACGTGATTGTTTGTGAGAAAACTTAGTTATATACTACTAATACGGATACAATGTATATAAATTAGATATCTTAAAACACGCGACCATGTTTTCATCGGATTTTGCGTTGGTAGCAGCTTGTACTGTGAAGGAAATTGTGCGTGGTAAAAGAGTATAACATTGTTGCGTTCAGTTAGCATTGAGAAGGACGTTGATTGGGTTCATGCAAGGCGGTTGAATGAGGTTAAGTATCTTTAGGCTGCGTGGTGCTGGTCGTGAGTTTCCAGGCGAATGATGGAATGTCGATAAGATCAATGTAATATTGGGAGCCTTCCAGACATAGGCTGTGGGCCTAGTGATCGTGATTGTTTATTTCTTCTATATGTGGTACTTTCGGTGTTGGTGCATTGTTGGAAGTCTGGAGACTCACGAACCAGCTAGTTTGGATAAAGTGAGCAGTTAAGGGTTGTTGGGAGTATCAGTCGTGCATCAGAAAGTCTCTTGCCGAGTGTTTGCATTATAAATCTTGTTTATTCGTGAGATGTTATTAGGGGTTTGGTTACCAAGGTTGGGTATAGGTTACGGAGTATCGAGTCATGAAGTTCATTGTGAATGCATCGAGTGATTTGCCAAGTGAGGGTACACCCCAGCTGATAAGGGTTGGATGCAATGTTAAAATTCTTGGATTGATCAGCTTTGCTCGTAGGAGTAGCGGTTGGTAATGGTGTGTCATGGAGTCAAGGATTTATTTAAGGTTTTTGATACATCTTATGGATTTGGAATTGGTTGAAATTTGCAATCGATGTGTTTTGAGTACTTCATTCCGCGTGTTTGGTGGTGTTCTTAGTCAAGGGCAAGGGGTAGGTTCAAAGAATGAATGAATATCAGTCCTGGAATATGGGTTCTAAAGTTTAGATCTGATGGGTTCTCGTTCTCGGGAAGCATATTGATATAGTTGATTTGATGATTGTAGTTTTGAGAATCCGCGACTTTGTGGTTCACACTAGAAGTTTGGTCTTATAGCTATGAAGTTGTGGAATATCCTAGCGTTGTACATGATTCTCTACAGCGGTTATATAGATGAGACTCGCGTTGGGAGTAACCTTGTTTTTGAGTGGAGGTTTCAACAACAGTAAATAGTAAGGGGTTCTGTTTTCCGGTTGGTTCTCGTCGCGATGGTGCAGTTATGTGAAGGATTATCATGAAGACGATTAGACGAGGTGGTTTAGAGCCGATCAAATATGTGGGTTTTCGGTTAAGGGTTCCATTGTTAAGTAGAAGCGAGAGCTGATTTCGAGGACGAAATCTAATTTAAGTGGGGGAGAATTATTACATCATGTTTCTTGTCATTTATGAGCCATGAACTAGAAGTCGATTGTGTAAGGTTTTGGTCCTTAAGGAGGCAAAGTTTAGTCCTTTTGGAAGGAGGTAATGATAGTTAACAGATTTTACCCTTTAATTGTGTTTTGGGCCGAAGGGTAGAAAGGGAAAAGTCACAAGCCGAGTTCTTGCATGGAATATGGATTTTTGCTTGAGAATTTTTTAGTCCAAGATATTTATATAATATTTTATAGCTCTTCAACACCTTTATGTGGTTATAAAGAACGTCGAAAATGGAGTTGGAATGAAGAAGCTACGACCGTTTGAAGTTAGGACGATTTTTGGGATAGTCGCGTACGTAGGGCGTACGTTGGGCGTACTAGGGTATCCTTAGTACGCTGGGCGTACGTGATCAATGCCCAAACCCTATTTTCATGGTTTGAGCCCTATTTAAGCTCCTTAACTTCCTCAAACCCACTCCATTCTTAGGCTCCACCTCTCCAATACCCTATCTTGCAACCCTAACCCTATTTTGAGCTTTGTGAGCAAAAAGAAGATGTTTTTAAGTGCTTTGGAGTGTTATTGGTTCACCTTGGAGAGGAAGGAACTCATTGAAGAAGAATTGGTTGCATTGGATCTTGTAGATCCACACCTTCTTCACATTGTTCTTTCTTCTGGAGGTATAAAGTTTGAATCTTGATGATGAAATTGTTAGATCTAGCTAGTTTTGGGTGTTATGAGCTTTTGGTTACTTTAAGTGCTTGAAGTTTAGCTCTTGAAAGTTTTTGACCTTGTTGTGGATAAAATTGGAAACTTTATCTATCTAAACATGATATTGATTCAGATCTAAAGGTTGGAGACTTGGACTTAATGGATTAAGTTGAAAAAGATGCACTTTTGGTCCCTTTGAGACTTCAAGACTAGATCTTGCTTATTAGGACCATTCTAATGGATAAAGTTGGAAACTTTATCCATTATGGAGCTATTAGGAACCATAAATATGTGATCTTGGTCCTTCTATCCCTTCCATCCAAGGATGTATTAATGGATTAATAAGTTAGACTTTTAGCTTTTGGACCTTCCCTAGCCATGGAAAGTTATAAATGTGGAAACTTTATGACTTAAGACAATGTTTTGAGGCTAGATATGAGTTTGGATGAAATGTCCTTAAGGGATTAAGTGCTTAATGGAAAGGATGGAACCAACTCGAGTATGCTGGGCGTAATTTTCGTACGTTGGGTGAACTAAACCATCTTGGGTACGTTGGGCGTTAGTTGAGTACGCAGGGTGTACTTAAACAACCTTGGAATTTGACTTTTGTTGACTCTTTTGACTGTTGACTTCTTGAACAAGTTTGACCTTGGGTCAAGGCTATTGATTAAGATGTTATCTGGTTATGGTGTTAGTGGATTCGCGGGAGCAAGCAGTGCAGAAGGGAACAACATATCGTAGTCTTTCAAGGTTCTTTGATTCAGGTGAGTTTTCCTCACTGTACTTGTGGGTCAAAGGCACCAATGTCGAACCACTAGGTTATGTATCCTGGTGTATACGATGTTGCTATATTGTAGTAATTTGTTACATCTGTATCCTAGTAATTAGAATGTTGCTATGCTGCAGTGATCTGTAGTGTGGTTGGGTTGAGAATGTAGTACTTTGTGCTGTGAGTCAACAAACCTGATAATGTTTATATCGATATGTTGTTATGGTTTACTGGGTTGAGGTAGACCAGCTGGTACTAAAGGCCAAGATACCCATGGCAGTTCGGATAGACTGAAGGTCTGCGAGGCGGTCCAGTCAGGCCGAAGGCCTGGAGAGCGGTCCAGATAGGCTGTAGGCTCGGTGCGGCGGTCCAGTCATGCTGAAGGCTCTGAGAGCAGTCCAGATAGTCTGTAGGCCGGTGTGACGGTCCAGTCATGCTGAAGGTTCTATATGCATGCTGTTGTTTGTTATGTTATGTGGTGGTATTTTGGGGGAACTTACTAAGCTTCATGCTTATAGTTGTTTGTTATGATTTCAGGTACTTCAGTTGATCGGGAAAAGTAAATGAGATCGTGCACATCTTCCTATTTTATGTCACTGGGTCTTGGGAAAACTCTGATTTTGAAATAATATTTTTGAAACAGTGACTCCTTTTGTAAACAATTTTGGTTAATGGTTGCTTTTGAAAATTTTAAATTTCTTTGATTTTTGGAGAGTTACAACAACATAAGAATCGCGTGACAAACTTGAACGACAACTATAATCGACAATGACAGTTATTAACACTTTTAAAAAACTGTAAAATTAGGAGATCATAGAGTACTTCTTTGTTTGTGGTTTATTTTAAATTAGGTCAGTTTTTGTTTCTATGTAATGAATCTTTTTTGTTTTATTTTATGGTATAAATCTTATTTTATATTTTTGTTATTTTTGTTTTTATATATTCATACAAAATAATAGAGAATTAATTTGTAAATTAATATCCATCCGTAGCTATGTAGCTTTGCAACAAAAATATTTCTACAAAATTTGCTATAGCAGTTTGTTGATAATTTCCTATGACTGTTGCTACAAAATACTTCCATGGATTTTACTAAGAAAATACGTCTATGGCAGGGGCGGAACATGACCATTATGATTAGGGGGCCGAAACCAAAACATCAAAAGAAATTTATATAAACAATTTTTTGTACCGAATTACAAACCCTTCAAGAGTATATTGTTTATTTATGTTGATGCGCAATAATACATAACAAAATTAATTAACAAAAGTTTTCAACTGTTATATATTCTAAACGTATATTGACAACTGGTTTTGATGATAAAAAGAAAACACAATTGTTAATACAACATATGTATATATACACATTATGACTTTATCCGTTTCGCTTTCTAACCAATAAATTGTAATAGATTTTAATGATTTTTTTATTGTTTACAGAAATCTTATATACGCTTAATAATTACCGGAATTAGTTGATTTTTTTATAATAAAGTAATACATGCTTCTTTAAGTGTGTTGCAGCTTTAAGTCCAAGACTTTTGTTTTTAAGTGTTTTGCAGCTTTAAGTCTAAACTTTTGTATGTTTAGTATTTTCATATAGATATACGGGATATACCCACTATTACAATCTTATTTAATAACTGTGAGAGAAAGAAAGATATTGAGAGGGAAGAGATAACTTACAACTTCTGATAGAGAGGAGACGAGAGAGAAATTAAAGCGACAACAAGCATAGTTTCAAGATTAGTAATCTAGTGAACACTAGATGAGAGAAAGCTCACGGAGAAAGAAAGAAATCTGGCGACCGGTGGAGAGGAAGCAAAGAGAGCGCATGGAGAAAGGTCAAGAGATGAACTTTCCGATGACTGTGTTATTCTTCGGGTAGATTTCAGAAATTCTTTTCTGTCGGTACCAATTATTTTTTAGGGTTTACTGATTTATTTAAACTCAAAGCTTGAGTTAATTGTAAACTAGATACGATTATGGTTTTTTGTAGAGTTTAACATTTACACAGTTGAAAGAAAGATTGTTTTGATTTGTTAGTGATTTTCCGATATATTTGTAATTTTGTTAATGAGTTATATTGTCTTCTGATTTGGTTGATAACTTTCCAAAAAAAAAAATTTAACTTATCTATAGACGCATGTAGAGCTTAAAATCAAGGGGGCCATTAGTCATTTTGATGAATTTTTATTGTTAAATAACCATATATGTACCTGTTCTAACCCTTAAAACCAAGGGGGCCATGGCCCCCTCTGGCCTCTAAGAGCATCCGCCACTGGTCTATGGATTGTGCTACAGAAACGTGGCAACGGACTTTGTTATGGAATCATGACTACGTAATTTGCAATGAAATATGTTATAGAATCTAGACCATAAATTTACCCATGGAACCAAGAATATTGAAGTTGCTAGTGACTCACCACCATTAATTTAGCTAGAGAGTTATCACCATAAATTTTGATAGGGAGTGATAACCACAGAACTTGCTAGGGAATCATCACCATAAATTTAACTAAAGAGTCATCACCATGGATTTTGCTAGGGAGTTATCACCATAGAATATGCTACAACGATATGCTTACAGAAGTTACTATGGATCCACTACAACATAACTTACGATGAAATAAATGGAATGAAATTAGCTACGGAAATAGGACTACAGAATTCACAATGGACGCACTACTACAAAATTCATAACATAAATCCTTTTGCAACAGATTCATTCCATTGCAAATCCACTTTTTCTTGTAGTGCAAAAAAAAAAAAAAAAAAGAAAAAAAGAAAAACAAACTATAACCTTTTTGGTCCACATATATATGGATTTCAATAAACAGAGTGCGAATTGCAATTTATTATCAAATACTTTTTGTTTAAACAACTAATACATTTTTATTTAAAACTAAAGATTATAAAACAGTAAGGAATTATCACATATACCATTCATTTAGCAAATTAACAACCCTAAAAAGAACTATTTGCATTTCTATCCAAACCATAATTTTTATGCATAGTAGAATTGTAGAAGTCATGCAATCCAATGGAATAAAAGAAATGCTACAAAAGCCAAGATCACATAATCTCCTGTGCACAACCTCTCTCCAACTCCTACATCACACATTAATCAATTAATATTTGATAATTGTTCTGTAATTAAGTTTTTATAAGTTAAAAATAAAAGTCAAATACTTGTACCCGAGCCGATTGGTGTTGGAGTCAACCCTGAATCGTCGTCAGAGAACTGAACATCATCATACCACAAACCACAACTCACTCCTAACATCTCCCACCCAGTTCGATTCATCACAAACCTTCGATAAGTCACTAAAAGCTCCTCCAAACAATTTTCACAATCCAACTTGCTCAAATCTCTACTACACTGACCCAACCCGTATCTCTTCCCATCATTCCCAGCATCAATAACATCAGTATCAAACATCAATGGTCGATCAGAAACATTCCTTCCTAATGCTTCCATCATCGCAAATCCTCTTGAAAACACTGAAGCTTCATCAAGTGTGTTTCCACCATAGCTGGATGACGAAGAGCTGTTCCAAAGTTCACCAAAGAAACTCTCGTTTGAGAACCTTAAACTGCACAAACTCGACCATATCACCAAGTCTTTGCTTTCGGGACAATCTCTTAAAGGTACGCTAATGGATTCGTTCAAACACTTGGAGCATGTGATAGGAGAAACATCTGCTCGACACCATGCAAGACCATACACTTGATTTGAACCAGTTCCGATGGTGGTATTCAGGAATCCTCCTTGAAGAGGTGAGTCGTTGACTAGAGAATCTAAAAGGGTTTTAAGGTTTGCTTGGTAGATGGTATTACCAGTTGTGTTTCCAGTTTGTGAGCATTCAGAACCCAAATGGAGAATACCGTTTACATGAACAAACCCTGTCATGACAAACAACATTAATGTGCATAACATAAACTTCTCCATCTTTGAATTGATGCTTTAGTTATTCTTAGAGTTTGGCCTATTAATAAGCTCGAATTTTGGATAATGAGTTGAATTAAATGGTAAACCATACGTGTTAAACACTTAAACTGAATTATGAAAGTCTAATTAACCAAGTTTTGGACATGGTCAAGTGACTAATTCATAACATAAGTCATAAAGGAATTTAAATATGATAAGATAATTAATAGTAAAACAGTTTAGTATTAAAATAAAGGCCCAGTTTATATTTTAACTACATATGTGGAATATTATGTTAAAATACTCGTCTGTGTTTGAGAATCATTAGAAAAAAAACCTATGCATTTACAAAACGTGTACATGTGAAGTGTCATATGTCCTACTTTCACCTTAAAAAAATCTGTGAAACTTTCATATATCCTACGTACTTTCACCTTAGATCCAAGCAAAGCTTTACTAATGACGGTTATCCTTTTTCGGGGAGACCAGATCAATGAGGATAGGATGAGTCACATTCATTAAGGTACAACTATATTTCTAGTTCTTAAAATAAAATTTGATTATTTTTCGAGAACTTCTTGTAGCAATTTTGGTGTTTTTACGTAAAATAGTAAGGAATTTTCGAAAAAGTCCTAAAATTTTACCGTAATTACGAAAAAATTCCAAACTAAAATTTGTTTACGAAAAAGCATAAATTACCGATAAAAATTGCGATTTGACCATTTTTTCCTGATTTACCGGTTTCATTACTTAAGTGTTTCGCTAAAGTCTCATTGTTTTACTATAATTTATGTACAAGTCCTAAATTAAAATTTAGTGATGATTTGACAATTTTCTCCATATAACATATATTTTATCGGTTTTATTACTGATTTGGACACCTAAATATTAAATTAGCTGATAAAATTTTAGGATAAAATTTAGTGATGATTTAGTCAAATCGCTAATTTTACCGGTAGTTATTAAATTAGGATAAAATTTTAGGATTTTTTCGAACCTTACCCAAAATAATAATACACTCTTATTTAGTAAAAAGAGTAATTAGAAAAATATTTGGAAAATCGCGAGGGTACACTTAAGTTAATTAGTCGCATATACTATATTTTTTTGTTTTATATACCTAGTATTGAGATTAAAAAACGAACTTCCTTATGAAAGAGAAATAAGAACCAAAGAAAATAGACCAAAAAAATTACAATAAAAATTAGAGTAAATTGCAAATTTTAATTTCCTGCTTTCCATCTTCTTCCCATTTTGGCAAAAACTAACAATACCTACCTTGGTATTTTAATCCAGCAATCATATTTGGCAAGAAGCCGTTGAGGCAGATGCCACAAAATTTGAAGTCTATTCTGTGAAGTTTCTAATGATCGTTACATATATTTTTCATGGATTTCATTCAATTTTTTTCTCAGGTTCAAGAATTGAACTTGTTGCTGCTACTAAGTTAGGATCTTAATCATTCATAGTATTAACGACATAAATGCTTATTTTTAGTAGTAAGTAATCGTCTAAGTAACTGATATTTTATTGGTTTAAGGCTTTAAGAAATCGATTATTACATGAATCAGAAAGTAAATTTCCATTGTTGGTGATGCAAAACACATAAATGATTTGATAGAAGTTTTTATGGACAAATAGAAGAAAGACAATAAAAAAATTGTCTTTTCCAAATCTTTGTTTTCCTTAACTTTCACATATTTTTTTGTTTTTGTTTTATTTTATTTTAATGATAGAATTGTCTTTTCCTTATTTTCTGAATTTCCATTATCTTATTTAGGAGGTTATTCAGTAAAATTTATTGTTGATTTGCGTTTTCCAACTTTGGTTCGTACCTGTCAAATTTAACATCTCTTTTATATAGGGTCCAATGTAAGCCTTGAAAGGAATCCTAAATCTCAGTAATAAAAAAACATTAAGTTTCTCTTTGTTTTTTTTGCTTTCGTTCAGTTAGAGAATAAAGTTGTAAACACTCATGAGGTGATCATTAACACTTTGTTGAAATTCTTCTGAGAAGGTTTAGTTTGAGTTGGCTGATTTCTATTCATAAGATTCCTGATATACTAATTTTTGATGAATCTAGTAAACATATCTTAGAAAATTAGCAATATCTTTTGCTCAAATGAAAATTGATTACTAATTACAACACTGAAACCTAAAAAAAAAAAATCAAAGATCTATCCATTGATGAAATCTGTAAAATCAAAGTACCTCCACTTAACCTAGACAAATATTCCCTTCCTTTCCTTTATATTCCGCTAGGAGTGCCCTAAGAAAATGAGTAAAATTTTCATAAGAGATGAAATGGGCTATAGAATGTACCATAGAGGAGTCTTGATTGGTGACAAGTGTTGCTTGGTTTAAGGATGATGGCAAGTTGACAATGTAGTCGTTAAGATAAGCCGGTGACGACCTATTTCTTCTTTCTCTAGTGGGTGTCAGATTCTCAACATTAATTTCTACTAACTCTTCTACATGCGTGTGTATATTGTTGGAATCCAGATGCATGCTATTTGAATTCACACTCCTACTATCAATGTCATCTTGCATGGTGAAATTATCCTCATGTATATTTTGACACACATCAATTTCTTCATGGCCCATTGATTCACTTTGGTTATCTTCTTCATTTGCGACAATTTCTTCATCAGTAGAGTTTTCATGGTTCCATGTGGGTGCCTATAAAATCTCGTCGTCTTCATTTTTAGTTTTCAGTTTTTCTTTATCATGCAGAAATATATTTTCAACAAATTTTACATCTCTTGATACCACCATTTTCTTGTTCTTTATATCAAGAATTTTGTATTCTTTCGTGCCATGTGGAGTGTAATGTGTCAATGAAAAACCTTTGTTACAAAGAATATAATGAAAAAAACAGCTCAAACGACGTTTGTATAAAAGAGTTATAAAAGGTTAAAATTAATTTTTTTTCGAAGATAATTACAAAAATCAAGGTTGTTTTTGACATTTTTGAAAATTTTGTTTATTTTGTGATTTTTTTAGAACGGTTAATATGGTCATTTTCTCTTATTACAATATGGGTAAAAAGAAAAAGGTAAAAGATATATTAAAAAAAAACAAAATTGCAAGTTTGGTTCCTACCGTATGTCAAAAATTAAATGTTTGGTCTAAAAAGTTTTAGAGTTGCACCAGTGATTCAAAATAAGAATTTTGTTGTAATTTTGGTCACAGAAAGAATTTAAATGAGTTAGAATGACTATTTTGCCATTATTCATTGCTTTTATTATTTATTTCATTTTTTTAAATGAAAAATAAAATAAAAATTCCTCCCCCTTGTCTGTATGTGTGTGTGTTTGATAAACACCCATGAGCATATTCATAGATTCAAGAAACACCAAAGAACATCTTCTGCCACCACCACCATCTGCTACCTCCACCTCCATCTCCACCTAAACTTTTTCTGCCACTTTATCTCTGCCAAAATCATACGAAATCAGGTAAACACACACAAGCACACATACGAAATCAGATGAACACATACACAATCGAAATCTGATGAACACATATACACGAAATCAAATTAGATGTACACACATGAAATTAGATGAACGCACATAAGCACGTACACAAAATCAGATGAGCATACACACACACTCGAAATCTAATGAATAAACACACGAAATCAGATGAACACACACCCTAACCAAACAAGAACCTCTTGATAAATAGATCTGAAGCATATTTGACAACAAAAAGAAGTTCGAACGGAAAAGAAGCATATCTATGTCACCCCTTTCTTAGATCAGAAGTAGATCTAGCAAAAATCGTAGGTCCCTTCACTATCGTTTCTTTTGAATCGATCGAGCTCTAATCGATCACAATCTTACCCTCATTTGTTGAATTCAAAATCATGTAAGTGTTAGTTGGATTTTCAAGGGTGATTGGTTTCTGGGTTCAAAACCAAAGCAAATGATCAACATTAGAGATGAATAAAATGAGTTATTGTTCTTTAAAATAGGAAAAAATAGGTGTTTTGTAGATTTGGAAAATCGACTAGAGAGGGGTATTTTTTTTTGTAAAGAAAATAAAAAAAAATTAAAAAGGCAAATTCATTGTTTTACATGTTTTCAAATAATTTTCACAGGTGCGACTCAAAAACTTTTTGGACCAACGTTCAAATTTTGTCATGCGAGTGTGCCAAAGTTGTAATTGTGTCATGAAGAAAAGTAAGATGGTCATGAAGTTGGAACCACGGATGCAACAAATGCAAAATGCAAACCACAAGGACAAACAAGTCAAAATGTAATACTAAGACCAAACCTGTGAATTTAGACAAACTATAGGACCAAATGTGCAATTTACTCTGTAACATATATTAATAACACTTATTATATTAAATTATATATTTGTATTGCGGGTTAAAAAAAAAAATTATATATTCAATAAAATCCAATTTTTTAGAACATGAGTACCACGTTCGTAAAGAATAAATACATAAGTCTTCAATTTGAAAAAGAAAACAAATAGAATTCCATTCTACAATGGAATCAAATTTCATAATTCAAAATTTTCTTCTACTTCTGTTGCTGCAGTTCCTTCATCTCGCCGCCGGCCAAATCAACGATTTCCCTATTTTCCGATGCAGAGACAACGGTAATTTTACGAATAACTCCACATACGAATCAAATCTCAAAACTGCCCTTGCTTCACTACCCTCCGCCGCTTCCACGCGCTACGGTTTCTACAATACCTCCGCCGGCGTAAGTCCAGATACCGTCAACGCCGTTGCTCTCTGCCGCGGCGATGTTACATCGGAAGCATGCAAGGATTGTATCAGCAGCACAGTTCTCCTGCTAAGACAGACCTGTACTAACAATATAGAAGCCCTCATTTGGAGCTTGAATTGTACTGTGCGCTATACAAATCGTAGTTATTCTTCAGTTGTCGAGGAGCGTCCTAACGCCGATGTCTCAAGTTCCGTAAACGCATCGGATATTGACGTTTTCGGCAAGACGTTGAGAGATTTAGTAGGAAGATTACGAGTAGAAGCTGCCGGAGGAAACTCCCTTCGGAAGTTCGCCACCGGAGATGTCGGTTTTGGGACAGATTCGTCGAAGATTTACGCTATGGTGCAGTGTTTGCCGGATTTATCTTCTTTTGACTGCAATTCGTGTTTGTCGATCGTATTCCGGGAGGCTCAAGGCTGCTGCGACGGCGACATTGACGTCGGTGTTTTTTATCCGAGTTGTTTCGTTAGGTATTCGAATGCGTCGTTTTATAATAATCCTCCGGCTATCACGCTGCCGTCTGTGCCGCCGTCTTCAACAAACTCGTCGGCAGTTCCAGGTACGCGTCGTATTTTTGGAGTTTAAAGAATTCCATTTTAAATCTTTCTGTATTATTGAATTGTATATATTTATATTTATAAATGTATAAATATAATTAAATAAATTTTTTAACTTAAACCAGAAACTGATTATTCAAATTCTAATTAAAAACTTAAATCATGGGTTCAAAATTTATATAGTGATTAGGGAGTAAGTTTCTTGCATAACAATCTATTAATTAATACGTTATAATTTCTATGTAATGTAACATTTGTCTGTAACTCTGTATTATTTGTTTTTGATACAGAAACTAATTACAATAATTAGGACAATGAATTAATGAACATTTTGTCAAGTTGTCTTACTAATATTCTATAATGATTACACAAATGGACTATTGAAGCAATGCATGTCCTGCTGTAAAGACCAAATAATCATGAAGTTGAAGATAACATATAAAAATAAATTATATCAAATCATGTCTAAAGTAAATCTTTCACCCGTATAAAAAAAGAATACAAATTATTCATAAATGAAAAGTTACACGATTTTTTTTCCTAAAGAAACGAGCGTGAACTATGAAGATGCCATAGCAAACTGCAACCTATAAAAACTGAATTAGTCACAAGTTGTAATTAGATATTAATTTATATCTGACCAAAAATACTAATTACGATTATATAATGGATAGTGATTACTTTGTAGTTTGTATGTTGTTGTATTAGGTGGAGTTGATACCTTTTTAGAAAATTAATTTATATATATAGCGAATAACACACATGTACATATGCGTTATAAAAATACTTATTTGGAATATTTGTTAATTAATAAAACAAACTTCACAAAGTCTTTCAAAAATATTCTTTAACGACTATATATAGATCAACATTGAAACACTGAGCATTAATTAAGATATAATAAAGAAAACAACTATAAATAAACGTACTTTAGCAACTATAAATAATATACTTTTACGACTATAGATAAACATTGAAACACTGAGGATTAAGATATGATGAAGAAAACAATTAATTAAGCCGCCCTAAATATTTGAGTAATAGTTATGATGTGGACGTATATATATTAATTATTTATAAACATTTTTTTTGTTCGTAATTAATAAGTAATGTTAAATTTTGCATGCATGCAGGAAAAAAACGAAAGTCGTCAAAGAGTATTTACATCATCGTTCCTGTTGCATGTGTTTTCGGTGGGATGCTCGTAATTATCGGGTTATATTTTTTTATAAAAAGAAGGAGATCAAAGAATAATATTAATGCTGCTGTTGATTCTGCTACAAAAAAAGAAAGTGGGACTACTGCATTTTCGTCTCTAGTTATGAGCGAAAATCACAACCACAGTTCCAATTTATCGCAAGTTGGGTCAGGTATATATATAAGCATAGTAATTGGTTATTATATTATATATATACTAATTGATGCTCAATAATTAATTGTTTTATTAATTAAATATAAATGTAGTTGAAATGGAAATGGGTACATTAGGATCTCTACAATTCGATCTGGCTACAATTGAAGCAGCCACGGATAATTTCTTTGATGGAAAAAAAATTGGTGAAGGCGGGTTTGGTCCGGTTTATAAGGTATATTATTATTATTATTATTATTATTATTATTATTATTATTAATATTATTATTTCCATATAATATTTGGATCTTAAAGATTAAATATTACACTTGATTGTTCATTTAATTAATAGAACCACATATTGCAATGCAGGGTGTTCTAGCCAATGGGATGGAGGTGGCAGTGAAGAGACTATCAAAATCATCCGGACAAGGTTCACAAGAATTCATAAACGAAGTCATTTTAATGGCAAAGCTTCAACATCGAAATCTCGTGAGACTTTTAGGGTTTTGCCTTGATGCGGATGAAAAATTACTCATCTATGAATACGTATCCAACAAAAGCCTCGACTATTTTCTCTTTAGTAAGCCAAAACACCAAATTCCATTTATTTTTAATTTTTTTTTTTTGTAAGAATTTGTTTTTGTGTGTCTAATGTATTTTTTTAATACAGATCCAAACAGACATGGGCAATTAGATTGGCCAAAACGCTACAAAATAATATTAGGGGTTACAAGAGGAATGCTCTATTTACATGAAGATTCACGTCTAAAAGTCATTCATCGTGATCTCAAGGTTAGCAATATTTTGCTAGACATGGATATGAACCCCAAGATTTCCGATTTTGGTCTAGCGAGAATCGTGGGAGCGGATCAAATTGAAGCAAATACTAATCGAATTGTCGGAACATAGTAAGTTTTTTAAAACTCTTTTTTTGGTAATTTTAATGTCATCAAACATTTTAGGTAATTAAGATTAACGATAGTGAGTCGAATGTTTTTACAGCGGTTACATGTCCCCTGAGTATGCAGTGCACGGACATTTTTCAGCGAAATCGGATGTGTTTGCTTTTGGGGTTGTTGTTCTTGAGATCATCACAGGGAAGAGAAGTTCACGCTTTTATACCGAAGATAATCATGACGATCTTCCACATTTTGTAAGTTTTTCCTTCTATACACTTCTTTCTTGCCCTATTATATATATTAATCTCTTTCCAACAATCGTTGTACAAACTAATTGTAAATACATATTAATTATTATATTTAAAGTTTTAACATATGGTTATGTCCCTTGAAGGCTTGGAAAAGCTGGATAGAAGGAAGAGCAATGGAGCTTATGGATCCAACAATGGTTGAAACTTGTTCTAAAGATGAAGTTATGAGATGCATCAACATAGCGTTGCTATGTGTGCAAGAAGATGTGGATGCAAGGCCTTCAATGGCTTATGTTTTAAACATTCTCAACAATTATTCCATCGATCTTCCAACTCCCACAAGAACTGCACATTATCTTCCTAAAAGACACTCAGATTCTTCAACTAGCAAGTCGGTGTCTAAGTCAACGGATAAATCACAGATCACTGAAGTACATGGACGGTAACGACCGTTTTATATATATATATATATATATATATATATATATATATATATATATATATATATATATATATATATATATATATATATATATATATATATATATATATATATATATATATATATATATACATATATATATATATATATATATATATATATATATATATATATATATATATATATATATATATATATATATATATATATATATATATATATATATATATATATATTCATCCTTTATAAATACGTTCATGTTTATTTTGATTACAATATAATCGGGTATTATATCAAGTCATGTAACATCTTTTTGTTTTATAGAGGTTTTTTTTACGGTTGCAAATAATAGTTGTTTCTATAGTATATCTCGAGTGTTGCACTTCGTTTAGAGGTCCATAACATCGTCCCAACGTCAGCAACATGAAAAATTTAAAATATAAATATAAACCTCTATTCATTATCTATAAACCTTTTGCAAGTTTATAAATATGTCTCACATATTTATTTATTTATTTAACATACAAATTTTATATCAAACATAATACAACACCAAAATACTTCTATAATTTTGTTATATGTTTTAACAAAAGATCATTATTGATTGTTTTATAAAACCATAATGTTAATTAATATTTTTTTGAAAGAGCTAAATCACACAATTTTTAAACTACGAGACTTGAATCTTCAACCTTTTGAATGGATGCATCTTTCCAACACATATGATATGAGACATTCGTCTACATGGACCACTCCATGCCACGATGGTCCATGCCATCGTGGCATAAACTTCCTTACACTATGCAACCTACTTTTTAATGGGCGGATATATCATTTTGAAAAACTTGCTATAATGAATATTGTAACAAATCCAATTCTGTTTATTAGAGCAAAAGCTAATCCGCGTTCGAGAAACAAGAAACGAGTGTTTTTTTTGAACTACAATGAAATGAACAGACTTGACCCGCAACCATAAGATCAAAACAAGCCAAAACCTTAACTTTTACTCGAGCGTGTTCGGCAAAATTTAGCTGGTAGCAGGTAGTGGATAACTTGTAGTGTTTTGTTGAACGCTACATGAAGTAGCATTTGGATTTGGAGCGTTTTGTTTAAACTAAACGCTAGAAGCTTGTAGTGCCAAACAAGGTTTTTTGTTCAAAACGGAACGTTTTGTCAAACGATAGAAACTAAAAGTTCTCAAACGCTCCGCTCCAAACACGCCCCTTGTGTTTTTAAAAGGAAAAGAGAATACAAAAACACAAACTAGCAAGATTTAGAAAACTAAACAACACTAGGGAGCAGCAGGGCAAACCTACACTGGGTAGTGTGGGCAGCAGCCCCCACAACAAAAATAATAATTAAAATTTGTTTTTTTTTTCAAAAAATAATATAATTTTGTCCTTTAAAATGTTTTTATAGGAAGGTTAAGTTTGTTTTGACCCCTTGAAAATTTTGATCCGTTTTTTTTTGGTTGTTAAAACTTTTTTTTGCTTCTTTTTCGATAATCTTCTGGCCTGCCCCTGCCAAGAAGATCAACACAATTAACAAACAAAAGGCGAGAAACAATCATAAAAAAGAAACAACAAAACTAAGCAAAGAATGTCATGACCAATATAGGTACGACCTCTCAGCAAGGCGTCCACTTTAACTTTTCCAATCCTAACTCGCAACCATATCTTGGACACTATGTTATCCGAACTCACAACATTAATGATCATATTTGTACTATTGATTTCTATCATGTGCTCCACAAGGTTCCACCGTTCCTCGAAAACACTCTAAGGTGCATTTAGGTATCTTACATAAGACTCAAGATATTTCCCATTTCAAGGCAGAACTGGCTAGCGATGTCAAAAATTCTTGTGGGACCCCAAACCCATACTAGGTATATTTGTTAAAAAAAATCAGAGGCAGGAGCAACGTTAACCCACTATCTTAATTTCGGGAGTAGGGGCCCCGTTTACACACAAACACACACACACACACACACACACATATATATATATATATATATATATATATATATATATATATATATATATATATATATATATATATATATATGGGGGATATTTGTTAAAAAAAATCAGGGACAAGAGTAGGGACGAGAGCAACGTTAACCCACTATCTTAATTTCGGGAGTAAGGTGGGAAGTACCTTCCGGAAACCCCAATAAGGGCCCCGTTTATATATATATATATATATATATATATATATATATATATATATATATATATATATATATATATATATATATATATATATATATAGTAACGATTTTGAGCTTCTAAAATTTAAAAAAAGAAAATCGTGTTTGTAAGTTGTTAGTATAACATTTTTGTTTTTAACATGTAGAATTATGTTATAAGTAACTTTTTTTTACCCAAAAAATTGTAACGCCTATTTTCCACGAGGGATCATTGGAGGGTTTTGAAGGATTAAAGGTAATGTTTTCGGGAAAAACCTTGTGACACGATGTGGTGATTGGAGCACCACGACATGGCATGCCAAATGCATGAAACGCGTGCCTGGATGGCTGCTATAACGTGGAGCGGTTGCAGCCCAAACCCATGATTTTTAGGATTTTCTCCATATTTAAACACCTAATCTCAAGGATTAAGGCACCCTCTTTAGCCTCCAACCCTTCCAAACAAAACCCTAGCCTCCATGAAGATTTGAGAGCTTGTCTTTCGATTTGAAGCTTATTTCTTGGATTTTTGGTGGTACTTGAGAAAGAAGGAAGTCACAAGGAAGAAAGAGATCAAGAGGCAAGCTTGGATCCAACATCCTCTTCAAAAATCTGAGTTTTTGGAGGTATAAAGTTCATACATTGGCCATTATTTTTTCTCGTTTAAAGTATGAGCTCATTTTTGAGGATTTTGGTCCATTTGTTGGATGCTTTGGAGTTGAAGAATTTCAGAGCTTGTGGATGGTCTCTAATGGTCATTATTCTGAAAAATGAGAAAATGAGCCATGATTGGAGTCCCTTGTGTCCATGATCAAGTTTTGATCCCATTAATGTAACGCCCCATTCCTGGTACGCATCACTTTAATTAATATTCATTTTTGTAAAAGCTACTCGACGAGTTGGTAGCCCTAACTCGTCGAGTAGATGCCAAATGGGATGCAAGATTTAAATGGTCTACTCGGCGAGTCGAAGCCTGGACTCGACGAGTAGGTCTGTTAGGAGGAAACTCTATTTTCGGGGTTTTGCACCTATTTAAGCCGCTTAACTCCTTTTGGGCCTCCCTTACGAGCCTCCCTATCCTCCAAAAACTGCAATCCGTTGTGAGCTTCTCCTTGAGTGATTGTTGAGATTTTGAGTGTGTTTTTGTGATATAGAAGAGAGTTGGAAGAGCTTGGATCCATCAAGCTTGTGGAGAAGATCAAGATCCAGGATCTCATCCAGACTCTCGAGGACATGCTATGCGCATGCGTGTTAGATTTCAGTGGCAGTCAGGATATGTATCTTCCGTTAGCGGAATTTTCGTATAACAATAGTTACCAATGCCATCATAGACCGACCTCGTTTTGAGATTCTCTATAGGAGGAAGTGTAGGACCCTAATCTATTGGGACGAGGTTGGTCAGAGAGTCATGGGCAGTACGGAGGTGATACTCAAGACCACATAGAGGATCTAGCAGGTCCGGAACGGGCTCCAGACTGCTCAGAGTCGGCAGAAGAGCTACGCTGACAAGAGGCGTTCAGACTTAGAGTTCTAGGTAGGTGACATGGTCCTCCTGAAGGTGTCACCCTGGAAGGGTGTTATCAGGTTCCGGAAGCGGGGCAAGCTGGCCCCCAGGTTTATTGGTCCGTTTAGGGTGTTGGCCCGGGTGAGTCAAGTTGCTTACTGTTGGATTAATGTCTAAGTCCATAACTATATTTGGTATGTACTTGACCCGACCCGGCATGGTCCATTTGGGTTGCACTTCACTGACACAATTTATATGGATAGTCTTTTGAGAATAGTATATTTATGATTTATATTAATATATTGTAAGTTCTAATATATAATCATATTATTTAATTAGTATTGATCAAGAATTAATTAAGTGATCAAAAGGAAATAATTAAATATGGACTCTTATATATATATATATATATATATATATATATATATATATATATATGTGTGTGTGTGTGTGTGTGTGTGTGTGTAGTGGACCAAGTTCATTTAGGTTGGGATAAGTCTTCATGGATAATTCATGGAGCTTTAACCCATGGATCCTAGGAAATGAAAGGTCATGGGTATTAGGGTTTAACCCTAATCCTCCACACTATATAAAGGGTCTTATGGTTCATGAAATTGGGCTAGTGGCTAGTGTGGATACACTAAAGAGGGAAATAACCGATTTCATAAGTGTGAGCCAAGTATCCATATTCTCTAAAGGTTTTCTAAGGTGTTTTGGTGATTTGTGATTCCACTTGAGGCTTCCACACTATTGGGGCTAAGCTCTTAAAGTTCAAGACTTCAAGCTTCATTAAAAGGTATGTATTCTAACTTCTTATATTACCCAAGTATCAAGGATTGTATGCTAGATAGGGTAATACCTTGGAATATTCATATTTGCATGTATAATAGAGAAAACATAGATCCAAGGTATTTAGGGTTGCATATACACTTAGGAGTGTTAGAATGCTCAAAACCCAACAGTGGTATCAGAGACTAGGGCTGTTTTCGATTATACTTGATGCAAACTGATTTTTTGAAGCCAATAATCTGTCAGGACCTAAAACTCGATGAGTTTTGGAGGAAAACTCGACAAGTCCATGTATTAGAGCATGAACTTGACGAGTTCCATGAACTCGACGAGTTTGTCTCCCATAATGCATATCTTCATGCTTTTTGACTGGAATTGGACTAGGAACATTACCAAAAGCTGTTTTTGGACTTGTAAACCTATTTTCGATGTAGTAATGTTCATACTAATCCAATTTCAAAGATAATTGTCAATAGATTCATGTTTTGTATTAGTTTAAGTGTTATGCTAATTACATGAAAAAAGTTTGATTCCAATTGTATTGTTCATATGAGTTGCTTAGATTAATAGAAAAGGTTGATTGATTATGTGTCTTTGATCCATTTTAATCTAAGAATTGATTCTAAAATGTGTTTGTGTAACTTGTCCTCAAGTTACATGAACAGTCACATTAAAGTTTCTTAAAATTCATAAAAGTTGGCAATGGTTACAAAATGAAGAGTCTTGTCCTCATTAAATGGTTTTATGACTCCATAACTTGTCCTCAAGTTATGGAGGTTCAAGAGTCACTTCATTAAATCATTAAAATGTGTAACCTTAATTAGTTCCATAGGTTACAAAGAAGAAGAGTTACATTCTTTAATAGTTTAAAGTCTTCCATAACTTGTCCTCAAGTTGTGGACTCGAAGAGTTTTAATTAAAACTACTTTAAACACATAAGTTATGGAATTAATTAGTTTTGAATATTTTCAAAACTTGCCCTCAAGTTTTGGAATTTGAAAAGTTTTCTCTTATTAATACTTTAATTCCAAGTTTAGCCCTTAGAATTTTAAAAGTTAAAATTCAACCCTTATACTTTATAATATTATAAGTTAATAATATATATATGTATAAGAGCAAGTCAGTCTTACCATTAGTAGGCCTCATTCACGAAGTCGGTTTATAAGGGGGGGGGGGGTATAAGGTTACTGCCTATAAAATGGCAGTTTAATGGGTGTCCACTCTCACCCACCGCTTCTTTGACTGGTGGAGAGTCGTTAGCCGAACGGGTAGGACAAAGACTATAAATTCTCCCTTCATTAAAAGTATTAATGATAAATACTAAGTAACTAAACCTTTTATAAATACCTAATCTTAGTTACTTAGGAAAATGTGAATAAGGTGCTAATCCATGAAATTACACTTTGCACCTTGTTTAAGTCGGTTAGTGGAGCGTGTGTGGTTAACCGGCACACTAACTCGTATTTAACAAGGTAGGCAAAGGGTAACTTAATGTTTATCATAGTATCGATGGAGTGTGTTTGGTTAACCGACACATCGATTGAGGGGTAAACACTTAAGGGTACCAAGTAATTTGCATGGTTACTTCACACCTTGTTTTGTGATCCTCGGCATCCCAGTCACAAAAACTGAAGGGCACACTCGAGATTGAAACATGCCATTGAACAGTTCAATGAATATCAAAAGATCTAGGAGTTTCAAATCCAATTAAAAAACCTAATAATTATTTCGTTTTTCATGGTGGAAATTGGTGAATCGTCATTCACCCACCTTCAAATATTTTATAGCTTGGATTACGGTATCCCTCTTCCAAGTTATAAAATAGTTTGTTCGGTCCTAGCCTTAATATTTCATATTGGGTGTTATATTAAGGACTTAAATCAACTTTACTTGAATCTCTCCCATTGTAGATGTCTAGTTCAGACATCTATGATCTTCCCAAATCTCTTGGAACTTCACTTCCTCCACCTCCTCCAATTATTCTCCCCAACCTACAAGTTCAAGGTCACTCAAGCCCTATTGGCAAGGCAAGGTCTAGGTGTGATCACATCTTGGAGATGAATTCACATATTGACAAGCCGGGAGAGTTGGGTGTCAAAGTCTTGGAAAAGTTGGTGGTTCAATCACTTTCTAAGTTATTTTTTGACTACTATGAAACAGACTATGACAAGACCCTTAATGATCTTATCTATTTGCTTGGTTCTGCCGAATCAACAATGATTTGTAATGCTAGTAAATCAAATTTGATTAGAATATCGAGTTCCCAAAACTTTATGGACATTGAAAATGGTGACACTGGAAATCCAGAAAAAGCATTCTCATCCCAATGGAAATGGATCGGCCATAGTCAACTCGGTTGACCAAATGGTAAAGAGAAAAACTAAGCCTGTGATAGTCCCATGTACCATTACCAAAGGGTCCATATGTTAAAGTTCCAAAAGGAAAGGGCATTGGTTGCGAAGTTTCCAAATTTACCTGAAAGATCATAAGGCTGGTAAAGTCAATAAGTATGACTCTACTTCAGGTAAAGTCCACCATCTAACCCTGTTAAGTTCCCAGTTGATGATTCTTAATACAAAATGTGACTCGGTTGCATTTTGATATTTAGCAGGATCAAGCAAAGGGAAGGAAACTTAAAGGAAGAGTATGCTGAATTTGATCGCGAAGATGGATTTCTTTCTCTTGGTTGAAGATCGGATTCTTGAGCTACTCTTAAGAGTTATGATAGATTGCTAGGAAACATGTAATAGCATTGTTTTATTTAAAGTTGCATTGTAAGGGAAAAGTTTTTCTGCATTTTGATAAATAAATAAAAATTTGTTTTACTTTATTTTATATCTCCTTACAATGGCATTTATGAAAACTTGATGTCTGTATGTTTCTAGCAACATTGGAAAAATTAACTTGATTCTTTCATTTGTGGTAGTGTCTAAATTTACCAAGTAAGGAAAGATTCTCATCACCTAAGTTTCAATTGGACCGAAACTTGGAATCATACAAGGTGTTTAGTGTGATGTATGAGAATTTTCAACTTTGGAAAAATTAAGACTAGTTCCGTGGTCACATGTATATGTGACTCAAGATAAGGACTAAGGGATCAAGTACACTTGTCAAAGTCCACCACAAAAGATGGATAAGACTATTCGTCATGATTTACTAAGGTTTAGTAAATATGATTATACTTACATGCTTAAGTATAATTCTGACACATTGGAAAAGTTTCAATGTATGACAGAATGAATAAGAAGAATCAAATTAGGCAGAAGGATAAAAGTTTCTCAAATCTGAAAAGATGGGAGAGTACTTTAGTATCATGTTTTAAGATCATCCTAATGATTTTGAGACCTTATCACAATTCATCCTCTAAGTGCATTCTGATAGTTAAGAAGAGGAGTTATGAATTGTTGAAGTGGTTAAATCAAGAAGATGATTCATAGGGTGACTCAACGAGTTGAATCGCAATTTTAGGGTTTCTGAGTTCTAGAACTCGGCGAGTCAATAGGCTGACTCGGCGAGTTAGGTCAGCCTGAAAGGTTGACTTTTACCAGGATGTTGACTTTGACTAGGGGTAAAATGGTCATTTTACCCTAAGAAGAATTATCAGATTTTGATTAAGTGTTGTTATGGAATTGAGAGCCGGATAGTCGCTGGAGCAGCAGACAGGAATTCCTTACTTGAGTTTTCAGCAGTCAGTCATACGAGGTGAGTTCCCTTTTAGTAGGAACGGGTCCAAGGCACCAAGGCCGACCCGTATATGTGATATGTTAGTAGTCGAGTGTGGACGGGGCCTGAATCTTGTAGAAATTTAGTGTGGGTGGGGCCTGAACCTCATAGTATTATTTGAGTATAGTTATGTGATTGCTTGATAGATATACTTGTTGTCTGTGTGATACTTGTATGCTTGTTAGTAGCGGAGTGTGGGTAGGGCCGGAATCTCCTAGATAGAGGAGTGTGGGCGGGGTCCAAATCTCCTACACAACAGAGTGTGGGCGGGGTCCGAATCTCCTAGACAACAGAGTGTGGGCGGGGCCCGAATCTCCTAGACAACGGAGTGTGGGCGGGGCCCGAGTCTCCATGAGAGTGGGCGAGGCCCGTATCTCCTAGTTGCATGATATTTGTATGGTATGTGGTAATTGGGGGGGCGGGGGGTTGGGGGAGCTCACTAAGCTTCGTGCTTACAGTTTTTAGTTTTGGTTTCAGGTACTTCCACTAGCAAAGGGAAGGGCTCAGGATGATCGCATGGCACACACCACAATTTTTAGCCTGGGAGTTCTACTCTGATATTTTGATATGAGCTTTTCATATGTGAAAAATATTATGATACATTGTGAAACATGATTCACGATTTTATTTATGATTATGGATGTTTCATGGTTTTAACAATGACTTTAAAACAAAATTTTTGGACCGTATTTTTGGAATGTTTCAATTAAGGACTTAATGGACATAGGTTTTTAGATCTAGTTTTAGAATGGAGTCCTAGTGGATAAAGTTGGAAACTTTATCCATTAAATCATTGAAAAGAAGTAGATATGAAGTTATGGTTTTAGTTTTAGAAGGATTAAGAACTTAAAGATGAATATGGTAATCTTCCAGTTCCCACAACATGGCAATGGGCTTGCCACGATGTGGTGGTTCTCTGCTTTACAACTGTTTTGTCATGGTATTCCCACGACGTGGCCAAGAGGTTCCCACATCGTGGTGAGCGTTGACTTGGTTGACCATTAAACATTGACTTATTTGGGTCAAAATTGAAGGAATTGGGTTATTGATTAGGAATTTATCTGTATTTTGTGTCATTCAGTTCACGAAGGTGATCAGTGCAGGGAGTGACGAAGTTGCTACGTTTTCGAGTCTGCATTTCAGATGAGTTTCCTCATTATATTACCTACATTGTAGCAGGGTTCATGCTAGACTAGTTTAGTCTTATTGCAGATTACTGTTATGTGTATATACCGAGTTGCGGATAGCTCAAAGAGTGATGAAAGTCCGCAGGGTTTCTGATAATCCTTAGGTATGTTACGACATAAGGGTAGTGATATGATGTTTAGAGTAGCAGGATGGTATGTAGGTGTCTAATACAATGCCCTAAAGGTTGTATATAGTCATGTAGGATATCCTGAGAACTCTTGATATATGCTTTCTTACCTATTCCTTGTTTCGCTGTGAATTTACAGTGGGATCACATTTTCGACTGTCTATCTCACCTCTGGCTTCATATAGTTATGTATTCATTAGTAATATGCTAATGGTGGTGTAGAGTACTACATGAAGCCCGATATATTGTAGTGATCTGTTAGACAGGTAAACTAGTATAGATAGTTTTCATGTGTTTATGATCCTTTTTGTTGATTGCTATTATATGTGTATCTGAGTTGCTGATAACACCAAGACTGTTGTAACCCATATGGTTGCTGTGAGCCTATAGGACTATTGATAGTCCTCATGACTGCTAATAGTCCTTGGTTGTTTGATAACCTATAATTGATTATTATGTTGTGATGTATGTGATATTTTGGGGGAAATCACTAAACTTTGGCTTACAATTCTAAATTAAATGTTTTCAAGTATCAGTGGTGAATGTGGGAAGGTGAAGGCATGGTTTTACACACTCATCAGCAACATTAGAGATTCCCTATTTATTATATCACTCTAGTTTTCATACAACTATATTTTGGAACAAATGAGTTTTCATAACTTGGGTTTTATGTAAATGGTGATTTTATCTTATTTAAAAATGAGCAAATTGTTTGTGAAAATAGGACATTACAAATAGCTTCTTTTAGCCAAGAAAAATTCTTTTAGCACAATAAAAAGAGAACCCAAAATCAATCGGAGGTGGGGGAATGGGAGCGGGGACGGGGGTTGGGAAGCTGGAGATTTTGGAGGCGGGGCAGGGGAACAAATGAATTTTGGGGGTGGGAACGGGGGAAGAAACCCCTATCCCATTTGGTGCCCATTGACATCCATAGGCATGATACATTCTGCTCATATGTGCTACAACTTTGGTTACAAAGGTTATTAGGGTCTTGGTTTATGGATAGATTCTGAAATCAAAAGTCCCTCCAACTTAACCAATCACTACTAGAAAAACAGCTTTTTACGACGCTCATTGCGTGTCATAAAAAGGCTCAGACGACGCGCAAATGCGCGTCAAGGAAGGCCCTGTCATAAAAAGAAACGACGCGCTTTTGCGATGCTCATTTACGACGCATGTTTACGACACACAATGCGTATCAAGGAAGGCCCTGTCATAAAGGAAGATGACACGCATTCGCGTGTCGTAACCTTATGACGTGCGTGTTAATGACACGCAATGCGTATCAAGAAAGCCCCTATCAAGAAAGGCCATGTCATAAATAAAGATGAAAACATTTTTGCGTATCATAATTTAAATGTTTAAAAAAAATATTATTTATAGATTTACTTATTTTCAAATTAAATTTGTATTTAATGTTTGATAATAGAAAATAAAATATCATATACAAAAAATAGAATCCATTGCATAAATTTAATGTCATACAAATAATCGTTCTATGGAAAGATAAAACAAATCAATAGAAGTTGTAATAAAAATTTACAAATGAATTAGATACAAAAAATACAATCCATTGCCCCTTTGCTTATTCAAGATCAACCTGCAAGTAGCTAACTAATCTGTACAAATTCACCCTTGTTTCTAATCATCTTCTTAAATACTTTACAAACATAATTCATCCATAGTACATGAACTATAGTTGCAACCTTGTTTCTTCTTCTTCTTCTGAACTCATCTCTTGCAACCATTGCTCTAAGCCTAGTCTGAATAGATACAACATCTCCTTGTCAATTATGTGAAAAATACAACCGGAGAGTGGCCTACCTTCATAATAACAACAACTAACGAAGCAGGAATGAAAGAGAAGGCAATACTCACAACAGTAGCTGCAATGAATGCATCTAGGTCCTACAAGATCATACAAATCACTACTTAAATACACATTACATATAAAGGTGTCAATATTCTAATTGCATTTACTTAATATATAAAGACTCCAATAATAAATTGATATGTTATGTTACCTTAATATATAAAGACTCCAATTCAAATAGGACTATATGCCCCAGGATTTGCATTTGCATGACTATCAAAAAGAGAATTGGTTTGTAGAGGAAAGGGATGCATGATTAATAGCAGCACATAGAGGTCTAGGAGCATAGATATGTCAACCTATCATGTGTCAACAACCATTAAACCACCTTAACAACCAACAAAACATTTGGATTTGACAAAAATCAAAATGACCAGATCAAATCAAAACTGTGGGTATAATTGTGTTATACGGTATAGTTCGTATAGACCGATACTACATGTTTGCTTGTCTCCAATTTTCTTGAATATCACAGAAAGTTCTTGCTGCCATGCCATGCCAACACAAGAATACAAATATGAACTTATTTAAATCTTTCCTACACAATTGTATTTTCATTTTACTTATCTTACACAATTCTACTGTCAGTTTTATTCCTACTTCTACTTTCCCAAACATAGTATTGTACTGAAAAAAAATCTTATTAGGGGATGGAACTGACCTTCAATTGGGCATCTGCAGAATGCATGGCAGGCATTGGATAATTGGCCATGGAATCACCCCAATGAGTTTGACCAACAGGGCCAACAGGGGTCAACATTCTGGCAGCAGCCAATGTCTAACAATGTTCATAAAACAATTACAATTAATACATAATAAATAAGATGCTGATAATGCATCATATTAAAGTGATAATAGAATTTAAACACACTCTTAAGCATTAAAACATATAAGGCTTTCAGAAGTTGACTGCCATCATCCATCCTTGGAACCCTTTCGTCTAAAAGCCAAAGCAAAAGCTCTGTGATGAGATTTTCCAGTGTTCTCACGTTCATAGCATGAGCAAGTTGTTTGTTTTGAAACGTCTGCAAAAAAAAGACTTAAACACACTCTACCTAAACTGTTATCTATAAAGCCTATTGTTGTAAAAGAAAGAATCAGATAAAATACCTACATGAGTGTGTTGAGAACATATTTACAAGATCTAGAAGATGCACCCATCAAGCTGAAGTCAAAAGTCTTTGCCACCTTTACCCTGGTTGTAAGTAACAGTCACTTCACCCTGGTTGTAAGTAACATTCACATATAATTAATTCATAATTCATAATATCATTCAACAACAATTTTATAGATATTATTTTTTTTGTTAAACCTGATGGCCCACAAAAGTTTTTACTCGTTGATTATCTCCAACTTTACAGACATAAATCAACATCAGTAGGAGCTGCAGTTTTTTTTAAGTTTAAATTAAATATAACAAAACAAAAATTATAAAATAAATAGAAAGAAACAATACCTGCGTGAAACTCAATTTGTTGTTTCCATTCTCCAGTCTTAATGTCCCATACAATTGTTGTTTTGTCTACACTGCCACTTAGAAGATAGTCTCTTTTCTTGTTCCATTTTAAAGAGAATATTGGCCCCTTATGTTTTGTTAATGTACTCATCAGCTCTCCTAAAATAATAAATAAACCTAACTTAATTTTATTTTAAAAAAGCATATTGAAAATGCAAAAAAGTAGCTTAATTTGCCATCTATACTCCATATTCTGGTTTGCCCATCATAAGAACCTGTTGCAAGTAGAGTTCCATCACCCTACATTACAAATTTCATTTATAAGTATAAGATGCAACAGTAAAAAGTAAAAAGTTGAAAAAAAATAAAAAAAGACTCACATTCCAGTCAAGTGTTGTTACATCTTTGCTCTTATCATTTGTATAGTGTTTCAAAACAGCAACATCTAAGGGGCCTTTTTGTAAATTTGAGCTACAAGGTCCATCACTAATTGACCAAATTCGAGCTGTGGAATCTCCAGACCTAAATATATAATAAATTCAAGTCAGAATCTCAAATGATACTATTAATATTTTAGTTATAACCATGGTAAATCATATTTCTCTAACACAAAGAATGCAAAATTACCTTCTGTAATCACATTTTCTTCAGGTTGGACTCGTATCTTATCCTCAAGATCCTCATTTTCTTCTCTTTCTCTTTCTGTTTACCCTTATCTCTTTCTCTTTCACTTTCTCTTTCCCTCTCTATCTTCTCTTTCTCCAACTCACGTTCTTTTTCCCTTTGTTGCTTTTCCTTCTCTTTTTCACTATGTTGTTCTTGCTCAATTCTCTTTTCTCTTTCTCTGTGTTTTCTTTCCTGTTCCTTTTCTTTTTCTCTAGAATGCCCTCATTCCCTTTCTCTTTCTCTAGCATTTTCTTATTCGTGTTCTTTCTCTCTTTCATTCACATGTTCTTTCTCCTTTTCTCTTGCATGTTCCTGCTCATGTTCTTTGTTTTTTTTTTCTCTATTTTTAGTTTTCTAAAGACTCTCTTTCTTCTCCTTTATCATTTTTGTAGTTCATAAACATCCTTTGTGATGAGAACATAAAGCCCCTCTAAATTTACAACATTTAATAGTATCCACGGCTGTTCGCAAATCTGATTCTGCCTAATCACAAGATAGAAGTTAGATGTTATGCTAATAATCCCTCAATCACAAATAATAATAATAATAATAATAATAATAATAATAATAATAATAATAAGTTTGCTTCAAAAGATAGTTATAAATAAGTTCTAGCAGCACTAAGCCATTAACATATTCCAATTAGCACAACCATCAAAATAAAGAGGATTGCAATTACAGAAATCTAAACATGGAATAACATATACCTGATTAGAATCAACCCCTCGACAAAAAGCAAAAAAAAAAAAAAAATGTAGACGAGTCCAAATATATTTCCCACCAACTGTAGCAACACAATACCATATCTTCTGAGCAATAGAGAGTCCAGGTCCCTCCAAATGAGAAACTTAAGGAAAGCATCAAGCTCAGCTTCGTACTAAAATAGCAATCCTAGCTAATCCCAAAAGGATAAGATTTGATAAGAAATTAAAGATGGAAACAAAAAGAAAGAACTAGATTATTTCATAATATACCTTCATTACAGAGAAAACCTTGTTTTCAACATCAAGTCTCGCAGTATCCACCTGGTTAACTCTTGATATCACAATTGGACTTGCAGACTGTAGAGAATTCACCAATGAATCAAGTAGCTCTCTGTTAAAAAGGAGAGGAGATAAGGAACCTTCATGAATATGAAAAACCACTTGTTTTCTCCTAGAAAGATGTTGATGAATGTATATGAGGTCCTTGAGCATTAAATTGCCTTGGCCTAGAATGGAGATGTTGAAAGGAATTGGTGTTCATATCTGTTAAAGACTTGAGCATAGAAACTTGTTTTAGGCTCTACAGTTTTCTTGGTTGTATGGGGGTCTGTGTTCACTTGTCTTTTAAGTTAGAGCCAACTACAATGCATGTTTCAAAGAGAGGGGAGATAGAGACACACACTCTTGTACTGTTTTAATAAGTTATGCAACCAAAAAAAGGGGAAACACTGAGAAGGAAAAAATAAGTGAGGGCAAATTTGTAAAATGTTAAGTTCTTTCTTCATTAACCCTATATATATAGCCATCAGAATACTAGATTAAGTCATGTCCATTAACTAAGTGAAAAAGAAATTGTAGTTGCCTGACATCAAGGTTTAAAAGAACGGAATCGCGCCTCGAGGCGTTTTCCCTTCGCCTCACGAGGCGTAAGCCTCGAGGCGGAGCGAGGCATAAGCCCGAGGCGGAATTAAAAAGTAAATATAAAAACTATATATCTTATAAAAAATAGAATACTAAACATATAATTGAAACTACAATAATATATAATTGAATCTCCAAGGATCTGAAATTCTTTGGCTTCCTAATGCACCTGATTGTCTTTGGTCATCATTCTCCTCACCAAGACCGATAAAGTTCTCTGGTGCTTCTATTTCAATATGCTCTACACGAAGTGTAGAATACGCAGAATAGAGTACTAGAAGGAATTGTAGAATACATGGAATAGGAATATAGGATAATAGGAATGTCACTTGAATCCATTAAAGTACCAGGCGAAACATCAAAGCATAAGACTAAGCATCAAAGCATAAGACTAGAATTTTAGTCGGCAATCAATTTCCCGTCAATCTCCAATTCATCATTCCAAAATCCAAATTGACGATCCCAATTGCAATTTGAAGCAATTCCGTTTGGTTAAAACACGTTCCAGTATTCAATTTGGCCATGGGATGGGATCGTCAAAATTAGACTAAATCAAAATAAGTCTAAATTAGACTAAAAATTCGAAGGCGTGCGCTTCTGAAAATCGTTCCGCCTAAACCGATTCCTATATGCTTCACTATTACGAGGCATACGCTTCTAAAAGTGCATAAGAAGCTTTTAAGGTTAATTAACCACAATAAATACAATAAACCATAAACTTGTACCATAATTTGATCACATGAAGTCGATTTCCTCGGTTTCAATATACCTTGCGTCGATGCCATTGTGGAATTCAACTAGAAGCTAGTACAATCAAATCAGTAATCACATAAATGCAATCTCCTCTCTTCTTTCAATGAATCGTATTTCCAATTGAACTAGATCCGAGGAAGAATAATAAGATAAAGATGAAGGGAAAGGTGAATGTGATGGATTGAGAGTGTAGAAGATTGTGGGCTTTCAAGTGTGGAGTTTATGGTTGCGTTGGAAGCGATGAGCTTCCATGAATGGCTGGAAAATGAAACCGCACCTTTTCCAATCTTTACATGGGAAGAAGAAGCTTTTGGAGTAAAAGAAAGCTAAATAAGGGGGAAGGGATTTGGGTTTGCTGCAGTCATGAAGAGGAAGCATGGAGGAGTTAATGGGTCGTTGGACAAGAAGGTAATAGCCACGCTCTGCGTAGGGTCAAGGAGCAGAATGACGAGAAGAGGGAGTACTTATTATATTACCTGCGTAGGGTCAAGGAGCAGAACGACGAGAAGAGGCGGCATGTATGATAATATGATGGGCACATATACCACGATGAAGGCGTAAGAGCCTAAGACGACGACGGTGAGCAGAGTGATGCGATAGAGGCGCGTTCGTGATAGAGAAAAGAAATAAGGATTCGGAATAACATACAACTAGGGAAGGAAGTATGTAAAAGCATATAAGGCAAGACCTAGGGTTCTGGTGGGTTTGCTAAAATTAAAGGGCTGGGTTGAGTGAATGAAGGTGAAGTGTGGATTGAGTTAAGGTTTAATGGCGATGGTGGCGGTGGTTTAGGGTTTACAGAGAGAAGGAAGGAGTGAATGAAAGGAGATACTGAGGATAGAGGGTAGACGTGGGGTTCTTCAAAATTTTAGAATTTCAGACAATTTCATTTTCCCCCTTTAAAAACGTGCGTTTAAGCAAAAAAAATATAAAGCGACATTTGAAGAGGACATACATTTAAGATAAGCGCCCTCCATGTTTGTATTTTTTTTCTTTTCTGACACTAGTTTCAGGGCACGCATAAATGCGCGTCCTTTATCCTTCAAATTTTAGAGGAGATGACATTATTTTTAGGGCGCACACTTTTGCGTATCGTAAATCACTGCGTGTCATTGTTTGCAAGTCGTAAAAGGCTGTTTTTCTAGTAGTAAATCCAAACAACATGTCATGACGAATAGGTTGTGTTGCTAAATGGTATACGTAGAATAAGTGACGATATATTTTTTTTGTCATTTGAGATTGTAGTTTTTTTGTTTTGTTATAGTCGATATTGCTTATTTTATTTTCAAGTTTTCCTATCCCCCACCATAATCCTACTTCTAGGAGTAGCCTTTGATATCCCACCAAATGTTAGTTCAAGACAAAAGTTGCATAATATTAAGATAAATACGTTTAAATGTAAATACAAAAAAATGAAATAAGACTTCTCAGGTTCATCCTTACTAGCATCCCACACAAATTATTTTCTTTTTATGGTATGGATTTTTTTAATCATGTTAGCAAAGGAGTGGACTTTCACCAAGTTATGTTGGTTCGATCCCCTTATATGTCACTGAGATTACTCCTTAGTTCTTAAAAGCTTAATTGTCTTCTTATGATTCAAAATAGAAAAGTATAACTCTTTCGCCTATAGGTAGTTAAAATCTAGAAAAAAAACTTGATCAAGGGTTTTGTGGTTTTCAAAAATTGGATTCCAACTAACACATTTGGGAACAAAAGACAGGCCCAATGAACTACCATTCATTATGATTCTTTTTGGAAAACTCAATGAGTTTGAAATCCCTCAAAGGACCTAATTGAGGCTTAATCAAGTCTTTATCCAACCTTTTCTTATCGGATGCATGTGTTGGGCCCGAAATATATATACTAAGTCGTCGAATGGTCTATGTTAATGAAGTTGATGTAGAATGGTAGTTAACAAACAAAAAGTGTTGTAAAAATCAAGAGAGTATGTAGTTATTGAATCAAATATGCCTCTTAATGCTTACATAAGGCTAGGGTTGTAAACGAACTGAATGAACACGAATGAAGGCTAGTTCATGTTTGTTCACATAAGTTAGTCAAACAAATGAACGAACATGAACAAATTAAAATTATACTCTATTAAGATACCTTATCTTTCACACAACTGAATTTGGTGTATAAGAACAAGTATTTCCACAAATTGCTATGACTAAATCGAAATGAAATCCACAATTTGACTTTTGTGTATTCTTCAAGCAGTCATTAATGTTAATATTCTACCTTAATTGATCAAACACAAAAATACAACATATTCAGATGCAGATGCATCGACAAAATATACCTTAATTACCAAACAAATGACCTAAACACACTCAATTTGATTTCTATAAACATCACACACAAAAAACAATTTTACAAGTGCTTTGCCCACTAAAAAGGTCATGACGGTTTCCCTTTGTTCGAATGTTAAGGTGCTCGTAACAAGTGTTATTTTACAAGATATGAATATTGTGAGATGAGTAGATGAAATAAAGTTATAAGTCACTTTGATTTGATTAATTTTATTTAGCAAAGGATAATTAAGGGATGTTATAGATCTTGTTGAGAGGTTCAGTGGATATAAATATCATCTAAAACGGAGTTCGTATGAGAAATTTATGACCATTTGAAGTTGAGACAAAAGTATGTTTCTATTTTGAGAAAGTCAACAGAAGTCAAAGTCAACGTTCAACTTTTGAATCCGATGAAGGGGATGAATGTTCATCACGAAGTGCATTGAGCATGTCACGACGTGACAATGAGCATGTCACGATGTGAAGAGTGATGGGTGATAAAAACCGTCAAGATTCATACATGTCAAAACAGGGTCTCTTGGTCACCACGACATGGTGCATATATGGCCACGACATGGCATGAGTTAGATCAACGAGACATGTGGCAGAAGAGTACAATACATGTCGAGATTGGAGTGTATTAGATCGTCATGATGTGAAACTTATAAGGCCACAACATGACATCCCAGGACGTAGTGATGCTGGAAGTTTCGCGGATCATTTAATGATCCCCACATCATGACATCTATTAGCCATGATGTGGCGACCCTCTATCATGAAAATCCTAATTTATTGAGTATTTAAAGGATAGTGGGGAGGCTAGGGTTGCCCATCTTCAGCCTCCATCATTCTCCAACCCCAGAAACCTAACCCTAACCCACCTAGAAGCTTTGAGCTCTTTTTCAAGACTTTTTAGTGATTTTGAATGAAGTAAAAGAAGATTGAGTGCAATAAGCAAGCAAACAACACTCTCCAATCTATGGAATCAATTTGCTAGATCATTCGTAAGGATATTTAATTTAGCTTTTCATCTTTTCTCTATGGATCTAGACTTATCTTGCATGATTGAACACTTTAATGGATTTTCAGTAAAACAAAGTGATAAAGTTTGCATCTTGATGACTCTTAGGAGTCCCAAGGACTGTATACATTGTAGATCTGAGAAATGGTTGTGGTTTGGGATCCTTGCATGATTTTAGGTCGCTTTTCTACTCTTTTCGACCAAGATTTGATGAAGGAAATGCATGGGGGCATGCATGTCCATAAAATTTAAATTTTTAGTAGAGGTGGCAATCGTGTCGGGTTCGTTTCATGTCGAAACACTAAATGGGTTGAAAGTGCTTGACCTTAACTCGACCCATTTAATTAACATATCGTGTTGTGTCAACCCCTTTATTTTCGTGTCGAGTTCGTGTTGGGTTTTGGGTTAGGTCTATACCTTGAAATATGACGTGTCATGTAAGGTTAAAAGATTATGCATGTTGAAAGAGTAGGAGTTTGGTAGGCGAAAATGAAAAACTAGTTGTTTTGAGGCAGAATAGATGAAGTCATAGCAAGTTTAGATGACCAAATTAAAAGAATGGGAGTTGGGGAGGCGGATGACAAGGTCATGAGGATGTGAGAGTGGTGAAAGAGACTGGGTAGTTTGGGAGAGAATGGAAAAACTTAAATGAAATCTTGATCTAGATGGCTAAGTCATTTCAACATTACAAAAAAATTTAATTCGAAGGTTTTCTTTTACTTATGCTTTTGGTTTTATATCTTTCTAGTTTATTTAAATAATTCAAAAAACTTGCATATAAATAAACGGGTCATTTTCGAGTCATATTCGAGTTGAAATTCTCAACCCTAACCTTACCCATTTAATTTTTGTGTCGTGTCGTGTCAACCCATTTATTTAAACGGGTTGAAATATCTTACCCAAACCCGTTTATTTTGTGTCGGGTTCGTGTTGGGTTTCGTGTCGTGTCAACTTTTGCCACCTCTAATTTTTAGGGATCAATAGGACTCTTAGATGATTTTTGGAAAGTTTGTGAAAAAGACTTTACGGATTAAGAACCTTGGAAAGAATTCTGCCTTCAGACGTTTTCCCACGACGTGGCAGTAGCGTGCCACGACATGGCGATGGGGTTTTCCACGACTGTTTTGAGACTGTATCTGCCATGACGTGGTGCTTTGGGCCCATGTAATGCATATTTATTTTGGTACAAATATGGAATTATCCGAAAACGGGTTCGAATCGGGTTGAACACATCGACCTCGGTGTGGCCGAAGGATGGCCACAACATGGAGGTCGACTGAGGTTGACTTTAACTTTAACTTTGACTTTGACTTTTTACTGTTGGCTTTAACCAAGTTCAAATTAGGGGCATTTTAGGTATTTTGAGTTTAGGTGACTATTTATTGTATAGGTGACTAGTAGAGTCAGCAGTTCGAGCATTGATATGTTCAGCTACATTTCAGGTTGTGAGGTGAGTCTTCCTCACTATACTCATAGGTCGAAGGCACCAATGCTAACCCATTAGGTTACGTATCCTAGTATGTAGGATGTTTATGTGTTGTAGTGACCTGTAGATATATATTATTATTTGTGTTGGTATATGTTTTATCTGTTACATATGTCAACATACTACGATATGGGTTGAGGTTTCACTGCTATGTGCATACGCCATCAGATTGGGGCATTGCAATCCAATAATTGATTAGGCCGAGGCAACCCAGTCTGATGACTATGGGTTGGGGGTAATCCAACCTGATGGTTGTAGATCCGAGGGTAATCCGGTCCGATGATTGTGGACCTAACATGCATGTTTGTATATGTTCTGTTATGTGGGGTATTTTGGGGGAAACTCACCACGTTTTGGCTTACAGTTTTAGTGTTATGTTTAGGTACTTCTGATGATCGTGGCAAGGTGAAGGTGTAATATCCCGTTTCCTATCATTTCTCAGCCATGGAACATAAGTCATTTGTGTAAAGTTTTGGGCCTTAAGGAGGCAAAGTTTAGTCCTTGTTGAAGGAGGTAATGATAGTTAAAAGATTTTACCCTTGAATTGTGTTTTGGGCCGAAGGGTAGAAAGGGAAAAGTCATAGGCTGGGTTCTTGCATGAAATATGTATTTTTTCTCAAGAAGTTTTTAGTCCAAGATATTTACATAATATTGTAGACGCCTTCAACACCTTTCCGTGGATATAGAGAACATAGAAAATGGAGTTGGAACGAAGAAGTTACGACTGTGTAAAGTTAGCATGATTTTTGGGTTAGCCGCGTATGCAGGGTGTACGGGGAGTACGTTGGGCGTACTAGGGAATCCCTAGTACGCTAGGTGTACCAGGTGTACACAAAGTGTACGTGATCAGTGCCCAAACCCTATTTTCATGGTTTGAGCCATATTTAAGCTCATTAACTTCCCTAAACCCATTCCATTCTCAGCCTCTACCTCTCCAACACCCTCTCTTGATACGCTATCCCTATATTGAGCCTTGTGAGCAAAAAGAAGGTGTTTTTAAGTGCTTTGGAGTGTTCTTGGTACACCTTGGAGAAGAAGGAACTCATTGAAGAAGTGTTGGTTGCATTGGAGCTTGTAGATCCAGACTTTGTTCACCTTGATCTTTCTTCTAGAGGTATAAAGTTTGAATCTTTATGATAAAATTGGTAGATCTAGCTAGTTTTGGGTGTTATGAGCTTTTGGTCACTTTAAGTGCATAAAGTTTTGATCTTGAAAGTTTGTTACCTTGTTATGGATAAAGTTGGAAACTTTATCCATCTAAACATCATTTTGATTCAAATATGAAGGTTGGAGGCTTGGACTTAATGGATTAAGTTGAAAAAGATGCACTTTTGTGTCCCATTGAGACTTAAAAACTAGATCTTGTTTGTTGGGGCTATTCTAATGGATAAAGTTGGAAACTTTATCCATTGGAGCTATTATTAACCATAAAAATGTGATCTTGGCCCTTCTATCCCTTCCACGCAAGAGTTGTGACGTCTTAATGGGTTAAGGAGTTAGGGCTTTTAGTTTTGAGCACTTCTTAGCCATTAAAAGTCATAAATTTGGAAACTTTATGACTTAAGATGATATTGGGGGCTAGATCAACATTTGGACGAAAATACTTAGTAGAATAAGCCCTTAAACGAAAGGATTTCATTAATCCAACGTACACTGGGCGTACATGAGCGTACGCCGCGCGTACACAATGAGAGCCCCAATTTTGGACCTTGTGTATGCTAATTGTACAAGATGAGTACACTGGTCGTACTCAGCTGAGTTGACTCGGTTGACTTTTTGACTTTTTGGACTTCGACCAGGATTTGACCAATTTTGACCAAAGGGTATTTTGATATTAAGTTAAGTTGGGCCATGATTTGAATAATAGGTGATAGGTAAAGTTGGTATTCGGTGAAGCGATTTATTCAACTATTTGTTTGGACTGAGAAGTGAGTTTTCCTCACCGTACCGTGGGTCGAAGGCACCAATACCGGTCCACTGGATTATGTATCCTAGTTATAGGATAGTGATAAGCTAGCATATGACTGATTGGTAGATTTGTATGATTATCTATATTTTTTGGTTCTGTGTTTATGTTAGTTTGTTATATATGTCGACATATTGTGGTTGAGTTGAGGCGCTCCTGCTTTGTGTTGTAGGCCAAGACACCTGGGGACGACTGCATAGGCTATAGGCCCTACGAGGCAGTCCAGTTAGGCCGATGGCCCGTAGAGCGGTTTAGATAGGCTGTAGGCCCTACGAAGTGGTCCAGTCATGCTGAAGGCTCATAGAGTGGTCCAGATAGGCTGTTGGTCCTGCGAGGCGGTCCAGTCAGGTTGGCTGCTCATATTGTATGCTTGTTTTCTATGTGGTGTGCTGGTACTTTAGAGGAACTCACTAAGCTTTGGCTTACAGTTTTAGTTTATTGTTTCATGTACTTCTGAGGATCATGGGAAAGAAAAGGCTTGATCGTGCACAACTTCCTCTTTTATGTCACTGGGTCGTGGGAAAACTCTGATTTTGAAATAATGTTTTTGAAACAATGACTCCTTTTGTAAACAATGTTGGTTAATGGTTGATTTTGGAAATTTTAAATTTCTTTTATTTCTAGAGTGTTACAAGTTGGTATCAGATCCTTGGTTTGAGAGAATTGGATGTACATTCGTGTGAATCCAGACTAGAGATGAGATTTAGAACCGGAAAACCAGACCGAAACCGGATTCAGACCGGAACCATAACCTTTAGAACCGAAATATATAGAACCGATTCTGGTTCCGGGTTTAAGAATTTGCTTTATCCGGGTTCCGGGTAATCTGGGTTTGGGTCCATCGGGTCCGGGTAAACCAGGTCTAAAAACCAGAACCGGTGTTAGGAACCAGGACCACTTTTAGGGCCAAAACCAGTTTTTGTGAAATGTTTAAAAGATGCATATTTCATTCGTCTCAACTCCGATTGACATGCGTTTTTTTTTTCCAACATGTATTTTAGAGTTTGTACATAATTTTAGACTATAAATTTGTCATTTTTAGTTTTATATTCATTGACTTACAGTGCCTCAAGGTCGAGATATGAAAGCTGAAAGTTTTTAGTTTTTTAGTTTTTTTGTATTCTATGAAAGTTTTAAAACATGTATATCTAATTTGTTTGAAGCCGGATTGACATGTGGTTTTTTCTAACTTGTAGTTTAGAGTTTGTTAGATTATAATTTTGTCATTTTTGGTTTAATATTCAATGATTTACAGTCCCCCGAAGTCGGGATATCAAAACTGAAAATTTTCAACATTTTAGTTATATGTTTTTGTACTTTGTATTATGTGAAAATGTTCACAAATGCATATCTCATTCGTTTAAAGTCGGATTGACATGCGGTTTTTTCCAAAGTGTAGTTTAGAGTAGATGAAATAAAGCTTCAGGTATTTTTAATTCGATAAATGATTTTTAACAAAGGATAGTTAATTGATGTTGTAGATCTTGTTGAGAGGTTTCTGCGGATATAAAGATCATCGAAAACGGAGTTCGTATGAGAAAGTCATGATTGTTTGAAGTTGAGACGAAAGTACGTTGCTATTTTGAGAAAGTCAATGGAAGTCAAAGTCAACGGTCAAATTTTGAATCCTACGACGTGGATGAATGTTCATCATGATGTGGAATTGAGTATGTCATGACATGATAGTGAGCATGTCACGACGTGAAGAGTGATGAGTCATCAGAATGTTCGAGATTCATACATATCAAAATCAAGGTCCCTTGGTCACCATGACGTGGTGTATATATAGCCACGACATAGCATGAGTCAGATCTTCGAGATACGTAGCACAAGAGTACAATACGTGTCGAGATCAGAGTGTGTTAGATCGTCACGACGTGACACTTATGGGGCCACGACGTGACATGTGTTTAGCTATAAATACAAGAGTCTTCGTGTTATTTGGGAGAGTTTGGGACACGGGGTAGGAGATGCTACTCGAGAGTCGTTTGCGGGAGATTACTATGGTGAAGTTATTCCCAAGTATTATTTTATTCTTTATTTTTGGGTGATTGTGAGGAGACTCGGCGAGTTGGAGTCCAAACTCGCCGAGTAGGATCGCGGTTTTGTACGCGGGTTCGTGTCAGGACTCGGCGAGTCCATGCTGTTTAATGAAACCCTAATTTCCAGGGTTTGAGACCTATTTAAAGGGGCTTATGGCCGTCATTTGCGGCCACCAACCCCAGAGAGAAACCCGAAAGAGATTTTGAGCGTTTTGGGAGAGAGAAGAGGCCATTGTTGACCTTTGAAGCTTTGTTTGGCAAGGCAAAGGAGATTCTAGCTAAGAGGAGGCAAGGGAGGTGGACATCCTTCGATTTTGGAGCTCAGAGCATCATCTTGGAGGTATATTTTGGCTTCCTTTTCTGTTGTCATGATAAACATGGGGGTTAGGGTTTCTTGACCCCCTTTGTTGGTTAGATTTGATGTCCACTTCGTCCCTATTGGAGATGAGGCTTGGGATGAGATCCATTGAGGTCCAGCAAAGCTTTATTCCTTAAGCTTTATGAGGATTCATGGGAGTTTTGACCTAGAGTTATGAGATATGGGGCTAAAACATCATCTAGGAGCAAATAGTTGTTGTTTGAGCACCAAGGGTTGGACTTTTTATGTGATTATCATGCCTGAGGAGGCCAGATCTATGATTGTATGGAACAGATCTGACCTTAGAAGTGAGTTTGAGTTATGCATGGCATGGACTTGCCGCGTCTGAAGAACAGGCTCGACGAGTAGCATGAAGTTTGCCTGTAACCACTCAGCGAGTGGTCTTGTCGAGTTGAGGGGTCGACTCAGTGAGTCAGGGAGAGTCAGGGGGGACTGAGTCAAGCCGGAACTCGCCGAGTTGTTCTTGAGACTCGGCGAGTTGAGTCGTGGTGGCCCCGCGATTTATGCCAGGAGAAACTCGTCGAGTCAGAGAAATACTCGACGTGTCAAGAGAGGATCCAAGGGAGTCAGTGGACACGTATAGACTCGCCAAGTCGCCCTAGTGCACTCGCCGAGTCCGGTCAAAGTTGACCGTTGACTTTTGTTGACTTTTAGGGTTTGGTCAGCGATGTGGCCTTTGGGCCAAGAGAGGGGTAAAATGGTCTTTTACCCTTAAGAGGGTGCCAAGAGAGGGTTGATTCTAGTCTCGAGAGTTATATTCATGAGAGTATTTTCCTTATGTGTTAGGCGGTGGCGAGTTCGAGATTCAAGTGTAGGGATATCTGCTTTCTGCTTGCCAGGTGAGTCTTCTCACTATACTTTACCTTGAGTAGGTAACCAGAGTTATGTGACAGAGTATTTGTATGCTATGTATGTGATGTATTGTACTGCATTATTTCTATGTGATTTATGCTGTGCATGTTTACAGAGTTAGAACCGGAAGGTTCACAGAGTTAGAACCAGAGGGTTCATAGAGTCGGGTCCACGGACCCACAAAGTTATAGCCTCGAGTGGCTAATATGTGTTATGTGTGGTATTTTGGGGAACTCACTAAGCTTCGTGCTTATAGTGTTTTGTGTTATGTGTTTCAGGTTTCTTTCAGGATCACGGGACGGCACCGGTTCGATTGTACACACCAGAGAAAGAGTCATGTTTTGGAGGATCCTGGTTTATTATGCAAGTGAAAATGAGGTTATGTTTTGTAATTCGATTATGAATGAGATTTTAAGCAAAGTGTTTTTAAGAATTAAACGATTATTTTTCAACAATTATTTTTCAATGAAAAATTGTTTTGAAATTTTCGGTGTTACATATACGAGTAATACAAGGGTCGATTTACGGGATACGTTGAGGTATCTTTTACCGGTTAAATTGTATTTACAATATGTGATTATTATTTAGATTTGATAGACCTAAGTATATTACATATATTCATGATACGATGTTACAAACCCTTTGGTAAGAGTTTGGTTAAATCTTATGATTTTAGATTTGTCGAGACTTTCGAGGTTATGCACCCCAATATTTGAGAATTACCCATTATGAGAGATTTAGTTAATGACTTACAGGTTAAGCCTATTAATTTTTATATTATGGGATTTGATTGTCATTATGTATAGTGGTTATAGAGTATACTTAGTAGTGAGTTGAGACTGTTTGTGAGGAACTTGTTATGTGATGACTAGGTGTTACCATGTGACGAACTGATAGGTAGATAGGCACTGAATGAAGGAATCTAATTAGTCTGTCGAGTGACAAGAATATGAGGAACTTTTGCGTCTTCTTCAAGCAATCATTAATGTTAATATTCTCGCCATACTTGATCAAGCACAAGAATACAACATATACAAATGCAGATGCACCGACAAGACATCCCTTATTTAACAAACAAATGTCTGAAACGCACTCAATATGCTTTCTATTAACATCACACACATAAAACAATTTTACAAGTACTTTGCCCACTGAAAAGGTCACGATAGTTGTTCAGGGTTTTGTGTATTTTATTGTAAAAGTACTCTATTAACATCACACACATAAAACATTAAGGTGCATTTTATTTACTTATTTTTATAGTTTAGTTTATATTTTTTTTAATTAATAATCAAGGGTATTTTTATTGTATTTATTCTATATCTATATCAAATACTTTCGAGTTTTCTGCTTATTTCAGATTTTTAAAAGACTCGATGCGGTACAGATTTGTTCAGCGTTGGTTGGGAGTTTCACGGACCTTTTATGGGCTCGAGAAGTTGAAGATTTAGACCTTAATTTGGGGTGGCGAGGGAGAGTTAGATGCTTGAAGAATGAAGATTTGGGCTAACTTTTGGTGGATAACTGGGCTAAAATTCGGGTCTTTAAGAAGCTGATGAAGAGGGAAAACATTACGTATCACGAAAAAACAAAGACTTATTAATCGAAATGATGAAAAGAACTAATGATTGTGTAAATAAAAGGATAAAGTAATCTATACTTCTCATAATATTACAATTTTTTTTTAATAAATTTTCTCTTTGATAAATCAAATATCCTCCTATTTTTTTGTACTTACTCATGGTTATATCATCAGATCAATGTAAGTGTCAAAATCAAAAGGGGATTAAAAAAAAGAATTAATAGATTATATATGTGATTATTTTAACAAAAAATAAAAAAACTTTTTTTTTTGAGCTTTATTTTTATTTAGTTAAGACATTGTAAATGGTATAAAAACGGAGCCTTCTTGAATTCAGCATTTCATTTCATTTTATAAGTCTCGAAAATGATGATGATGTTCATCATGTGATATGTTCACCAATATCTTCGATCAATAACAAATAATTCCATGTGTAAAGAATTTTTACTTTATTGTTTAAATTTCATTATATTCTCTGTTTGTCTTTTAAAAAACAACTAACTATTTGTGTTTTAAGTTGGATTTATCCTCTTATACCATATTATCATATGTTAGCAATATTAATGAAATTAAATATCTAATCAAATCTCATATTTTAATTTGCAAAAAAAAAAACAAAAAAAAAAACAACAAATTCGTTAATATCCCCTCCATAAATAACTAAGCGCCAGCTTCAACCCTTCCGTTTCGAGAGAATTCCATTCGACAATGGAATCAAGTTTCATAATTCCATGTCTTCTTCTACTTCTCTTGCAGTTTCTTTGTCTCGCCGCCGGCCAAGTAAACTATTTCCCCATTTTCCGATGCAGAGACGACGGCAATTTCACGAGAAACTCCACATACGAAACAAATCTCAAAACCGCCTTCGCTTCCCTCTCCGCCACCGCAGCAACAGGCTACGGCTTCTACAATACCTCCGCCGGCGTAAGTCCAAACGCAGTCACCGCCATCGCTCTCTGCCGCGGCGACGTTGGATCGGAAACCTGTAGGGATTGTATCAGAAACTCGATCGTCCTGCTAAGACAGAACTGTGCTAACCAGTTAGAAGCCTTAATTTGGAGCTCGAATTGTTCAGTACGCTATTCAAATCGTACTTATACTTCAGTTGTCGATGTTCGACCTAACGCCAGAGTGTCGAGCTCTATTAATGCATCCGACATCGACGTTTTCGATAAGGCGTTGAGAAATTTAGAAGGAAGATTACGGGTGGAAGCTGCCGGAGGAAATTCCCTTCGGAAGTTTGCAACCGGAGATGTTGGTTTCGGGCCAGATTCGTCGAAGATTTATGCTCTGATGCAATGTTCTCCGGATTTATCTTCTTTTGACTGCAATTCGTGCTTGTCGGTTGTATATAGGGAATCTCAAGGCTGCTGCGATGGCGAAATTGATGTCGGCGTTTTTTATCCGAGTTGTTCAGTTAGGTATTCGAATGCGTCGTTTTATAATGATCCTCCGGCAATCAAGCTGCCGTCTCCGCCTCCGTCTTCACCAGAATCGCCGGCAATTCCGGGTACGCATCGCATATTTCATCATGGCAAATTACACACACTAGAATAATATTTATGTTAAAATTTTTAATTAAATAAAATATTTGATTATTTGTTTGTATGCAAAATTAAAATTTAAATCTTACAACATAATTTACTAAAATTGGATTTTGATAATAAGTTTCTCACATAATTAACATCTATAAAATGTTAATAAATTAAATTTTAAGTGCAATATTCAAACGTATTATTTATATTTGATCCAGAAAGTAATAATTGCGACAATAGGATAACGAGCAATCTGTCAACTCGTCTTAGTGGAGTTAATAGCTTTTAAATAATTAACTGAGTTTTATTATATAGAGGATATAACAATAATAATGTATTCGGTCAATTTCTTAAGTTGTCTTATTAGGTGGAGTTGATAGGGTTTAAATAATTAATCGAGTTTTATCATGTAGAGGATAATAATAATAATGTATTAATTTGATATATGTTATAATAAAAACAAATTTTTTAATAATCTTTATTAATATTCTATAAGGACTATAAACAAACATCTCACGTAATGTACTTATTATATAAAATCATATTCCAAATGTTGAAAAGATAATAAATAAGTCACCAAAACATAAAAAAATAATAGTATTTTAAAAAAAATTACATATTTGTAGATAAAAATTTTATACAAATTAAATTCGTTGATATCAAGCAAACAACGCAAGAAATATTAATAATAGTATACAACATTTGTTTGTTGATAATTAAGTAATGTTGTTATGCATGCAGGAGGAACAGGAAATTCACGAAAGAGTATTTACGTCATCGTTCCTGTTGCATGTGTTTTGGGTGGGATACTCGTAATTATCGGGTTATGTTTATTTATAAAAAGAAGGCGAAAGAATAATATTAAAGATGCTGCCAAAAAAGAAAGTGGGACTGCGTTTTCGTCTCTAGTTATGAACGAAAACCAAAACAACAGCGCTAATTTAGCACAAGCTGGGTCAGGTAATACATTAATTATAATTTTACTGGAAGCTACAGGGGTAAAGATTTACATTTATTTATGATTAAATATATGGAAGTTATTGTTGCTCAATATATAATAATTGCATGTTATATATATATATATATATATATATATATATATATATATATATATATATATAAATGTAGCTGAAATGGAAATGGGTGCAGTAGGATCTTTACAATTCGATTTGTTCACCATTGAAGCAGCCACCAATAGTTTCTTTGATGGAAACAAAATTGGTCAAGGCGGGTTTGGTCCAGTTTATAAGGTACACTATATATTCTTTCGTATTTTGTAGTAGTCGATATAATATATTCTGTATGTTGTTCTTATATTAATATAATTAGATTTAATTAGCATGTATATTTTATCACATCTTATGTCTCGTTATATATTTCATTCAATGTCATAATAAGTAACCTTACTCCAAATGTTACCTCTTGCTTATATAATCTTGGTTATTGTTGTTTTCTAAAGAAATGTTATCACTATAACATTGCAGGGTGTTCTAGCCAATGGGATGGAGGTGGCAGTAAAGAGACTATCAAAATCATCTGGACAAGGTTCACAAGAGTTTATAAATGAAGTCATTTTAATGGCAAAGCTTCAACATCGAAATCTCGTGAGGCTTTTAGGGTTTTGCCTTGATGCTGATGAAAAATTACTCATCTATGAATACGTATCCAATAAAAGCCTCGACTACTTTCTCTTTAGTAAGCCAAAACACCAGATCCGATTTATTTTTTACAAACTTTTTTGTACGAATTTGTTTGTGTCTAATGTATATTTTTTTAATACAGATCCAAATAGACATGGGCAGTTAGATTGGCCGAAACGATATAAAATCATAGGAGGGATCACTAGAGGAATGCTTTATTTACATGAAGATTCAAGATTAAGAATCATTCATCGTGATTTGAAGGTTAGCAATATTTTGCTAGATTTTGATATGAACCCTAAGATTTCTGATTTTGGTCTAGCGAGGATTGTTGGAGTGGATCAAATTGAAGTAAACACCAATCGAATTGTTGGAACATAGTACGTTTTCAACTCCTTTGTTTTTGTTCGTAATTTTAGTGTTATCAAATATTAAAGGGGTTACAAAGTTGATTTCTAGCAAAAAAAAAAAAAAAAAAAAAAACAACTCTAACCCAACTTATTTAATTAAATGGGTTAAAAAATTTTGGTTTGAGTTCGTGTTAGATCACTTATGGTAGCTCTAGGTACATGGTTAATATTTTGAGGTGTCAAAAACTTTAGATACCGGTCTCCCTATTTAGGGTGTATTTGGTTGTGATTTTCTTTTTCAACTTTCAATGAAATTTTTTAAAATGTATTGATTGATTCAGTTTTTAAAAAATTTTATGTTTTTCAAATTGTATGTAATTAAATTAGATAAATGACTTTTATAGTTTTCCAAAGTTTCTTAATTTCTAAAATGGAAATGAAACTCCACCAGATTCAATTATACGCGTTTTCTGAAAACTAAAAATGAAAACTCCACTTTATTTTCAAAAACGTTTTCTAGAAAAATGAAAACATTTTTCCACAACCAAAAGCACCCTTAGTAAGAGATTCTTCTGTCCATATAATATTAGATTCTTTTGTAATGACAAATGTTTTTTCAGTGGTTACATGTCCCCTGAGTATGCGATGCATGGACATTTCTCTGTGAAGTCGGATGTATTTGCTTTTGGCATTGTGGTCCTTGAGATCATCACTGGGAAGAAATGTTCACGCTTTTATAATGAAGATGATCACCAAGATCTTTCACATTTTGTAAGTTTTACCATTCTTCCATGCCCTAATTTTCCTCCCATTAATCACTCCATGAAACTAAAAAGTCATATTCTCATGCTTTGTATAGGAAGGAAAAGGAGTAACATGAAATCATGAAACCTTGTTTTTTAGTTTCTTATGGATATATCTTTCATCTAGAACATGATTAAATATATAACTTTCCTTTCCTTTTTTTTTTCATCCGATTATCTTTAAAATCAAAGAAAACACAACGTTACATAGTACCTTTCTTATACAAAAAAAATTCATATCTTTATGTTTGATTATGTCCCTTGAAGGCTTGGAAAAGCTGGATTGAAGGAAGAGCAATGGAGCTTGTGGATCCAACAATTGTCGAAACTTGCTCTGAAGATGAAGTTATGCGATGCATCAACATTGCATTGCTATGTGTGCAAGAAGATGTGGATGCAAGGCCTTCAATGGCTTATGTTTTAAACATTCTCAACAATTACTCCATCGATCTTCCAACTCCCACAAGAACTCCACATTATCTTCCTAAAAGACATGACTCATATTCTTCAAATAGTAAGTCTGTTTCTAAGTCAACGGATGAATCACTGATCACTAATGTATATGCACGGTAACAATTACTTGCAAGTTTTTTACTATCAATTCATGCCATTCTTTATACTTTCATGTTTATTTTAATTACATAATCAGTATTCAATTATTACATCAAATCACATAACATCTTTTTGTTTTATACGGGTGGTTAGATGTGTTGCAGATTACAATTTTAATAAATCTAATTCTATTTATTAGGGAGAAAATAATTATTTACCAAAAAATAAATTAATAAGAGTTTTTTTTTTGAACAAATAGAAGAATATTAAAATCCCACAAACTAGGGAGAGCCTAGAAAACTAAGCAACACCAAACAGACCAACACCTAAACAAATCAATGCTAGAGAAACTAACATAAAAAGAGCAACAAATTTTACCTTTTTTTTTTTCATCAATAACCGAAACATACTTTAGTGTTATATCCATAATTGTAGCATACTTATTTTATCTATAATACATAATATTGTTGTATTTCTTAACCCAATATATACAATGCACTTTATGTTTTATCCATAAAAAGTTAAAAACACAATGCATCAATATTTTCCGTCATTATTTCATTTCAAAGCTAGTAATCTTTGACAAAGTTGCTAAATCAATTTCATTTCAAAGCGAGTAATCTTTGACAAAGTTGCAACAGATTTAGCGATGAAATTTTAGTCACTATTTTAGCAACCTTTTTTCATCCCATTGTATTTCAAGAAAAAATTAGCATCAAAATAGCTAATTGGTAAACTAATCATTCATTTTATGGTTCATTTTTCTTCTTCCCCTTGCTTCTTCTCTTTTTACTGTGAGTTGATTCTATGAATGATTGGCCATGCTAATTGTAATGGTCCTGAAAAGTAATGCAAGAAGTGCTTCAACTAAAATGAATGGATTCATACTATACTACTGATTCATTTTACAATGAAGTTCATTATCTCTTATACCATGAAAATCAATTTAACTTCAACCATTTTCATTACACAACTGTTTTGCGCGCTTCATTATGTTTCGCTTTATTTCCTCTACTATATTTTCCAAGTATTCAAACCAATAAATTGTCACATTGCCGAACCATCCGTTGGACATCTCTCTCATGTTTTCAAGTGATCAATGGAAGACATTGATATTTGAATTCTATTTGCATCTTGTTTGTTTGAAGTAGAACAGCTACAAAATATTTTTTGTACAAAGAACTACACATTCTCCTTGATCTTCGTTTTCTTCTTTGTCCTCTATTTCTTCAGTGGTTTGTTTTTAAGTTGGGAGGAAACATAAGAGATTATTGAGGGAGAACATAAAGTGAAGAAATATTCGTTTCAGAAATTACAGGGATATCATCTACTTATTCTCCTATTCATATAAAACAATGACACGTGAAATCCATTAATTCACTCTATGAATCTTCTTTTTTAATTTTGACACTTATTTTAATCTAACGAGTAGGAAGATGGATAGGAACAAAACTAAAAACATATTTGATTTTCAATGGATATACAAGAGGGAAAAAAATCATGGACAAAAATATCGATTAGCGATGGCATTAGCTATAAGATGTATTTGTCAATAATTTTGAGATATGTTGTCAATAATTTTGAGATATGTAGGACAACCGAAAATTTCCTTATGCAATAATAATAAAATCAACGCATTTTTTGATTGAAAAAATAAAAATAAAAAATAAAAATAACTTCCTACTCCTATCACCTTTGATTAAAGAATTAAATTCGTATACAAGTTATAATTTTATTTTGAGGTACCTAACCATTTATAAAAAATCAAATAAATATATTAATAATACGTATTCTACTTAAAGATGTGTTACGTTTGACAACGATTGATTCTAGTAATTTGGTGTATAAGAACAATAACCTCCACACATTAATCACTATCATCAACACAAACGGAAATGGAATTGATAAAAAACGTAAAGAACATATCAAATGACAACATCAATAGATCTTTTATTAGGAACAACAAGATTAGTTGGTTTGCAGAAACTTACAACTGAAACCAAGCCTACAAGAAATCACTCTCACTCAAATGAAAAATTAAAACAAAATAAGTACATAACTATGAACAAGATTTACAGAACAGAACAAAGAAATCCTAATCCGAATTGTAACTCTAAAACGAAGAAGACGAAAGAGAACAGGTGAGATGAGAGGGCGTATGTGTGTGTATTGATCTGAGAAGTCACCCTCTCACAACTGAACCAAACAATGTATACTCCGGGTTAAGAACCATGGATCAAATTCAGACTTTACCCGACTCAAACCTGTCTAAAAGGTCAGTGTGTTTTCTTAGTCTAACGAAAGCGAGCCTCGATCCCTTTAAAATAACAATAACCCTTCAAAATAAAAATAATACAAAACAAATCCAACACAACGAAAATCTCACACCATACTCTCAACAATACTTTTCCGTGTTTACAGATTATACCCCAAACTCGAAATTACTCTCAATGTTAATCTTGCAATAAATATTTTATATATTTTTAACACCCCCTCTCAAGATGAACATTTAGAGAGGAAACAAACTTATTCAACCTTAAATGGATCATACAAACTCAATTTAGAACATAAGAAATCATGTAGCTTTGTTGATAAAGATTTTGTAAAAATATATGCTCTTTGATTTTCTTTTTTGATGCAATTCTACTAATCTTCAAAATTCCTTTTGAAACTCTATCTCTCACAAAATGAAGATCCACTTCAAAGTCTTTAGTTTTCTCGTGAAAACAAGATTAAGTGCAAGTTTTATCGCAAAATCCATAAAGATAATTCAATTTAATTAATCTTATAATCAAATCCACAAGGATAATTTTTATAATTAAAAAATTATCTATCCCATGATTATCTCCTAGTATTTAGGGTTTTATATTTAATCATATAAGACATTCAAAATTTGTATTTCAGCAGAATGAAAACCAACCAATCACTAAAAATAAACCTACTAATTAGATTAGGCAAAAAATTCCCGAAAATCGAATTCAGGCGTCTGTCATGTGTCATGTCGTGGGAGTAGGCATGCCACGTCATGACAGATAAAAATAGATTTTTTTGTGTTCAATTCAACTCATGTGCAACCAATGTTAGACAAACCTATGCTCCGATACCACTGATGAGTTTTATAGGTTATAAAATAAATCTACATGCGGAAAAACACTTAACATTTAAGCACACATGCAACCTATAAGGATATATTTCACAACAATTTGAAGGTAACATACAATGAATATAAAAAACCCTACAAGAACCCTATAATATTCCAAATTAGTAGATCTAGGGTTACATACCTTTAAATTGTTATAGTAAACAATTCCTTGAATCCCTTCATTTGTTGGTGTTGGAAAGTAAGCACCAAAAGTATAATTTCTCTAATGGCTCACACACAAACCATAGAACCAGAAGACAATAGAGGAGAGAGAATGAGAGGTAGAGAAATTAGAATTCTCTAGGCAAAGGAGGTGGTCAAAAATCAAAGGGTTGCAACCCTTTACATAGCTGCTAGAAAACCCTAGAAACTTTAAATTTAAACATAAAATAATATTATTTCAAATTTAGTAATTATCTAGTTTCCTAATATGAAATAGAGGCTTCCAGAAACCTTAAAATAGGGAACCAAAAGTGTTCACCTCATGGGAGGTTCTAGATCCCCTCTTTTTTCAACTATTGAACAATTACAACTCAATCCTTGCACGTTTAATAGTAACACATGTTCCAGGTATTGATTAAGTTATATGATTTTTAGGGTTTTGTGCATGGACTACATGAGTTAGGGTGCTCCAACTCGTTGAGTAGAGAATATTATGAGGACGCAGGATTTGGGTTCTACTCGACGAGTCGGAAGGCCCCGATTCGACGAGTAGGAGCTGTAAAGAGAAACCCTAATTTTTAAGGTTTTCACCATATTTAATGAGCATAATCCACCTCTTGTGGCCTCCTTTATCACCCTATTAGCCAGAGAAAACCCAAATTCGACATTGTACATTCTTGAGTGAGAGTAAGAGCTTTTGTTAGCAATTTTGGGGTATTTGTAAAGGATTCTAGAGTTTGAAGAGGGAGGTACAAGGAGAGAAGCAATAGATCCGACATCTACTCTGTATTGGCCATCATCTTGAGGTATAAAGTCGTCACATTGATCTCTAGTTGATTAGATCCCTTTTCTTGGAAGTAAATGACCATTTTGGTGCAAAACGGAGTCAAACCTGGTTCTGGACTTATAACTGGGATATGGTTCTATATCTGAACCTCTCTAGGTCCCCAATTACATAAAGTTGCTCACTTTATATAGCTTAGCCCCTTTCCATGCACAAAAACTTGTAAGAAGCCTAGTTTCGATGTTATGGCCTTGTATGCACGTAAAGTTTGCAACTTACGTGGTATTTACACTAGGAGAGTTTAGATATGGAGTTTGGGGCCTTAGATCCCACGGAAAAGGGCTGTACATAAAAATGACTGAAGGAACTCGTCAAGTCCCTTAGTTGACTCGACGACTCGGGGTAGGATTTTCCCGTTTTTAGTTTCTGATTGAGTGCAGTGAAGGATTAGGGCTTTGGTCTGAATGGACTTTCGGCTTTTTAGACATTTGATGAACTCGACGAGTCACTAAGGTGACTCAGCGAGTTGACTCGGGATTCAGTGGAGTGGACTCGGGAGGAACTCGGCGAGTTGCTGGATGCACTCAACGAGTTGAGGCCAACATGAACTGTTGACCTTGACTGTTGACCCTGAATTTGACCAGGGTTGACTTAGAGGGTATTTTTGGTATTTCGGGATTGTAACAAGTTAATTACATGTCGATTATAGGTGGTTGAGTTAGAGCAGAGTGTGGGATATATCTGATCTTATCTTGTCAGTTCAACATTCGAGTGATGAGTCTCCTCACCATACCAATGGGTCTAAGGCACCAAGGCCGGCCCATTTTGTGATATGTGGTACACTTGTTGTTGTAGAGATATGTGATGCGATAGATAGATATGCTTAGTATTATGCTAGATATATGTGTGATATTTGTAGGGAAGACCATGGAAGGAGCCCATGGCACTCAGATGTGAGACCATGTAGATTTTCAAGTAAATACCATGGGAGGAGCCTTTGGCACTTGGATGTAAGACCGTGTGGGGGAGCCCATGGCTTTCCAGCTAAAGACCATGGGGGAACCCATGGCACTTAGGTGTAAGACCATGTAGGAGAGCCCATGGCATCCTGGAGTAAGACCTTGGGAGGAGCCCATGACATCCTTATATGCTTGTATGCATGGCTTATGTGATATATGTAGATTTTATAGCTAATATGATATGTGTTATGTGGATGGTGTGTGGGGTATGCTCTGGGGAACTTACTAAGCATTAGCTTACAATTTGTTGATTTGTTTCAGGTACATCTGAGCCTAAGGGCAAGGGCAAGGCTTGATAACGCGACATGCACTCTCCGACAATTGTTTTAATGGGACACTCTGACGTTTTGAATAAAAATGTAATATTATGAATTTTGAAAACAATGCTTGATATTACTTCACACTTTATGGGAATGTTGGTTAATTAAAAATGAAAAATTTATTTGAAAAAAATTTGGTCGTTACATTACTTAATTCTAATTAATCCCTAAATTAAATCTAATTAATTATGATTAAGTCTAAATTAATTCTTATTAATTTTGTATTAATTTATTAATCATATAAATTAACAAATCAATTATTTAATCATTGATCTCAAATTACTTTAACTCCAAAGATTGCTGAGAACCGCTGAAAGTGGGATGAAAGGAAAGAGTGTTGCCTCCACTCCTGCTGCTACTGCTCTTGTCTTAGCTATAGGGCAAGGGAAAGGAAAGAAGAGGAAAGCTCCCTCGAAACAGAATTGGAAAGGAAAGTCTCAAGCCGGGTCGTCAAGTAATGGCCTAAAAGCAAATCTAGTTCTGTAGCTACCCCTGCCTTTGATTCGTAGGAGACTACTTCTTTTACTTCCATGACAAGGTGCATTGGAAGAGAAGCTACCCTAAGTACTTGCAAGACATAAAGGAAAGCAATATTATGCCAACCTCAGCAGGTATATACACTATTCTATTAAAAACTCATCACATTTGAAATCTTGGGTTCTTGATACAGGGCGTGGTTTTCACATTTGCTCTGACTTGCAGGGACTAAGAATTAGTGAAGATGTGGAGCATAGGAAGATGAACCTAATTATGGGCAATAGGAGATCGTTGCCTGTTACAAAGATTGGCGTTTATTCTTTAGTGCTTAATAGTGGGTTATGTTTAGATTTAAATGATTGTCGCTACTCGTCAGAAATGACAAGAAATATTATTTCATTTCATGGTTTATATAGACAAGGTTTTAGATATTCTTTTGATAATGAGAATGATTCTATTCATAGTTATTATAAATAATGGCGTATTTTATTTTGAAGCATTACCTTGTGATGACATGTATGAAACTGTGATGGTTATAGACAATTTAGGAAATAGTGTGTTGCAAATTGATTAGTCTAATGGTTTAGACAAGGCATGCTTGTGGTATTGTCTTCTTGGACATGTTAACAAGAAACGTATTGCCCAACTCCAAAAGGATGGAGTGCTGGAATCATTTGACTTAAGGTCAGATGATACATGCGAGTCTTGTTTACTTGGAAAGATGACTAAATCACCTTTCATGAGTTCTTATGAAAGATGTGAAGGATTGTTGGATCTTATACACACGGATGTGTGTGGGCCCTTCAGATCCACCACAAGCGATGAAATTTGATTTTATGTGACTTTTACCGATGATTATAGCAGATATGGATATATCTACTTAATCAAGCATAAGTCAGAAACCTTTGAAAAGTTCAAAGAATTCAAACATGAAGTTTAAAATCAATTGGGCAGGAAGATCAAGATGCTCAGATCTGATAGAGGTGGTGAGTATCTTAGTATCGAGTTCCACGACTACCTCAAGGAATGTGGAATTGTTACACAATTGACACCTCCTAGGACACCACAACTTAATGGTGTGGCTGAGAGGCGTAATCGAACCTTGTTGGACATGGTTCGTTCCATGATGAGTCAAGCTTCACTACAAATCTCATTCTGGGGGTATGCCTTAGAGACTTCCGCCCATATTCTTAATCTTGTTCCAATAAAGAAGGTTGCCAAAACACATCACGAGATGTGGACATGGAAGGTTCCCTCGTTAGCACATATCAAGGTTTGGGGTTGTGAAGATTTGGTTAGACGAGAGACTCACGACAAGCTTGAACCTCGAAGTGAGAGATGTATTTTCATTGGCTATCCACATAAGTCCTTTGGATACTTGTGTTGGATTAATGTCTAAGTCCATAACTATAATTGGTAAGACTTGACCCGACCCGGCATGGTCCATTTGGGTTGCATACCATCATGCACTTGGATAGACTATAATGAGAGAAATAAGACACTTATGGTTATTAATATATTATAAGTTCTAGTATATTAATAATAAGAATAATAAGATTATTTAATTAGTATTGATCAAGAATTAATCTAGGATTAATTAAGTGATCAAAAGAAGACTAATTAAATATATGGGTTGATTGTGTAAATCATCCATACTTGTATAGTGGGCTAATGCTCCATGGATAATCAAGTTGGGCTAAAACCCATAGGATGGTCCATGGATGCTCCATGGTGTATTTGTACCCATGGATCATGGAAATGAAAGGCCATGTCAATTAGGGTTTACATGGTGTAACCCTAACTATATAAGCTTCTTATTCTTGACCAAAATTGGCCACTAGAGTGTATAGTGAAAGGGCTAGCCGATTTCATGAGTTGTAGAATTCTCTCAAGCTATTCTAAGTGTTTTGGTGATTGTGATTCCACTTGAGGCTTCCACACTATTGGGGCTAAGCTCTTAAAGCTTGAAGACATCAAGCTACATCAAAAGGTATGTATTCTATCTTGTTACATTCATTGATTTGTATGCTAGATTAGGATAATACCTTGGAAGTTCTTATTTGCATGTATAATAGAGAAAACATAGATCCAAGGTATTTAGGGTTGCATGTACACTTAGGAGTGTTAGAATGCTCAAAACCCAACAGTGGTATCAGAGCCTAGGCTTGTTTTCTTGTTATACCTGCAATAGAAGCTGAAAAAACGAATTTGTTGCTGTCTGATCATCAGACTCGGCGAGTCCATCAGGAGACTCGGCGAGTCCATGCCTAAAAAGTGATCAAATCGATCCAACTCGCCGAGTTGGTTCATGCACTCGACGAGTTGGACCCCCAGACAGCATATTTTCGAGTTTTTTTGGCTAGAAATGGACTAGGAACATTATCCTAAGTTGTTTTTGAACTTATAAACTTGTTTTTGATGTGGTAATGTTCATGCTAATCCATTTTCAAAGATAATTGTCAATAGATTCATGTCTTGTATTAGTTTAAGGTTTAGACTAATTACATGAAAAAGTTTGATTTGAATTATCTTGTTCTTATAAGTTGCTTAGATTAATAGAAATGTTGAGTGAAATAGTTGTTTTCAATCCATTTTAATCTAAGAGTTGAGTATAAAATGTGTTTGTGTAACTTGTCCTCAAGTTACATGAAGAGTCACATTAAAGACTCATAAAACTCATAAAAGTTGGCAATGGTTACAAAATGAAGAGTCTTGTGTCATTGAATAATTTTTATGACTCCATAACTTGTCCTCAAGTTATGGAAGTTCAAGAGTCACTTCATTAAAAGAAAAATATGTAACCATAATTAAATCCATAAGTTATAAAATAAAGAAAAAGTTAGTTCTTTTATTAGTTTAAAGTCTTCCATAACTTGTCCTCAAGTTATGGAACTTGAAGAGTTTTTGGATTAAAACTACTTTAAACACATAAGTTATGGAATTAATTAGTTTTGAATAGTTTCAAAACTTGCCCTCAAGTTTTGGAATTTGAAAAGTTTTCACTTATGAATACTTTAATTCCAAGTTAGCCCTTAGAATTTTAAAAGTTAAAATTCAACCCTTATACTTTATAATATTATAAGTTAATAATATATATATGTATAAGAGTAAAGTCAGTCTTACCGCTAGTACGCCTCATTCACGAAGCTGGTCTATAAGGTGGGTATAAGGTTGTTGCCTATAAAATGGCAACTTAATGGGTGTCCACTCTCACCCACCGCTTGCTTGACTGGTGGAGGGTCGTTAGCCGAACGGGTTTGACAGGACTAGAATTCTCCCTTCATTAAAAGTATTAATGATAATACTAAGTAACTAAACTCTTAATAATACCCAATCTTAGTTACTTAGGAAAAATGTGAATAAGGTGCTAACCCATGAAATTACACTTTACACTTTGTCTAAGTCGTTAGTGGAGTGTGTGTGGTTAACCGGCACACTAACTTGGAATTAACAAGGTAGGTAAAGGGTGACTTAATATTTATCATAGTATCGATGGAGCGTGTGTGGTTAACCGGCACATCGATTGAGGGGTAATTTATTAAGGGTACCAAGTGATTTGCATGGTTACTTCACACCTTGTTTTGTGATCCTCGGCATCCCAGTCACAAAACCTGAAGGGCACACTCGAGATTGAAACATGCCTTTGAAAAGTTCAATGAATCTCAAAGATCTAGGATTTTCAAAACCAATTAAAACCTAATAATACATTTTGTTTATCTTGGTGGAAATTGGTGAATCGTCATTCACCTACCTTCAAATATTTTATAGCTTGGATTACGGCATACCTCTTCTAAGTTATAAAATAGGTTGTTGGGTCCTAGCCTTAATATTTCATATTGGGTGTCATATTAAGGACTTTAAATCAACTATCTTGAATATCTCCCAAAAGATGTCTGTAATAGACACCTATGATCTTCCCAAATCTCTTGAAACAAGGTTTCCTAAATGAAGATGATGTCCCTTGGAAATCATACTTCTTTCTCCTCCTCCAACTATTCTCCCTAACCCACAAGTTCTTGAAAAGTTTAAGGTCACTCAAGCCCTATTGGCAAGGCAAGGTCTAGGTGTGGTCACATCTTGGAGATGTAGTCACATATTGACAAGCCGGGAGAGTTGGTTGTCAAAGTCTTGAGAAAGTTGGTGGTTCAATCACTTTCTAAGTCACATAGTGAGTTCCTTTGGGACACCTATGAAACAGACTATGACAAGACCCTTAATGATCTTATCTATTTGCTAAGATCAACTTCCTAAACTTTATGGACATTGATAATGATATCTAGTAAAGCTCTCTCTTCCCAGTGGAAAGGGATTGGCCATAGTCAACTCGGTTGACCAAATGGTAAAGAGAAAAGCTAAGTCTATGATAGTCTCGTGTACCATTATCAAAGGGTCCATATGTTTATATTGCCAAAGAAAGGGGCATTGGTTGCGAAGCTGCCAAAATTTACCTAAGGATGTTAAAGTCAATAAGTTTGACTCTACGTCAGGTAATGTCCACTATCTAACTCTGCTAAGTTTCTATTCTGAGATTCTTGATACATGATGTGACTGGGTCACATGGTGATGTTTTAAGAATCAAAGAAAAAGTGAAGAAACTTAAAGAAAGAATATGCTGAATCTGATCGCATAGATGGATTTCTATCACATAGTTTGAAAAAAATCGGATTCTTGAGCTACTTCTTAGGAGTTATGAGATATTGCTTAAGGAATAGATAACAACAAGTTTTCATATGGGTTGTAAGGACAAGTTTTTCCGCAAAGTTTTAAAATAAAAGAAAATTTTTGATTTTATTTATTTTAAAATATCCTTACAATTGCATTTGAGGAAAAATTGTTGCTTATATGATTCCATTAAGAGCAAGAGTGGAAATATAAAATTGATTCTTTCATTTGTGGTAATGTCTAGATTTACCAAATAAGGAAAGATTCTCATCACCCAAGTTTCAATTGGACCGGAACTTGGAATCATGCAAGTTGTATAGCATGATGAATGAGAACTTTCTATTATTGGAAAAATTAAGACTAATTACTCGTTCACATGGATGTGTGAGTCAAGTAATGGACTAAGGGATCGAGTACACATTCTTGTGCACTGGTCAAGTCCACCACAAAAAGATTGATAAAACTATTCGTCATAGTTTACTAAAGCACAGTAAATATGATTATACTTACAAGCTTAAGTGTAATTTTGAGACATTGGAAAAAAGGTTCCAATGTAAGGCAGAGCGAATAAGAAGAATCAAATTAGGCAGAAGGATAAAAGTTTCTCAAATCTGAAAAGGTGGGAGAGTACTTTAGTATCATTTTTGTGATCATCTTAATGATTAAGAAACCATATCAAATTAGTTCTCTAAGGAAAATCTTAGTGCATTTTTATGACTAAGAAAAGGAACTTGAATTGTTGAAATGGTTAAATCAAGAAGATGAGTCATACTTCATTCCAATACAAGTCTTAGAGTCCTACTCCAAGATTGTAACTTGAGTGACATGTCTTAAAGAAGGTTTAAAACACTTGTCAAATGTAAGAGTAAAAGTTTTCTACTCCTGTACATTTGAAATTGGTAAGTTGTGATGTTTTGGATAAAACAAAGACCAACTAAGGCCAATTGTGTGAAGTGTTTGTCTTGATTAGAATCCGCACTATATCTTGGATGTTTGACAAGGGAGTCTTATATGTCAAGAGGACAGTGGGAGTCTTAAAGGTCTTAAAAGTCTCAAGAACTAATCAAGAATAGAACCTGAAGTTCTTCACTAGCACAGGACTTGCGGTTTATAACCTATCGTGTTGACATATTCTGTGCCCATTCCAGTTAAAGTTGGCTTTTCATATGAGTTCTTAGAGTTCTCAATTAGTTGCACAACAACTTGGAAGCAATGGCAGGCCCTTGAGCTGCCAGGTGGCAAGAAAGTTAGATTGAGTTCAGTCCATATGAGTTTGGATTTGTCATTATCCTTGTCTTGTGATTATGGTTTTGACAAATTCATATGGGTAGGAACTCATACACCATATAAATCTAAGTGTCATAAGGTTTCTCTCCGATTCATGAAAATGATGGTGAGGAAACACTTTCACTAAGTAGATTTTAGCTAGATAGCAATTGTGATATTTGCATTCTCAAAGTCGTTAGTGGAGCGTGTGTGGTTTACTGGCACACTAACCTGGACTTGTGAGAAGTGGCAAAAAGGTCTAACCATTATGATTACGGCATACCTCTTCATAATTGTTTAGACACACAAGTGTGCTATCTAAGGGAAGGTGTATGTTTTTGATAAGGTCTTATCAAAACAATCTAGTATCAGAAATCTGAACTTTGGAAGAAAGTCAGCTGATTTCTGAATACATGTCAGAGCTAGTGGGAGCATAAGTGTTATGCTAATAATCATCATGTTAGTGGGAGCATGATAATTATGATAAGTATTGCAAGATTAGCAATGTTAATTATAGAAAACAAAAGGTTTCAATTGGGAAAAGTTGTTTTGCTATAATTAAGGGAGAGGAAATTATACTTCATCTCAAATCTATAAGCTTAGATCGTGAGGTTTTAATCATTTAGTCAAGGATATATATATATATATATATATATATATATATATATATATATATATATATATATATATATGAATTTCATGTTGGAATGGCTCAACATAAGGAAATTCTATATATGGGTCCATTATTTGCGTTCTAAAATTTGATTATGATTACGGCATACCTTTTCATAATCTGAATTATGAGAACTTGGCAAATTGAAATGGAAATGTTATAGCAAAAGACTGGTTTAGTCTTTATGTGAGACATCATGAATCGATTCCCATATGCTTCGTATATAGGATCGATTACATGTGCTATATTCATCCTTTCTAAAATTTTCCAAATGCCTAGGGCATTAAGAAGGGAAAAGGTTTAGAACTGGATATGACTAAAAGGATTAAACAATTGTCGATGACAATCTAAGGTTTACCAAAGATTGGTTGCTCAAGGACAGTTGGAAGTATAGTGATAATTCTGGAAGGACCATATTGACATAATTTGGAAGGAGGCAACTCTTGTTCAGAAGTGATAGTCAAAATGGATTCTGGAAATGTTTCAAAGTTAGAATTTTCAATCTGTGTAAGATTAAGGAAACTTAATGCAAGAAGGATGTTTCCAAGGAGCTGATCTCCTTTGGAATACTCTGTAATGTTTGTGGTCAAGTCTTTATGACTTTGTGCATAATCATTACAAGAGGATCAATGCATATAAGTTTAGAATCTAACAGATTTCAGTAAATGGCATGAATTTGGAATTCTTGCATTTGCAGTAAGGATTTGGGAGTGTGAAAAGAGAATCATTGAAGTTATGTTCAATTGATCTAGTTCACAAAGTAAAGATCATAGACAAACATAGTATGCATACTTGGTGTGTGGCATGACTAGTGTTTAAGAAAACATAGTGTACATGCTTGGAGCATGGGACAACTATTGTTTTAAATTCAAGAATAAAGTTGATAGCTGAAACAGTATACAATGAATAATGTGTAATCATATGGTGATAAATAAAAGGTGTTTTATTTATGTTCAAAGGGTTGATACCATATTGGATTCAATTATTATTGTGTTTCATTTTGCATGTTTTGACTTCCCGAATAAACTGGGTTATTCTTCCGGAATGACTAAGTTATTCAAACCATCCACAGTTGGTCATATGTTGGAAGTAGATATGAATTAAGACTGTCATGATGGGTTGTAGAGGTCTAAGGTGTTGGACAAGGCTACAACAATCATGAGTGCTCATAAGTTCTGAGTATTGGATTCAACCCGCGCTCATTGGAATCACTTCATGGATTTTATCACGAGTGATCATGAGACGATAATATCTTATATTCTTCAAACCTAGAGATATGAGTTGTTACTATGAGTTGATAGTACATTGATTGCACGTAAATGCATACGGTAAATCGGTGTTATAAAACGTGCCTTTGTGTATGATTCAACAAGTAGTAGAACATGCCATATGAGTCGAAGTTTATCCGTTCCTTTTACCTTCGGGATAAAAGCGATATCTGTGGGCCCCTCGATGATTTGATGATGACAAATAGAAGTGCTCGGCCGGGCCAGGACTGATTTGATTTGTTCAATTAGTCAGTCGTCATAAATCGGAAATCGGGAAACAACAAATGGACAGAGAGAATGATTATAATCTATGTATCAGTCCATATGATATCTAGAATGGAGGAATATATGATCCCTTATCTAATGGACAAGTCACTGACAAAGGTCAGAGTTCATCTACAAGGTCAGAGTTTGACAGAAGCTTTTGAGAGCTACGATTGCCGGTTGGTGCCTGAAGTCATACGCAATAATAGTTTTAGACTTATCCAAGTGGGAGACTGTTGGATTAATGTCTAAGTCCATAACTATAATTGGTAAGACTTGACCCGACCTGGCATGGTCCATTTGGGTTGCATACCATCATGCACTTGGATAGACTATAATGAGAGAAATAAGACACTTATGGTTATTAATATATTATAAGTTCTAGTATATTAATAATAAGAATAATAAGATTATTTAATTAGTATTGATCAAGAATTAATCTAGGATTAATTAAGTGATCAAAAGAAGACTAATTAAATATATGGGTTGATTGTGTAAATCATCCATACTTGTATAGTGGGCTAATGCTCCATGGATAATCAAGTTGGGCTAAAACCCATAGGATGGTCCATGGATGCTCCATGGTGTATTTGTACCCATGGATTATGGAAATGAAAGGCCATGTCAATTAGGGTTTACATGGTGTAACCCTAACTATATAAGCTTCTGATTCTTGACCAAAATCGGCCACTAGAGTGTATAGTGAAAGGGCTAGCCGATTTCATGAGTTGTAGAATTCTCTCAAGCTATTCTAAGTGTTTTGGTGATTGTGATTCCACTTGAGGCTTCCACACTATTGGGGCTAAGCTCTTAAAGCTTGAAGACATCAAGCTACATCAAAAGGTATGTATTCTATCTTGTTACATTCATTGATTTGTATGCTAGATTAGGATAATACCTTGGAAGTTCTTATTTGCATGTATAATAGAGAAAACATAGATCCAAGGTATTTAGGGTTGCATGTACACTTAGGAGTGTTAGAATGCTCAAAACCCAACAACTTGTTCTACAGACCTAGTAAGAATGTGGTATTCGAGTAAGAGAGCTCATATGCAAAGAGGACAGTGGGAGTGTAATTGATCTTGAAGAAATTCAAGAGCCAAGCGATGAAGGAACCTCTAAAACTAGCACTCAACTCGAGGAAGAAATTCCTGTTGAACCTATTGATGAATTATTACCTCTGAGACGTTCCACTCGAGTTAGAATGACACCAGAGTTTTATGGTTTCCATATAACTACAGATGGTGATACATTTATCAGTGATAGTACACTGGTAAATTTGGACGAACCTTCTAACTACAAGTAAGCCATGGCGGGCCCTGAGTCTGCTAAATGAAAAGAGGCAATGGACAACAAGATCCAGTCCATGCATGACAATCAAGTTTGGAACTTGGTTGACAATGTACCAGGTCGCAAGACAGTTGGGTGCAAATGGATGTTAAAGAAGAAGACCGACATGGATGGAAAGGTGCACACCTTCAAGGCTCGACTGGTTGTGAAGGTCTTTACTCAAACCCTAGGGGTTGAGTATGATGAGACCTTCCCACCGGTAGCCACGATTAAATCTATTAGGGTTATGTTAGCCATAGTTGCATTTTGTGACTATGGAATTTGGCAGATGGATGTCAAAACCGCTTTCCTAAATGGAAAGTTGGCGGATGATGTTTACATGAATCAGCCAGAGGGGTTTGTAGATGCTAAATACCCCAATAGAGTGTGTAAGCTTGAGAAAACAATATATGGATTGAAACAAGATTCTTGCAGATGGAATCTTTGCTTTGATGAGAAATTCAAAGAGTTTGGTTTCTCTACAAGTGAAGATGAGTCTAATGTGTATGTCAAAGCTAGTGGGAGTATAGTCACGTTCTTGGTACTGTATGTTGATGACATACTACTTATAGGAAACGACATTCCAACCTTGCAGGAAGTTAAGTCCTGGCTTGGAAAGTGTTTTGGTATGAAGGATCTGGGATAGGGTGCTTATATTATAGGAATAAGGATTTTGAGAAATAGGAGTAGATAATTAATAGGACTTAGTCAAAGTACATTTTTGGATAAGATGCTAAAGCGTTTTAGCATGGAGAATTCAAATAAAGGGGAGTTACCTATCCAAAGTAATACCAAGTTGAGTAAGACTCAGAGTCCGAGTACCAATGTAGAGATAACATGGTTAGTCGATATCAGGGAAATCCAGGTAAAGCTCATTGGATAGTGGTTAAAAATATACTTAAGTATCTACGAAGAACTAAGGACTGGGTCCTTGTGCTTGGTGGCAGTGATGACTTAAGGGTTACTGGGTATAGTGACGCCAGCTTTCAGACAGATAGAGACGAGTTCGGTTCTCAGTCAGGTTGGGTGTTTACCCTTAATGGAGGAGTAGTAACTTGGAAAAGTTCCAAGCAGGAGACTGTAGCTGATTCTACTTGTAAATCAGAGTATATTGTCGCAAGCGATTAAGGAGCCGATGGAAATTTTCTACGATAACGAAGGAGCCGATGAAAATTTTATGCGATAACGAAGGACGGTTTCCTTAACCAAGGAACTAAGAGATCATGGTAGATCTAGGCATATCGCCAGAAAATATCACTTTGTCAGACATCATGTAGAACAAGGAAGCCTCATTGTTAAGAGGGTATCATCATAAGAGAATCCTAGAGATCCCATCACAAAGAGTCTGAGTAGGATTAAGCATATTCATCATACAAGGAGCATTGGTCTGAAGGATGATATTAGTTTTAGTGATTAGATAGTTATTTATAAACTTGTAACAAATAAATGTAATTGACATTTGATGATTAAATAATAAAGATTTATTTATGAGTATCGTTTACTATCTTTTGTCAATTATTTATCATTGTGTTTCTTTCGCATGTTTTACTTCCCGAATAATTGAATTATTCAAATATCTACAGTCGATCATACTTTGGAAGTAAGCAGTGAATTAAGGCTGTCATGAATAATTCAATGGTTTGTTGTATCATTCATGAATGACTTTTGAAATGGGGATTTAAGTATTGGTTTAACCCACACTCAGTGAATTACTTCATGGAATTTATCTAGAGTAATTCTGAGATGATAATAGCATATAATCCTTAAATCGAGATATATGAGTTGTTGTTTACGAGTTGGTTGTGCATTGATAATGCGTAAACACATCAGTAACTTGATGTTATAAAACATATTGTTGTGCATGATTTGATGAGTAAATAGTACAAGCATATGAATCAAAGTTTATCTGTTCCTTTTTCCCTAAGGGGGACATGCGATATCTTGGGCCCCTTGATGATTTGGTGTTGACTTATGTGCCAGACCCGGTCATAACTAAATTGATGTGTTTGATTGAGTTCTTTGTCATTACAAATCAGAAATCGGGAAAAAAAATTGTTGGACAATGAGAATGATATTATTCCATGTCATTTGTTCACATGATATCTTGCAGAATGGAGGATTATATGTGTTGGGATTTGAGCAATCTAACACTCCTAAGGTGTTCATGCAACCCTAAAACCTTGGATCTATGTTTTACTAAGAATACATGCAACTTTGTTTTTCCAAGGTTCATAACCTATCTACCATGGCATGGGGAACATTAAACGTAATGGCTAGAAGAATTACATACCTTTCAATTTGTGGGTTGATTCCTTGGAGTTTGAGAGCCTAGCACCAATAATGTGGATGCCTCAAATGGAAATCACAAATCACCACAAACTTGGAAAAACCTTATAAGAGTGTATGTAGCTTATAGAAATCGGCCACCACTTTTTACACACACAACTAGTGCAACTTCAATCATCACAAGCTCCTATATATATATAGTATGGAGGATTAGGGTTACATCCATGTAAACCCTAATACCCATGACTCTTTCTTTCCAAGGATCCATGGGTTAAAAGATCCATGGACTATCCATGGACTCCCATGCATGCCAAGCCCATTCCAAATGAGTATTAGCCCATACTTATATAAATACAAGAGCCCATATTTAATTAGTCACTTTTTTGATCACCAAATTAATTCTAAATTAATTTATGATCAATACTAATTAAATAATATGATTTCATATTAATATATTATAACTTATAATATATTAACAAATTATAAACATACAATTCTCAAAGGTTTAACCACAAATAGTTCGGGTGAAGTGCAACCCAAATGGACCATTCCGGGTCGAGTCAAGTATATACCAAATAAAGTTATGGACTTAGATACCTTATCCAACAGTCTCCCACTTGGATAAGTGTAATAACTATATTTTCCTATATTACTTCAGGAACCAATCAACAATCGTAGCTCTCAAAACTCTGTTGAACTATGAAGCACCATTTTAGATAAGTGATCATATAATCCTCTGTTCTAGATATCAGCTGGACAAATACATGGAACAATGTCTTACTTATTGTCCAGTAGTTTGTTTCTCGATTTTCTCGATTTATTTGACATAGAACTTAATTGAACACATCAACTTAGTTCTGACCGGGCCCGGTACATGGGTCAACACAAAATCATCGAGGGGCCCAGATATTGTTTCTAATCCAAGAAGAAACAGATAAAATTCAACTCATATGCTTGTTCTACTACTTATTGAATTATACACAAAGGCACGTTTTATAACATCGAGTTACGAATGCGTTTATGTACAATCAATGTATAACTAACTCATAGGCAATAAGTCATATCTCTAGGTTTGAAGACTTATATGATATTATCGTCTCATGATCAGTCGAGATAAATTCCATGAAGTGATGACAGTGAGCATGGGTTTATTCCAATACTCAGAACTTATGAGCACTGATGAATGTTGTAGCAACCATTGGTATGGCTAAACACTTTTAGTCATCTACAAGCCTTATTCATGACAGTCTTCATTCATACCTACTTTCGACGTATGGCTGACTGTGGAAGTTTGAATAAAGTAATTTATTCTGGAAGTCAAAACTTGCAAAGCTGAAACAATAGTAAATAATTGACAAAAGACAGTAACACCTTACTCATAAATAAATACACCTTTTATTCATCATCAAATGTCGATTACATTTTACAAGTTTCAAAATAACTATCTAATCTGTAAAACTAATATCATCTTTCAGCCCTATGCGTCCCGCATGCTGTAAGTGCCTAACCCTCGTCAGTCCCTTCGTAAGGGAATCTTCATGATTCTCTTATGATGATACCCTCTTTACCACAAGGAGTCCTTCTTCTATATTGTGTCTTATGAAGTGATATTTTCTGTCAATGTGTCTGGATCTGCCATGATCTCTCGGTTCCTTGGCTAAGGCAACCGCACTATTGCTGTCACAGAAAATCTCCATAGGCTCCTTAATAGCTGGTACAACTCTAAGGTCTCCGATGAAGTTCTTCAGCCATATCGCCTCCTCTGCCGCTTCACTTACTGCTATGTACTCTGATTCACAAGTCAAATCAGCTATCGTCTCCTGCTTGGAACTCTTCCAAGTGATTGCCCCTCCATTTAGGGTAAAGACCCAGCCAGACTGAGAGTGGAAGTTATCCCTATCAGTTTGGAAACTAGCATCACTATACCCTACTACTCTCAAGTCATTACTCCTACCAAGGGTAAGAATCCAATCCTTAGTCCTTCATAGGTACTTGAGAATATTCTTTACCGTAGTTCAATGAGCCTTGCCAGGGTTCCCCTGATATCTACTGACCATGCTCAAAGCAAAGGCCACATCAGGGCGGGTACAACTCATAGCATACATGATCGAGCCAACAGCAGAAGCATATGGAAGTCGACTCATCTCGGCTATCTCAGCCTCTGTACTTGGGCTCTGAGCGTTGCTCAGTTTGGCATTGCTTTGGATCGGTAACTCTCATTTCTTGGAATTTGGCATGTTGAACCTTTTCAACACCTTATCCAAGTAGGTACTCTGACTAAGTCCAATTAGTCTTTTACTCCTGTCTCTTAGTATCCTTATCCCTAGGATATAGGCAGCCTCTCCAAGGTCCTTCATAGCAAAACACTTCCCAAGCCAGGACTTCACCTCCTACAAAGTTGAGATGTCGTTTGCTATGAGTAGTATGTCATCCACATACAACACCAAGAAGCTAAATAAACTCCCACTAGCTCTGACATATAGACATGACTCATCTTCACTTCTCGAAAAGCTAAACTCTTTGACTTTCTCATCGAAACAAAGATTCCATCTACGAGGTGCTTGTTTCAATCCATACATGGCTTTCTCAAGATTACACACTCTATTCGGGTGCTTTGTACTGACAAAACCCTCTGGACGACTCATGTAAACATCCTCATCCAACTTCCCATTAAGGAAAGCGGTTTTGACATCTATTTGCCATATTTCATAGTCATGAAATGCAGCAATAGATAACATAACCCTAATAGACTTAATCTTTGCTACTGGTGAAAAGGTCTCATCATATCCAACTCTCAGATTTTGAGAAAAGCCTTTTGTAACCAGTCGGGCCTTATAAGTGTGTACATTACCATCCTTGTCGGTCTTCTTCTTGAAGATCCATTTGCACCCAACTGTCTTACGACCTGGTACATTGTCAACGAAGTTCCAAACTTGATTGTCATACATGGACTGTATCTCGCTGTCCATAGCCTCTTTCCATTTAGCAGCCTCAGGGCCTACCATGGCTTCCGTGTAGCTATTAGGTTCATCCATATTTACCAGTGTACTATCACTGATAAGTATATCACCTTCCATAGTAATATAGAAACCATATTAATGCTCAGGTGCAATCCTAACTCTCGTGGAATGCCTTAGAGGTACAGACTCGTCAGTCGGATCAAAAGGAGTTTCCTCCTCAGGTTGATCGCTAGGATTTGAGGTTCCTTCACCACTTGACTCTTGAAGTTCTTCAAGGTCAATTTGCCTCCCATTGTTTTCTTGGCTCATGAACTCTCTTTCACGAAAGACCCATATCCTTTCCATAAAGACCACATTCTCACTGGGTTTGTAGAAGAGGTAACCAAAGGATTTCTATGGGTAGCCGATGAAAATACACCTCTCACTTCAAGATTCGAGCTTATCGTGAGTCTTGCGTCTCATAAAATCCTCGCAACCCCAAATCTTGATGTGGTCCAAGTTGGGAACTTTCCCAGTCCACATCTCATGAAGTGTTTTGGCAACCTTCTTTGTAAGGACTAAATTAAGGATATGGGCGGCAGTCTCTAAGGCATACCCCCAAAAAGATATTGGTAGCGAAGCTACACTCATCATGGAGTGAACCATGTCCAACAAGGTCCGATTCTGCCTCTCAGCCATACCATTAAGTTGTGGTGTCCTAGGAGGTGTCAATTGTGAGACAATCCCACACTCCTTGAGATAGTCAATGAACTCTATGCTAAGATACTCACCACCTAGATCGGATCGAAGCATCTTAACGTTGCTGCCCAATTGATTTTCCAATTCATGTTTAAACTCTTTAAGCCTTTCAAAAGTTTCTGACTTATTCTTGATTAAGTAGATATAACCATATCTACTAAAATCATCAGTAAAAGTTAGGTAATAGTGATTAGCATCCCTTGTGGTGGTTTTGAAGGGTCCACATACATCAGTATGTATAAGGTCCAACAAACCCTCACCCCTTTTAGAAGAACAAGTGAAGGGCGATTTTGTCATTTTCCCAAGCAAACAAGATTCACAACTATCATCTGAATTTAGGTCAAATGACTCCAAGTCTCCATCCTTTTGGAGTTGGCCTATGCGTTTCTTGTTTACATGTCCAAGACGACAATGACACAATGATGCTTTATCCAATCTAGTAGAAGAATCAATACACAACACATTATTTCCTAGTTTATCTACAACTGACACAGTTTCATACACACCATCATAAGATAATGCTTTAAAATAAAGAATATTATTAAAGAAAACATTAATACTACCAACTTCATTATCAAAAGAAAAGGTAAACCCTTGTTTGTACAAACTATGAAAGGAAATAATATTCCTTGTCATTTCAGACGAGTAAACACATTTATTCAAATCTAACTTTAACCCACTACTTAGCAACAAAGTATAAAATCCAATCTTGGTAACAAGTGAATCCTTCCTATTCCCCATGATTTAGTTTATCTTCCCGTGCTCCACATCCTCACTTCTTCTTAGGCCCTACAAATCACAACATATGTGAATACCACAACCTGTATCAAGGACCCAAGAGTTAGAATATGGTGAGTTATTAGAGAATATAATGTAAATACCTCTGCATGGGATGGTTTTACTTTCCCATCCTTGATATCTTGCAAGTACTTTGGGCATTTTCGTTTCTAGTGCCCCTTATTCTGGAAATAGAAGCATTCAACATCCTTAGGGATGGCAAAAGGAGTAGCAGAACCACCTTTGGTTTCACTTGATGAGGAGCTATCAAGAGACTTTCCCTTGGTACCCTTCGAACGAGTCTTCCTCTCCTTCCATTTTCCTTGCCTGATAGCCAAAACAGGGGTAGCTGTAGGAGTAGGAGTAGTGACAACCGACTTACCTTTAAGACCACTTTCGACGGTCTTCAGAAGTCCTTGAAGCTTGCTGAGTGTGACTTCTTCCATGTTCATGTGGTATGTCATGCGGAATTGATCATAAAACGAAGGTAAGGAGTGCAAAATGATGTCAATTGCCAACTCCTCAGGGAAGTTCACATTCAATTTCTAAAAACGGTCCACATACCTTTGCATTTTCTGCATGTGGCCTGTGATGGGTTCACCATCCTTCATTTGGGTAGTTATCAAGGAGGAGATGATTTCATATCGCTCTTGATGAGCACTCTGATAGTAGTGGTCCATCAAATCCTGGTGCATCTCAAAGGATAGTAGTCCTCATAGGACTTTTGGAGCTCGACTGTCATAGTGGCCAACATGATGCATGCCACTTTGGTAGCATCTCTTTCATGTTCCTCATATGCAGCGATCTCCTCAGGAGTAGCAGTCGGCTCAAGATCCTTAAGCTCCTTGTTGAGGACATATTCCTTGTCCTCATAGCAAGTGACCATCATGATGTTCTGGATCCAATCCATAAAGTTGGAACCATCGAAGATGACTCCCACAAAGGTTCATGAGAGAGAAGGAGCCAATAGGGTTAGAACCCGAAGCATTGTTGGAAGACATCTGAAAAGAAGAAAAATAAGTTTAGATTAGATATATAGAGTCCTCAATAAGAAACCCAAATGTAATATTAAGGCTAGGACCCAACACAATATATTATAACTTGGAAGAGGGATGCCGTAATCTAAGCTATAACATATTTGAAGGTAGGTGAATGACGATTCACTAATTTCCACCATGAAAACGAAATGAATTATTAGGTTTAATTGGTTTGAAATTCCTAGATTCTTTTGAGATTCATTGAACTATTCAATGGCATGTTTCAATCTCGAGTGTGCCCTTCAAGTTTTGTGACTGGGATGCCGAGGATCACAAAACGAGGTGTGAATAACCATGGAAATTCACTTGGTACTCTTAATATTATCACCTAATCGATGTGCCGGTGAACCACACACGCTCTGCCGATATATGATAAACATTAAGTCACCCTTTGTTATTCTTACTAGTCCAAGTTAGTGTGACGGTTAACCACACACGCTCCACCAACGACTTGGTAAGGTACAAAGTGTAAATTTCATGGGTTAGCACCATTTCACATTTTCCTAAAGTAACTAAGATTGGGAATTTATAAAACATTTAGTTACTTTATAATAATCATTATACTTTTAATGAAAATTAAAGTCATTGTCCTACCCGTTCGGCTAACGACCGTCCACCGATCAAGGAAGCGGTGGGTGAGAGTGGACATCCATTAAGCTGCCATTTTATAGACAACAACCTTATACCCCCTTATAGACCGGCTTCGTGAATGAGTCCTACTAATGGCAAAACGACTTGATCTTATACATATATATAAATACTAACCATTAATCTTGTAATAGTATAAGGGTTGAATTTTAACTTTTAAACTCCTAAGGGTTGGAATTTAAAGTGTGTATGTCTATACAAATTCCAAAAATTGAGGGCAAGTTTTGAAACTCTTCAAAACTTTTCATTTCATAACTTATGAGTTAAGGGTTCATAAAAGTGAAGACTCTTCATTTTTATGTAACTTATGTGTTTAAATGTTCATTAAAAGAGGTGACCTTTGGAAATCCATAACTTGAGGACAAATTATGGATTCCATTAAAACACATAATTGATCATGAATTAATCATTAAACAATTTAGCAAGTAAATCCTATGATCTGACAATTACTCATAAGAACATGAATATCCATATCAAAATTTCAAGAACATATGCACACATATAAACATGGAATTTTGATATTATCCATTGTAAATGAAATAGAACAACCATTACACCATCTAAAACTGATTTTAAAACATCAAAACAATTTAGGGTAATGTTTCTAGTGCATTTCCAACAGCAAAAGTCAAAAAACTGCATTTTGTGTCTCCTACTCATCGAGTGCATGAACCTACTTGATGAGTAGGATGAATTTGTGCTTGGACTTGTCGAGTCCCCCCATGGGTGAGTCCACTGCCCAGACAACTCAATTTTGTGACTTTTCAATAGTTTACATCAAGTATTCAAGAAAACAATCCTAGTCTCTGATACCACTGTTGGGATTTGAGCAATCTACCACTCCTAAGGTGTTCATGCAACCCTAAAACCTTGGATCTATGTTTTACTAAGAATACATGCAACTTTGTTTTTTCAAGGTTCATAACCTATCTAGCATGGCATGGGGAACATTAAACATAATGGCTAGAAGAATTACATACCTTTCAATTTGTGAGTTGATTGGTTGGAGTTTGAGAGCCTAGAACCAATAATGTGGATGCCTCAAATGGAAATCACAAATCACCACAAACTTGGAAAAACCTTATAAGAATGTATGTAACTTATAGAAATCGGCCACCACTTTTTACGCACACAACTAATGCAATTCAAATCATCACAAGCTCCCACTACTAGAAAAACAGCCTTTAATGACGCGCAAACAATGACACGCAGTGATTTACGATACGCAAAAGCATGCGTCCAAAAATTAATGTCATCTCTTATAAAATTTGAAGGATAGAAGACATGCATTTGTGCGTGCCCTGAAATTAGTGTTAGAAAAGAAAAAAAAAGAAATACGGAGGACGCCTATTATAAAATGTGTGTCAAGTAAGTGTGTCGCTTTATATTTTTTTAATGAAACACGCGTTTTGAGCGGGAAATGAAATCCCCAAAAATTAAAACCCCGTCTTTGTGAAAAAATAACCCCCCCTCCCAATCAGCAAGAAAGAAGCCTAGGTCTTCGTCTTCCTTTCTCTCTCTCTAACCTAAAACTCATCTTCTTCGTTGTAGCCACCACCATGCCGCTCTATCTCCCTCCGTTTCTCACCCGCCTATTGGATCCCCAAAATTAAAACCCCCGCCTCTTCCAATTAGCAAGAAAAAGCCCTAGGCCTTCGTCTTCATAGCATAATTGCTCTTGATTTTATGATCAAATGCATCGAGACGACGATGATAACGATCTGCATAAAGAATCCAAATATGTGAAATAGAGGCAAGGGACGATTCTACTTCTTTTTTCAAGAACCCTATTCAACATATGCCGACTCTCACACACGCATAGACTTATCACTATCTTTATCTCTATCGTAGTTTTTTTTTTATGTGTGGCGGTGGTTCCTCTGTCCGATAATACCATATAAGAACCCTAATTCTATTTCTTAATGAGCTATATATCACATGTTGGTGAAGAGATCCAATGGCCTTTGGCGAGACACGAGGCTTGCGTTAAGTTAGACCAGTCTCATTATTTCTTCTCGTTACGCGCTCCGAAGGAGAAAGAACACGAAGCTATGATGTTAAATTACAGACTGACATTTGCTTCAAAAGGACAAGAGAAGTTGTTGAAAGAAATGGATGAGTTATTAGAGCATTGCAGTAGTTTCTCGGTGCAGAAAGAGGAGGAGAAGAGCGGCGCTTTGGATTTAACAATGGCGGAATGAATGAGTCCATCAGAATTGTAAATGGAAGCAAATAAGGAACAGATGGAGCATATTTGTAGAGATTATTGGACAACATTAGCCCCAAATGTGGAGGATTACAGTACAAAGGCTGCAAAATTAATTGTTGCGGGTTCAGGGCAACTTGTTAAAGGGATTCTCTGGTGTGGAGATGTTACAGTGTATAGATTGATCAAGGGTAATGAGATTTTGAAGCTAAAGATCGGACCTGCTAGCAACAAAGCAGCTAAAGAAGAAGAAAGGCGAAAGGAGGAAGAGTCACATATTAAGTTAGAAGAAGAGCAAGTGAGACTGTTTATACGTTATAGTTTATAAACTTTGTTATAAATGACCATTTTTCCTTATTTCAGGAAATCGACAAATTACAGGTACAATGTTTGCAAATTTACAATTTTACCCTTTTGTCTCATTATTCATCAATATCACATTAAAAATAACTACTATAGTATTTTACTTTTTTAGTCTGATTTTCATAACCTTTTTGATCCTTATTCCAAGTAAAATGACTCTCCATAAATAAGGACTAAAATTGCAAAATTCAAATATACTCAGGGACCAATATTTAACCAACTATCAATTTACACTGTTACTTATGTTGGGGGTAATCCTTTACCTACATTCTTTCCATCTCTAATTTTTAACCAACTATCAATTTACATTGTTATTGTTATGGTAAAGTTTAATAGATATCACCAAATCATAACATTTTTTTTTAAATTATAGGTCCACCACTTTCAGCCTCTCACGTGCGAAATCACACAAACTACTACCAGGTATCTCTCTCTCTGTCTCTCTCTCTCTCTCTCACACACACACATACACAAACGGTGAAATGATTGAATATTGGTGGTTTACTTTTTTTGTTTGATAAATGCAGGGTGGTGGTGGGAGTTACAGTGGAGGTGGTTACAGGGAAGACTTTGACAGGGAAGACAATAAAGTTGGAGGTGGAGAGCTCAAAGAACATTGATACTGTGAAGTCAAAGATTCAGGACATAGAGGGGATTCCACTGCATCAGCAAATGTCTTCTGCCTATTCTTTCCTCTAAATGGTGTACCACCATACAACATCTCATATAATAAAATACATGAAATAAAAAAAAGAATATAATAAAAAATTAGTTAAAGTATTGAAATGGGTAAAAGAAGGTAATTCAAATAAATGGTGTATATTTTAAAGAAAAATTTTAATTCATGAAAATTAATAAGCTTACCCACTGCCCACCAATCAATAGCACTGGAGTGGCCAGCTCCTGTTATGACTTCCTGAAATATCATCATAATTTCAAAGGGTAAAATAAAGAGACCATAAATAAGTGAAATTACGTAAATGCCCTTTGAGTACTTTTCATACCAGAGGTGGTGGTGAGCCCTCCTTTTGTGTTTCTTACCTCTGTTAAAAGTGAATTGAGGCCTGAAATCCAAGTTGCAGCTCAAAATTGTTGGGTTAAGAAGGGTGGTGCATTCACCGGTGAGGTTAGGTATGTTTCAAAGTGTCATTTATCAAATTACCATCTTTTTTTTTTTCTAAAACTTTTCAATTTCCTATGTCTGATTTCTTCTTCTTGGTTCTTACTAAATACTGAAGTTGGTTTTCTATATTTACAGTGCTGAGATGCTTGCCAATTTGGGTGTCCCTTGGGTCATCCTAGGTCACTCTGAAAGGAGAGCCCTATTGAATGAAACTAATGAGGTACCCTTTTCCTTGTGTAGATTTTACTCAGCCTATTCAAATCAATTCACACTTTTCCTTGTGAACATCTTAATCAGTGTTGTATGCAAGTTACTGAAAAAGTTTTTTTTTCTTTTTCTTGTTTCATTCAGTTTGTTGGAGACAAGGTTGCATACGCACTATCTCAAGGTTTGAAGGTTATTGCTTGTGTTGGGGAGACTCTTGAGCAACGAGAAGCTGGAACCACCATGGAAGTTGTTGCTGCACAAACCAAAGCAATTGCTGGTAATTATTTTAAAACTAAACTTACTTCTACTGTATGTCAAAAATCAAAAATCTTGTTTTATCTTTGATATAATAAGTAACTTGCACACAAAAGTTATGATTTTGGTGTTTAATGCAAGAAATCACAATATGCCTTTTCTATGTGATTCTGATTTTGGTAATTTTTTGTTGCAAGAGGAAAAGAGGTAAAGAAAGCTCAAGCCGAAAGAGATAAGATGCTGCAAATGCAAGTGTTGCATTCTTCATTTCAATTGTTAGTATGAAACACAGAGTAGATGGGCCAATGTACACTTCTTATCCATATAACATCTGTTTGGAGCATTAGTCTTAAAGAATTATGAAAGGCAAGATGCAACTTTACTTAGTTGGAATTTGATGTAGAGAGTAGATTAGATGCAAATTTAGATATTGTAAAAAATAAAATTGTATGACATTAAATTTTATACAATGGATTGTATTTTTTGTATATGATATTTTATTTCTATTATGAGACATTAAATGCAAATTTAATTTAAAAATTAATAAATATATAAATATTTTTTTAGAACATGTAAAATTATGATACGCAAAAATGTGTGTCAGCTTCATTTATGACATGGCCTTTCTTGACAGGGGCTTCCTTGATACGCATTGCGTGTCATAAACATGTGCGTCGTAAGGTTATGACACGCAAATGCGTGTCGTCTTCCTTTATGACAGAGCCTTCCTTGATACGCATTGCGTGTCATAACCGCGCGTCGTAAATGCGCGTCGTAAATGCGCGTCATAAATGCGCGTCGTCTATAGACGACGCGCAAAAGCGCGTCGTCTCTCTTTATGATAGGGCCTTCCTTGACACGCATTTGCGCGTCGTCTGAGCGTTTTACGACGCGCAATGAGCGTCGTAAAAGGCCTTTTTTCTAGTAGTGTCCTTTATATGGCTTGGAGGATTAGGGTTACATCCATGTAAACCCTAATACCGATGACTCTTCCTTTCCAAGATCCATGGGTTAAAAGCTCCGTGGACTATCCATGGACTCCCATGCATGCCAAGCCCATTCCAAATGAGTATTAGCCCACACTTATATAAATACAAGAGCCCATAGTTAACTAGTCACCTTTTTATCACCAAATTAATTCTAAATTAATTTATGATCAATACTAATTAAATAATATGATTTCATATTAATATATTATAACTTATAATATATTAACAAATCATAAACATACAATTCTCAAAGGTTTAACCATAAACAGTTTGTGTGAAGTGCAACCCAAATGGACCATGTCGGGTCGGGTCAAGTATATACCAAATAAAGTTATGGACTTATACACCTTATCCAACAATATGATCTCTTATCTTAGGACATGCACTGACTAGGTCAGAGTTCGACAAAAGCTTTGAGAGCTGCAATTGCTTATCAGTGCTTGAAGTCATACTTGAAATTATAGTTATTAGAGTTATCCAAGTGGGAGACTGTTGGATTAGGTGTCTAATCCGATAACTATAATTGATATGTACTTGAATTGATAGTGGCATGGTCCTTTTGGGTTGCCTTCACACGTGCAACTAGACAGGATGATTAATTGAGAAAGAGGAAGAATTTATTAATTGATTAATAAATTGGAATAAATGATTTATTAATATGTTATAGAAATAATATATTAATTAGTAATCATATTGTTAACTAATATTTAATCAAAAATTAATTTACTTTTAGGATTAAAGGAATTAATTAAAACTGCAGGGACTAAAAGTGAAATTGTTCAATAGTTGAACAAAAGGGTCCAGAACCTTCCTAGGGGAAGGGTGGACGGTTTTTAATGTGTACATGTAAGAATATTTTATAGTTTCTAGAATATCTTATCATATATGGATCACCAAAGGAGGTGGATTAATTACCATATTTGAGATTAGGCTTATCCATAGCATCCTTGGTGCACTATAAATAGAACCCTTAAGACTATGATTTTCGGCCACTCTTTGGAAGAAGAAATAGCCGAAAATTTACTCTTCTCCTCTCTCATATAATTCTCTTTTATTGTGTGTTTGTGAACCATTAGAGGTGTTACACTTGTGACACTAAGTTCTCAAGCTACAAGATCTACAAGGGAATCATTGTTATTACAATATAACAATCAATGTATGTAACCTAACCCTAGTTTTATACGAATTTCAAAATTTTAGACACTTCCTAGGGTTTCTCCTTTTGTGTTCAAGTTTGCATGTTCAATTAGAGAAAACCTAGATCCAAAGCATTAGGGTTGCATGCACACTTAGGAATTGTTTTTATGCTCAAAACCCATTAGTCCCGACTTCCCATGGTACACTTTTTGAAGAGTAGCGGGTCCAAAATTGTTAGCATAATGGAATGGGAAGCTTTTATGGATGAAAGAACACAAGGTGCATGTCCCAACTGAAGTCAACTAGTCATGGATGGAGCAAGTTGGTTTTTCAGAAGCTATTGAACCATTTTTGGTTATCCTTTGATGGCATGCAAGGGAAGTTCTTATGTATGGCATGGAGGAGATTATTTTAGATTCAAGAAACAGTTTGCAAGGAGTTGGTGGTTGAGTTCTAGGCAACAGTTGTGTTCCAGAGACAAATTGCATCCATGACCTAAAGAACATTACATTTTGTTTGGTAGGAGCGAGGTGCTAATTGAGCTTGTCCGAATTTGCAATGAGGATGGAACTTTAATTACCATCTGAAGTTCATACCGAGTCATATATTGAGTTTATCTCTAGTTGTATCCGAACCACTAAGGGTTTCAAAGATGACACTTATTGGCCAAATATTGCAAATGGTACTTACAATGACGGGACCGTGCAAGAAAGTGAGATCCGGTGACAATTACACTGCTTCCTTCACAGATTGATCACCAAGACCATAAACCCAAGACAGGAGGGGGAAAAAGTCCCAACATTGGATGCCTTTTTCTATGGGCCCTCATCATATTGAAGATCTGTATTGACATTCCATATCTTGTGGCAGAATTTTTGGCAATTCGGGCAGGCAAGGATCGACGTGGATCACCTTTTTATAGTGGGATGTTGATCACTTGTTTGGCATAGTCCTTTGGAATCCTCGAAAAATGTGAAGCCACTTTCTTGACAATCGAGCTTGACAAATATTTTTCTCCTCTTTTGTACAACCATTCCGGTATTGTCATTGACAACGGGTATGGTAATTTCTCCATTCTTGATGATACACTGAGAAACAAACGCAGGTGGCGGGTGAGACAAAGAGTTGGCGATGCGGGTAATGATGAACCACCCGTAATTCCACCCGAAGACAAGCTTCCTATGGACCCTTATAATGTTGCTCAAAGGAGGTATCAGGATAACTTGGGACGAGGTATTAATTACACTAACATGCATTTGGATCTCCTTATGAAACATATGAACCTTCAGAGACCCAATTCTTATACAGTCACATTCCCGTACATACCAAGTTGGGACGATTTGTGGCGTGGACAACAAGGTAAAGCAAGTGGAAGTGGAGGTGGAGCCAATGATGATGATGTGGAGTGATTGATTTTTATCCTTTTATTTGGAAGCGAATTTAAGACAATTTCTTTTCGTTTTGTTTGTTTGGTTTGTTTTGTTTGGTTTGTGTGTTTTGGATAATTGTAACTTTGGATTTGGTTGCTTTTATTTGTTTCCTTGTTTTATCATTTTTCTTGTCTCTAGATTCCCAAGAAATCTAAGTTCAAGTGAGGAGTTATTTTCGAGAGAGATTGATGCATTTTAGAGAAATATTAGAAAAGCGGAGAGAGATGCGAGATTTGAGCATATCAAGCACTATTTTGACCCACCGAGTGAAGAGTCTCGTTTCTAGTGTAACGGCCCAATTTTCAGAAAATTTATAAACTTTTAATTTCATAAACATCATCATAAGAAGTACAAAAATCTCATTACATATCCATATTATTTTAGAATTCAGAGTACAAAAAACTAAATGTGAAAACACTGGAGAATGCACGTCACGCCATGAAGTCGGGCCCTTGCCCTTATCAATAGAAGTAACTGAAACATTAAATAAAACTACAAGAACAAGCGTAGTGAGTTTCCCAAACACACAAATCATATAATCACATAATTCCATGCACACACATATACATACAAGTTTACCATGGACTCCCTCCATGGTCTTCAATGGAATGCCCCAGGCTACCCCATGGATGGTCTTGCCAAGTGCCATGGGCCTCCCCCATGGTCTGCACATAATTCCACATATAATTCCACTAACAAACGATTACATATTACCATACGAAACATTTCATAATCAGTAATGGGCCGGCCTTGGTGCCTTTGACCCATGAATGTGGTGAGAAGGCTCACCTCAATACTAAACGGTAGCTGACTAGGTCTCGACTTCGAATATCAGCTCCACTCGACCCCTAAATAGAAAACGTCCTTAAATAAAACTCCAAATGCCCTAAAACCCCTTAAAAGTCAAACTTGATCAAGGACTAAAGTGAAAGGTCAAAGTTAATGGTCCAAGTTGACCCAACTCGCCGAGTTGTCCTTCAACTCGTCAAGTTTCTCCATTAATTGCAGAGATCGAGAAAATTCGCATCAACTTGCCGAGTTGGCCAGTAATCAAACAACTTAATGCATTAAGCCGTTTCCATCGAATCTAGAAGCTTCCATTCTCAGATCTCCTCCCAAATGATGTCTTGAAGGGTAAAGTTTCCAACTTTATCCTTGAAAACCACCACAATGAACCCAAACCTGGATCCTTGACTTAATATAGTGAGGGTTAACCCACTAAGCCCTTAAACTCTCAAAACATAGTCCCAAAACACAGATATGGCATCCCAAGGCTGGATTATCACATGAAGTTTCCAATTTTACGTCCATGCATGCAAGAAAGGAATCCTAGGGCCCAAAATGCCTTAATAAAGGACTTAATGCATGGATGGGACTTAGGACTTAGAAAATCTTGCAACTTTATGCCAAGAGAGGTCATAAAAGGGTCAGATCTAACATAATAACCCATAGAACCCTTAACCTTTTGGACAACCTAACCATAATCCAAAAATCAAGCTAAAACATCCAACAAAGAGATCTAGAAGATAACAACACAAGATATCGACTTTATACCTCAAAAGAACTGCAACAAATGGAGAGTTTCTGGATCCAATGCCTTCCTTCCAAACTAAGCACCTTCAATCTTCAAACTCCTTCCAAAGAACACCAAAAACCAACTGTCCAAGCTCACCACAAGCTCACATACTCAACCTTGATGGATAATACATGAAATTAGGGTTTCTGGACAGACGAGGCTGGTAAGGAGGCCAGCCAAGGGAGTTAAGGTCTTTAAATAGGATGGAAAACCCTAAAATTAGGGTTTTCTTCACAGCCGCCAACTCGCTGAGTTGGACCAAAAATGTCTGCGGCCAAAACGCCCCTTGACATGACGGGTTGGAGCCTCCAACTCGTCGAGTCCCCATAGAAAATACGATAAATAAGGGTGTTTAACTAATACTAATTCCAAGAGTTACATCTAGAAATGCATATCTTTGTTGGTGACCAATGACTGAAGAAATATGCTACAGATTGTAAATATTTTTGCATTTTTACTCCCACCATGACGTAGTATCCCTTACCACCACGTGATGTTGCGAACAAAATACAATTTTTTTTGCACCCATTCACCTCAACGTGATACCTCTTACCACAAGGTGGTGCTTTCTCAAGTATGATTTTCGAGTCTTATCCTATACATTACAAAGTATAAGTGTCCAATTGCTAAAGTCAAGTTCTCTAGCGGTTAACCACTTTCGTTTTCACACTTATGGACGAGCAATCCTTGTAACAACCCGTTTATTAAATAAATAAATAAACAAATTAATGAATGAATAGTAGCCCTAAAATCCATAATTATATAGCAAGGTGTTGGTATCGAGGAGCTAACTGTCACAATTTTAGAAGCCGACGGTTAAAATTGTAAGTTTCGGATTGGTTTCGTAAATATTTATGAAGGTAGGAACTACTTGGTAACTTCTGGGACTTCATTTGAAGAGATTTTGGTGACTAAGGGGTCATTTGGTAAATTATGGATCGAATTTGAGAGGAATTATGGAAGCTGGGGTGTAAGTGGTAAATACTGGAGCTAAATTGGAAACACTTTGGGGAGGAGGGACTGATCTTGTCATTATGGAATAAAGTTTGAAGGAGCCGGTATATAACTCCCATTCCTGAAACCCTAAACCTAGCAAAAACCATGTCTAGTCATCACCCTCCTTATACCTCCCACCTCTTCCGGCCGCCGCCACCATTCACCTCGTTCGTTCTCAAGCCACCAAGCGCCATCGAGCCGTCCTTGTCTTAGAGATTATTGAAGACCAACGATGAGTGGTGGGCAGCCTCCAGGCGCCGCTATTTCATCACTCGCCATTAATAACCACCGTTGCCGAACCCTTGCCGCCTTGCTGCTGCCGACGCTGTCATTTTCGACGAGAAGAGAAGTCGGGAATCGGAGCTGGACGATAAGGAGGTTACTGTGGCATTCATTCCATCAGAGAGGGTGACTCCTTCTCTTCCTTTCTTGGTTGTGGTTATGATGACTCCAACCGCCGCCGTTAGCCACCATTGTGACCACTAGGACTGTTGCTGCCGTCATCATGCACAACAAAGTGGTGGTTGCGTCCAGATTACCAAGCAAGGGCTTACTGGTGTGCGTTGCTGCTTGACCGGGAAACAAAAGAAATCACCACCACCACCGTGAGGTGGTGACTGCCATCACTAAATCATCGCTGTCTCCGCCGTGAGCCACCAGGTGGGTGGCCGAAGTGTATTTTGCAATATTGAGTGTGTGGCTCTCTGTGTGTGTGTGTCTTTTGTGGCTAGAAAACCAAGGAAGTCACCACCACCACCGTGAGGTGGTGGCTACCACCATGTGCCACCGCTGATCACCACAAGGGTGTGTGTGTGTGTGTGTGTGTTTATCCATTAGTGTGTGTGTGTGTGTTTATTTTTGGGGTTTTGCTTTGTAATATTGTATTCAGTGCTAGAATAATGAAAAGAAACTCATAACACCACCGTGAGGTGGTGGCTGCCGCCTCCTGCCACCACCAGCCACCGTGTTGGGTGGCGGTGTGCTTTTGCTTATGTTTAGTTGCTTTTTTGGATGCTTGGAAAAAATGGACTAGAAACCATAACCACCACTGTGAGGTGGTGGCCGCCGCCGTAAGCCGCCGTTGACCACCAGTATCCGAGGTGGTAGCGGGTGGTGCCCGACTAGCGAAACCCTAATGGGCCTAGTGAAACCCTAATGGGCCTAATGAAACCCTAATCGATCTAAGGACTTATATTTTGGGCCTATTAGGTTGGGATTAGGTTGGAAACCCTAATTAGGGTTTAGAAACCCTAATTTTGGATATATTGGTTTGGACTTATCCAGACCCGCATTTTCGGCCATTGGAATGGAATTGTGAATTACACCCAATCACACCATATGATTTATCTAGTAGAGTGATGGAATTAATGGATTAAGTCCTTAATGGGTTAAGTAAGAAACAGTTAACCCTAATCGCCATTTTATTTGAAAACCCTAATTTCACATGGGCCTAAATTGGGCCTTCTTATTAGGCCTTGGCAATTAGGCTAATGATGGGCCATCTAAGAATAATCATATGGACTAGAATATTTAGATGGGCTTTAGGGTAAGGCCTATATGAGGGGTTGGGCCCAATTTGGAAAATTGGGCAATTAGTGGGCCATATTTGGGCCTTTATGATTATGAGATATTAGGCCATTAGAAATGCCAAATGTTTGGACTAGACTAAATGGTTGGGACGTAGAATAAGACCATGTAAAGGACTGGGCCCAATTTGGAAAATTTGGGCCATATGTTGTGCTTTGACTCATAGTTAACTTTTGGGCCTTTGAATTGGGCCTTGGGCTTGAATCAAGATATGATATGGGTAAAGCAGTCTTTTACCCCCAAGCATTGAGTTATGGGTATATGTTGGGACCCAATTTTTGATTGGGTGTTATTTTGATGATTGACAGTTCGAGAAACTGTCATCTAACAACTAGAGTTTTGTCTACGGGACTTCAACAGTGTGAGGTGAGTTACCTTCTAATAGAAGTGGGTCTAAGGCACCAAGGCCGACCCACTAGTAAGAGTTATAGTAGAGATAATCGTATTCGTGATGATTATTTGGTATGTTGTTATGATTATGTGCTAGCATGATATGATGTTATGTGATAGTAGGTAGTAGGGGGAATAGTCCCCGTCTTACAGTTGTAAGGATCAAAGGGTAGGTCGGGCACCCCAGATATGCCTGACAGTATGTTTAGGCTATGTTATTATGTGGTAGTTGTAGGGGTGAAATAGTCCCCATCGTCGGTTGAGATAAACCGGAGGGTAGGTTGGCACCCTAGAATTGCCAGACAGGGTAGGTCGGCACTCCAGAATTGCCAGACAGGGTAGGTCGGCACCTCAAAATGGCTAGACAGAGTAGGTCGGGCACCCCAGAATTGTCTGGCAGTATGTTGGTTATGTGGTATGTGGTATGATGGGGGAATTGACTAAGATTCATGCTTACGGTTTTCAGTGGTACTTCGTTTTCAAAGGAAAGGAGCCGGCGATCGCAGTGCATCACACTATGTTTTCCGCACATGAGATCTTTGGGGATTACACTGTGATATTGTTTTATGATAACATGTTTTGATTATTGACACTTTGGTTTTGACATGGGATGTTATTATGGATATTTTCTTATACTGTTGGTTTTATAATAACTTAATTAAAAATGAAATTTTTGGCCTTGAATTTTGGGATGTTACAAGTTGATATCAGAGCCTTAGTTTGAGGGATTCGGGCACACTCTTGGGGTGTGTCTGAACTCAAACTATAGACTTGGTATGAAAATTTTCTAAAGTAAAGTCATTTTATAAAAAGGAGTTTGAAAAGAATTTGAAAAGAGAAAATAACTTTGAAAAAAACAAGGTGTGTGATGCGTGTAATTAGCCGAGCTCAAGTATGTTTTCCCCCAGATACTTATACATGTTATGTTATGATATGATATGATTATGAGAACTGCATGCTAGATTAGGGCTAAGGATCTAGGAAGGATGAGTTATATGCCTACTGTATGTGCTTGTAGATCTACATGTTAGTACTGATTAGCCAGTGATATGATAGCCTATTTAGGTTATGCCTGATTGTATGCGCCTTTGAATTACATGCTAGTACATATTCCTGATTAGAGGATAGAATGGTTTGATGGGAGTATGATGGTTAGATTTTCCATTGTCTGAATGATGTTTGCTTTGTGCTTTGTGGGACTCTTAGTGATGTGATTTAGCTACTAAGTGAATATGTTAAGTCACATGGGACATAGGCCGGATAATCTCAGTGTGATGGACTACACGCTATTGCGCAGCTCTTGTCTAAGTCCAACTGTTCTAGGGATGGGTCTTTTACTCGAAGGATTATCTGATCTATGTTGCATGTGGCTATATTCATGGGGTAGATGTTGGTTTTTGAGAATTCTAACACTCCTATGGTGTACATGCAACCCTAGAATCCTTAGATCTATGTTTTCTCTATTATACATGCAAATTTGATTTTTCCAAGGTTCTCAAACTAACTATCATGTTATGGGGTACTTGTAACATAAAACTTTAGTAGAATAACACCTTTTTCTTGTGGTTGATTTCTTGGAGTCTTGAGAGGCTAGCACCAATAATGTGGACGCCTCAAGTGGAATCACAAATCACCAAACCAACTTGGAAAACCTTGAGAGAATAGTATGCACTTAGTAGAAATCGGCCCACCTTTGTTCTCACACACGCTAGTGCCATTTCATGTGCCAAAGACCTCTTTATATAGTATGGTGGATTAGTGTTACATCCATGTAAACCCTAATGCCTATGACTTTTCATTTCCATAGGATCCATGGGTTAAAAGCTCCATGGACTATCCATGCAAGCTTAGCCCATCCTAAATGAACCCATTCTATATATATATAGAGTCCATATTTAATTAGTCTCTTTTGATCACTAAATTAATTCCAAATTAATTCTTGATCAATACTAATTAAATAATATGATTTCATATTAATATATTATAACTTATAATATATTAGTAAATCATAAATATATTATTCTCAAAAGATTATCCATACAAATTGTTTCGGTGAAGTGCAACCCAAATGGACCATGCCGGGTTGGGTCAAGTATATACCAAATATAGTTACAGACTTAGACACCTTATCCAACAGTCTCCCACTTGGATAAGTCTGATAACTACAGTTGCAAGTATGACTTCAGGAACCGACCAACAATCGTAGCTCTTAAAACTCTGTTGAACTGTGAAGTGCCATTTTAGATAAGTGATCATATAATCCTCTGTTCTAGATATCAACTGGACAAATACATGGAACAATATCATACTTATTGTCCAACAGTTTGTTTCCCGATTTTCGATTTGTTTAACATAGAACTAAACAGAACACATCGATATGGTTCTGACCGGTCCCGACACATAGGTCAAAATTGAATCAACAAGGGGCCCATATATCACTTTTAATCCTCTAAGGATTAAAAGGAACACATAAACTTCGACTCATATGCTTGTACTAACTACTTGTTGAATCATACACAAAGGCACATTTTATAACATCAAGTTACTGATGCGTTTTTGTGCAATGAATGCACAACCAACTCATAGTCAACAACTTATATCTTTAGGTTTGAAGACTTATATGATATTACCGACTCACGATCACTCGAGACAAATTCCATGAAGTGATACAAGTGAGCGTGGGTTTAATCCAATACTCAGAACTTATGAGCAATCATGAATGTTGTAGCAACTTTTTCTATGTCTAACATGTTGGGTTTTGAGCATTCTAACAGTCCTATGGTGTACATGCAACCCTAGAAACCTTGGATATATGTTTTATCTATGATACATGCAATATTGATTTTCCAAGGTTCCTGAACCTATCTAGCATACATGGGGAACTTTGAAACATAAAAGATAGTAAGAAATACATACCTTTAGTTGCTTGGATTCCTTGAGAACCTTGTGAGCCTAGCACCTCAAGTGTGATGCCTCAAATGTCTCACACAAGACCAAGTAAACTTGGAATAACCTTAAGAGAAATGGAACACTTCTAAAACCGGCTATGCTCTCTTGTTCTCACACTAGTGCCGATTTTGGTCTACAACATGATGCTTATATAGTGTGTCATAATTAGGGTTACACCATGTAAACCCTAACTTGACATGGCTCTTCATTTCCATGATCCATGGGTCGAAAGACACCATGGAGCACCCATGGATCATCCTATGGGTTTTAGCGCAACTTGATAATCCATGGAGCATTAGCCCACTATACATCCCAGAAATAGTTATAAACTTAGACACCTAATCCAACAGTCTCCCACTTGGATAAGTCTAATAACTATATCTACAAGAATAACTTCATGAATCGATCAACAATCATAGCTCTTTCAAGGTCTCGCAGAACTAAGATGATGATGATATGCCATTTTAGATAAGTGATCATATAATCCTCTGTTCTAGATATCAGCCGGACAAATACATGGAACAATGTCTTACTTATTGTCCAGTAGTTTGTTTCCCGATTTCTGATTTGTTTCACATAGAACTTAAGTGAACAGATCAACTTAGTTCTGATCGGGCCCGGTACATGGGTCAACACAAAATCATCGAGGGGCTCAGATATCGTTTCTAATCCAAGAAGGAACAGATAAACTTCGACTCATATGCTTGTTCTACTACTTGTTGAATCATACACAAAGGCACGCTTTATAACATCGAGTTACCAATGCGTTTACGTACAATCAATGTATAAACAATTCGTAGGCAACAACTTATATCTCTAGGTTTGAAGACTTATATGATATTACCGTCTCACAATCACTCGATATAAATTCCATGAAGTCATACCAGTAAGCGTGGGTTGAATCCAATACTCAGAACTTATTAGCCCTCATGAGTGCTGTGGGACCACTTTGTCCAACATCTTAGACCTCTACAAGCCAACCCATGACAGTCTTGATTCATATCAACTTCCAAAATATGACCGACTGTGGATGGTTTGAATAACTTAGTTATTCTGGAAGAGCGACTTAGTTATTCTGGAAGTCAAAACATGCAAAGTGAAACACAAGAATAATCGAATCAATTTTGGTCTCAGAACTTATGAATATAAATAAAAATACCTTTTATTTATCACCATATTGATTACACATTATTCATTGTATATAGTTTCAAACTATCAACTTTATACTTGAATAAAAACAGTAGTTGTCCCATGCTCTGAGCACGTACACTATGTTTTCTAAACACTAGTCATGCCATACACCAAGTATGCACACTATGTTTGTATAAACATTAGTCATGCCATACACCAAGTATGCACACTAAGTTTGTCTATGATCTTTACTTTGTGAAATAGATCGACTGAACATTAATTCCAATGATACTCATTTCACAATCCCAACTCCTTACCGCAAATGCACGAATCCCAGATACCTGCCATTTACTTAAATCTGTTAGATTATAAACTTATATGCATTGGTCCTCTTGTAATGATTATGCACAAAGTCATAAAGACTTGTCAACAGACATTACAGAGTACTCCAATAGAGACCAACTCCATGGAAACGAAGTCTCATATTCAAAGTTCAATGCTTTGAACATTCTTCTTGCATTAAGTTTCCTAATCTTAAACAGATTTAATGAATAAATTCCACCTATGGGAATATTTCCATATTCTCATTTTGACTATCACTTCTAAACAAGAGTTGTCTCTTTTCAGAATATGTCATATGGTCCTTCCAAAATTAACACTATACTTCTAAATGTCCCTGAGCAACCAATCTTTGGTAAATCTTAGATTGTCCTCGATGATTAGTTAATCAAATTAGTCATATCAAGTTCTACTACTTCCCCTCTTAATGCTCTAGGAATTTTGGAAAAATTTAGAACAAATGAATATTATAGCACATGCATGCGATCCTATATCCGAAACATATAGGACACGATTCATAAATACATCATACTAGACCAGTCTTTTGCTATAATATTTCTATTTCTATTTGCCAAGTTCTCATAATTCAGATTATGAAGAGGGATGCCGTAGTCATAATAGAATTTTAGAACGCAAATAATGGACCCTTATAGAATTTTCTTATGTTGAGTCATTCCAATATAAAATTCATATATATATATATATATATATATATATATATATATATATATATATATATATATATATATCCTTGACTAAAGATGATTAAAACCTCAATCTAAGCTTTTAGAATTGAAATGAAGTATAATTTCCTTTCCCTTAACTATAGCAAAACAACTTTTTCCCAATTGAAACCTTTTGTTTTCTATAATTAACATTAACTTGCAACACTTATTATAATTATCATGCTCCCACTTGCATGATGATTATTAGCATAATACTTATACTCCCACTAGCTTTGACATGTACTCAGAAATCAACTGGACTTCTAGAAATCAATACTTTATTGACCCTCTTACCAAAGTTCATATTTCTGATACGAGATGCTTTGATAAAACTTTATCAAAATCATACACCTTTCCTTAGATAGTACACATGTGTGTCTAAACAATTTCAAAACTATGAAACGAGATGCCGTAATCATAGTCTCAATTGTTTAGACTTATGATTTCAATCATATGACTTGATGTTTGCGTTCAATTTCTATCTAATGAATTTGATTTTTTTTTTTTTATCAAATGTTTGATTCTAACTGTAATTCTTATTGGCTATTTGAATTAGTGTTAGATCATTCAAGTTATCTAATTGCAAAATCCATAATTTTTTTGTGAATTGGACTAGGTAACAAACACTAATATGATTTCCATTGAATGAGTTTAGTGTAAATCTTATTCATACATTCTTACGCTCCCGAGCAAGTGAGAAGTATTGGGTGTTGTTAGGAACATTCACACCAAATTTAATGCAATCTTTCAATCTAATTCTAAGAACATGTTTATGTTAGGTTAGTGAGGTTAGGGTTAATCAAAGAGTTATTTTGGTTAATCAATGTGGTGAATGGAAAGTGTTAGAGCTTGTTAACATTCTCAAGTATCAACTTAAGTAGAATTGAGTAAATATCATGTTATCTTTAAATCACATTGCTAAATTGTCATACAGAGTTAATGCCTTTTATAAATTCTGAATATATTTTAATTAGTTAATTGTTTACTTTTTTCTTTAATCATTCATTTACTTGAAATATTGCATAGAAAACCCCTTTACTTTTGGTGACCAAATTACCTTATGCAAAAAGGGAAACTTTAGCCTTGTGTCTCTATCGATCGGCCCTGCTTATTCTGTACTACCTTTTAGTGCAATATATTAATGTTCTTTTAGAGTATATTATACCCTTATTGTTTGTTGGGTTTGATACCGTAACAAGTGCCATCAATATGACCAATCTTATCCAACATCAACAGATATAACATATTGAACTTGATATCTACTTTGTTGTGGACAAAGTTGTTACTGTTATTGTTCAGATTTGAGTTTTTCATGTTCTTTGCGTAACAAGTGCCATCAATATAACCCACTAGAATTTGCTCTTCACAAATCACCATGCCATTGTTGTTTAAAAACAAAATCCAAAATCAAAATTAAAACCCTAAAAAGAAGTGTTATATGTAGGGTGAAAGGCTAAATCCAAATTAAAGCCAAAATCCAAGACATTGCCTTAACATTAGATATAATCCTAAACATAATGTGTTTCTCTATAGTAATAATAAAATAAAATCAACTCATTTTTTTATTAAAAAAAAAAAAAAAAAAAAAAGAAAAAGCGACTCCTACTCCCATCACCTTTGGTTAAAAAATTAAATCCATATACAAGTTCAACTTTATTTTGAGGTACCTCACCATTTACAACAATCAATCAAATATATTAATTATACGTACTCTACTTGAAGATGCCTAACGTTTGACAACGATTGATTTTGGTAATTTGGTGTATAAGAACAATAAGCCCCACCCACACATTAATTACTATCTTCATCAACAAACGAAAAATGAAATCCATAATTTCAATAGCGTTTCTTCTTCAAGCAATCATAAACGCTCTTAATCTCGTCACAGCTCAATTCCCCACAGACCCTGCCTTCAGATGCAGAGACACAGGCAACTACACACCAAGTTCTGATTATAGCAGAAACCTGAAAGCCGCATTGGATGCCGTTGGCAATATGAACAAGTATAATGGCGGATCATTCAGTTCATCCCAAGGCAAGAAAGAAACAGCATATGTCATGGCTCTTTGCTCCGGTGTTTCTATGAATTGGGGTGGAAACTGTAAGGACTGTATATACCAGTTGACCACTTCACTTGCAGTCACGTGCAAGCTTCAAAAAGAGGCTGTGATGTGGGGTTCAAACTGTATGTTACATTACTCAGATCGTAAAATATCTGGAGTTCTTGATGATTGGGTTCGGATCTTGTTACCAGATAAAAAAGGAAGTCCTGCGAATAAGCCAGATCAGTTTGACAAAGCTTTGTCTGATTTGACGAAGAAATTACAGGGGCTAGCAGCCGAAGGTACCGATAAAAAGTCTGCATTTGGGACGGCAGTTTATGAAAAAAAACTTGTGTATGGGGCTATGCAGTGTACAGCTGACTTATCCAAGGATCTGTGCACTAAATGTTTACAAAATATAATTGAGGCCCACCATACTTGTTGTAGCGGAAGAATGGCTGCCAGAATGTTGTTACCCAATTGTTTTTTTAGTTACTCGGGTGAACATTATTCCAAATGGAAATCATAACTCTAGCAGGTGTACTCGAACTTCAATTTGATGGATTGTCACGTTATCTTCGAGTAAACATTAATTTAATTGCACGACAAACAATTTGGTGACTTTCTTCAGTCATGATTTTAGCAAAGACTATATGTTTAATATAATAAAGAGTTGAATCCAGACAAACAAGAAAATCATAAACCTTTTCATTCACCTTAAACCCAAGGAAATATGTACAGAAGCAGCAAGGCAAGTACAAACTTGTCCTAGGAACTACATCGTGTATATTTGACTATTATCTATCCCATCATCGGTGTAACCCGTGCCTAAATCTAACCACCTATAAAATTATTATCTCTGTGCTCCATGAAACCTACCACTATGAGTTTCTCAACCCGATGATGACCCACTTCTGCCTCTCCTCTATCATACCGAAGACCACCAAACTTCCTCTTCTGGTTCTGCCGGGACAACACCTCCTTATTCCACTGATGCCACCATACCTTTCTCAGCCTCCACCCCATCCTCCACTGCATCCTCCTTCACACTATCGTTGTCACTCTACTCTAACAAACCCTCCACCTCCTTTGGCTGCCCCAAATATTGTGATCATTCCCGATAGATATTTTTCCCGGCAAATTCTTAACCAAAGTTAATGGCTTTTGTATATACATATAATTGTTGGTTTTTGTCACGTAACACACTTTATAGATTATGATAATTGTCTACAAGTTTAGACAATAAGGTCGAAATGACAGCCTAATTGACGGATGTAAAATGTTTTATTTCCTTTACCTTTGGGTGTCTAATTAATAGATGTAAAAAGATCTTATGACATCCTGATTTTTTAGGCCTGCAAGTTTTTGGTTTTCTAGTGAAAAATAAGAAAATTTTGGAAAGTAAAATAAAATAAAACAAATAAGTGATAAAATAATTAAATAAAGAATAAAGAATAAGTATGTGAGTTGATAAAAGGCTTAGAACATATATTAAAATAAAATCACCATTTAGACTTAAAAAAGAAAATTAATGATGAGGGACTATATTCGACATGTCGATCAAACACGAGGGTCGAAGACGAAAATATTCAAGTCTCATTTGCTAGAATGTTAGTGATTTGGGTTAAAAGTATAAGGTGTTGTTTGTTTTTTGTCTGCAGATCTTGTTGGTCTCTTTTGTTTGCGCCGTGTAGACCACACGGAAACATTAGGCTTTGCAGTCTATTTGTTTTTTTGAAGGTTGCAGACCTAAAAAGGTCTACACGTCCTCGTCCTCTTCTTGGTGTAGATGTGGACTGGAGTTTTCTAACCTTTGCAGACATCTTCTAGTTAAAAAAACATACACCTTTGTTTGTTTGTTTTTGTTTTTTGTTTTTTTTTGTTTTTTTTTTTTTTTTAACTTAGATTTATTCCAACTTTATCTATAATAAATAATTTGAAAAAAAGTTGCAATATTTAAAGAAAAAATGTTTGACGACACAATCATGACCTTTGTGACAAATTTGGCGCTGAAGCCTCACGAAGCGAGGTATCCCACTCATGATTTGGAGTTGGGGGCGGTGGTTTTCACTCTCAAGATTTGGCGCCACTATCTTTATGGTGTACGTTGTACCATCTACACAGATCATCAGAGCTAGAGATATATTATGGGTCAACCTAACTTGAACATGAGGCAGAGGAGGTGGTTATATGTAGTGAAAGATTGCGACTGTGAGATTCTATATCATCCAGACAAGGCCAATCTAGTGGCCGACGTCTTGAGCCGGAGGGCGATTAGTTCCCCGATTTGGGATATGTTTAAGAGGATGACTGTGATGACCCCAATTTTGGAAATTATCAAAGAAGCGCAGCCAGAGGCCATAAAGGAAGAAAATCGAAAAAGTGAGTGGGTGGTCGGTCAGGTTTTAGCTTTGATATCGCCAGTCGAGGGCTTTTGAATCTTCATGGGCGGGTTTGGGTTCCTAATGATGGTGGGGCTCGTCAAGTATTGATGGAGGAGGCCTGCAAGTCGATATTTTGCATTCATCCAGGGTGTATCTCGACCTGAAGCATAGTTACTGGTGGCCGTGTATGAAGAGGGATGTAACCTGGTCTGTAGATTGACGTTTGACATGCCGAAAGGTCAAGGCCGAGCACCCGCCCCCTCATGGCAAGTTACAGCCCCTAGAGGTTTCACTATGGAAGTGAGAGCAGATCACCATGTATTTTATTAAAAAATTGTCGAAGATTGCGAGGGGTTTTGATGCTATCTGGGTGATAGTGGACCGTTTGACAAAGAGTTCTCATTTTGTGGCCATAACCGAGGGCTCTTCTGTAGAGAATCTTGTTGAGATTTATGTCTGAGAGGTAGTGGCCCGACATGGGGTGCTGACTTCCATTGTGTCAGACTGTGGTGTTTGTTTCACTTCTAGGTTTTGGAAGAAGTTTCACGATGAGTTGGGTACACTGTTACATTTTAGTACTGCATATCATCTGTAGATGGACGGGGGCAAAGCAAACAGACTATTCATACGCTCGAGGATATGTTGCGGGCATGTATCATTGACTTTGGTGGGAGTTGAGACTCCTATCTCCCGTTGGCTGAGTTTTTTTACAACAATAACCATCATGCCAGTATTAGCATGCCTCCCTTTGAGCTACTGTATGGGAGGAGGTGCCAGACTCCTATTTTTTGGGGGTGAGGTTAGATAGAGAGTGATGCGGAGCATGGAGATAGTGCTCAAGACGACCGAACTCATCTAACAAGTTAGACAGAGATTGCGGACAACCCAGAGCCGCCAGAAGAGTTATGTGGATCAGCGACGATCTGAGCTAGAGTTTCAGGTGGGGCATTTAGTGCTTTTGAATATATCACCTTGGAAGGGTGTTATCCACTTCAGGAAGTGGGGCAAGCTGGGGCCTAGGTTTATTGGTTCGTTCAGAGTGTTGGCCCATGTGGGAAAGGCGACTTATCGGTTGGAGCTACTAGAGGAGTTTAGGCAGATTCATGATACATTCCATGTTTCCCAGTTGAGGAAATGTATGATGGTCTCTTTGGAGGATATTCAGGTCGATGATCGCCTGAATTACATCGAGAAGCCTGTGGCAATTCTAGACCGGAGAGTGAAGACCTTGAGGAACAAGTTACTAAACTTGGTCAAAGTTCAGTGGCAACATCGGAAAGGATCGGAGTGGACGTTGGAGCCAGAGTCTGAGATGCACAAACACTATCCTAATTTGTTCCCCGAGGATGAATTCATGGGCGAAGTCTAATTCTAGTGGGGGAGAATTATAACATCTGATTATCAGGTATTTTCATTTCTATCCCTTGACCTAATCAAGTGTGCACATTTAGGTGTCCTTTCATGTGTTCTAGGTCATGTAGATTCATAAAAATGGTTGCTTGATCATTTCCCTTGGCCCATGCATGAGTTAAATGATGTAGAGTGTGATGAAAGTTAGAGTTATGTGTATTTGGCCCTTCCTAGCCATGCAAAGGCTTAAAGTTGATGAGTTTATGAGTTAAGACATCCTATTATGGTGAGACCTGAAGTTGGGATAGGTGTTTTAACAATTTAAGCCATAAAACTTGATGATTATGGGTCAGGCAGAGTACGTTGGGCATACTCCGGGCTACACCCTGCGTAGCCAGTCTCGTTCCTGTTGATCGCTGATTTGAAATGTACGCCCCGTGTATGAACGAGTACGCCCAGCTTACGCGTTGGGCAGTTGACTTTTTGCTGACTTTGACTTTTGGTCAACATTTTAGGGTTTTGGACCATTGAACAGGAAAAATGGCCTTTTTGACCTTAAGAGGCTTAGTTGTGGAATTTGGACTTCGGAGTTGAGTTATGGACCTTAATTTCTATTTAGGTTTAATTATTATGGTACTAGGCAGAGTCTAGTTCCGGCAGTTCGGGTGTGACATTTATCTGTTATCAGTATCAGGTGAGTCTCCTCACTTATTCTTACTTGTGTGGTAGAATAGGTATATTTATGATGACCATCTGAGTCTAATTGTTATCTTGTATTATTTCGTTTATTTGTGACTGAGACTACATATAGTCTCTAAGGTTGTTGATAACCCATAGGGCGTGCTGTTGTCCACTAGGACTACTGATAGTCCCTAGGATTGCAGATAACCCATAGTTGTTTATTTATGCTATGCTTTATGTGGTATTTTGGGAACTCACTAATCTTTGTGCTTACATTTATTGATTTATGGGTTTCCGGTACTTCTGAGGATCGTGGGAAGGCGAAGGTCTGATTGTACATAGTCGCTAGGAGATTTGTTACTAGGACAGTCTGGGATGCTCCTATAATTTGTGATGATGATTTTTATTTGACACTTATGTTTTTTTTGACTTGGTTTATGAATAATGTTTTGGTAATCTAAAAAAAGAAAAATTTGGTTTAAAATTTGAGGCGTTACACAATCTATCTACTCTAGCATCTAAACATGAAATTTGATACAAATCCATGCGATATTCACTACTTAATGTAGTTACCAATTCATGATTTAATTTCCTTTGCTTTTTGTAACTCATCATGATGCTTACTGGAAGCACAAACTACATTATTATAAAAATTAAGTTTGTGAAAAATTGGTGTACATGAATAATGTCCCTTTAAGCAGCCACCAAGGCTAGTTGTAATCTGTAAGGAAAGCAGTGAACATAATATGCATAAAGACAATCCTTAACAACAAGTGCTTGAAATCCATTCCATTCCACTCTCATATTACTAGCACCATCATAACCGTGGCCATGAAATTTACTAACATCAAACTAATAGTCCAAAAGTTGTTTCCACATATTTGTTTTCAGGGTTAATGATAAGGTATCCCTAACATGAACCAAATCCAAGAACCTTTCCCGTATGATCCCTTCTACATCAACAAATCTCAAAACAATCGTCATTTGCTCTTTTTTAAACTCATCCTATGACTCATCAACCATGACACAAAAGTATGAATCCTCCACTTCACTACGAATAGGCTTTCGAAATTTATTTGCAATAATACTAAGAATTTCTTTTTGAATTTATCTAGAAGTATACTTTGAATTATAAGGAGCTTTCTCTAATATAACATTTATAACTTCATCATTATAAGATGCTAGAAGTTTTTGTAGTTCAGAAAATTACCACGATTTTTGGAATTAAAGAGATTCATCATATCCTCGTAAAGCACAATCTTGGCATATCAACCAACAAACTGTGTCAATCGATGCTTTTAATCGTAAACGGTTACTCAATATTTACACTTTATTTTGCTTCACTATGATATTTTCAATGTGTGCTTCTTGGTTCATCAAGTTTTCAATAAACGTAACAACATTTCTATGTTGTGAACAACCAATTTGCTTCAAGAATGCATAGTTTTTCCCATCATTAACTTTTTTCCAATTGTAAAATCCTTTAATAGTAAATGCATCATAACCATGACACACACTTGGTTTATCGTTAATTATATAAAAGATAAAACAATAAGATGTATGTTTTGTTGGAGGATATTCTAACCAATTAGGGTAAATGTTGAACCAAGAATATTGGAATCTACGAGGATGCTTCTTTGAACCTTTAGCATGATACTCTTTAAGATGTATTTGTAAAGGTCCTAAGGTCATATAAGCTCGTCTTACTTCTTCCCTTAAATTAACAGGAAAATCCCACATTTATTTTTGTTTAGCAGGATCCTTTTCTAGTTGCTTAAGATCCACCTCATTAGGATTTGATTATATAGCTTCATAAATATCATTCTCTTATTGATTTTCATGTTCTTGCGGTTGTGGTTCACTTGTTGAAGCTTTGTGACATGTACTCTCTTGATTTTCATCATGAGTTTCTTCATTATCAACCTTTCTTTTAAAAAAAGAATGAATTGTTTTCGTCCTTCTCATGATCGTATCTATAAAAATCAAAATTGAAGAACAATTCATTGAAAATCAACCAAACACCGTCACTGTGATTTTAAACCTAACATGACAGATAAGCCTCTTTTGTTGACAAGTGAATGCCTCTGTTGTTGACAATAATAATTACAAATGGTAGCTTCTTTATTTCACATGATGAACACAATAAATTGTCACAGTAGTTATAGTGGCTAGTTTTAGTATAAATAGATGTTGTAACCTCAGTTGTAATGTACCACAAAACATGTACCAGAAAAAATGTACCACAAAACAAAGAGTGATATATAGTATTACTTAGAATGAGTATTAGCTAGAGGGTTGTTTATTTCTCTTGTAATACAGTGTGTATCTTCATTTCTTTTGTTCAAGTTTGAATAAAAGTGTGTTTCAACCCCCAACAAGTGGTATCACTTGGTTAAGCTCCGAGGAAGCATTCTCTATTTGTTGGTATGCTTTTTTTGTCTCAAAAATGATTATTGTGTACACTGTTGGAAAGGTTTCATCTCCACCATTCCAAAAATATATTTTTTGGAATTTTTCGATCACCAGAAGGCCTCCAAATCACTGGTCAAAGTTGGTCAAACTCGCTAAAAAGTTGGCCGGAGACAAGACGACACTGTAGCAGTGATGTCATCAACACTATACGAGTACTATAGCAGCCCGCAAGTGCAGTTTAGTGTCTGTTCTTCCGGAAAGTGCAACTTAGACCTTGTTTATCAAAAAAATTGCATTTTTGGTCCTGTTTTTCAGAAAAAATTTAGTTTAGCCCCTTTTATTTATGTAAAAGTTCTGTTTGCCATCCTAAACTTCTGAAAAGTTCATATTGATCCCCATACTTTAAAAAATGGATGATGATCCGTACACAACAATTTTTAGCCATACACAACAATTTGTGTTTTATATGATTGTACTGTACAACTCCATAAAGCACAAATTGTTTTGGATGACCAAAAATTGTTGTGTACGGATCACTACCCTTAAAATAGGTTATGTGGTTGTTTATGCCCAAGTATATGCCAAGAATGGCTACACCAACCTCGTCGTCTTCTCAATTAGAAGTTGAAAATGTTCAAAGGACCACGAAAGACGGTAGTGTTACCTTACACTATCCAATGCTCATGAAGATGAACTATGTGGCGTGGGCCATAAAAATGCGAATTTACAAGCACAAGGAGTGTGGGATGTAATTCAAAATGCATATTCGGACGAACATAAAGATCGGATGGCTCTTGCGAATATTTATCAAGAAATTCCATAGGACATACTTCTAATGTTAGCTAAGAAGGACACAGCTCAAGAAGCAGGGAAAATGCTTAAGATGATGCACATGGGAGCCGATCGGGTCAATGAGGCTAAAGCTCAAACCTTGAGAAGTGACTTCGAGGTGATTCAGATGAAAGACATTGAATTGGTAGATGATTTTTCCATGAGATTAAATACTATTGTGACCGGTATTCGATCTCTAGGAGAAAAGATCAAAGAAATTATTGTTGTGAAGAAGTTTCTGCGAGCCGTACCGATACAATTTATACAAATCATAACATCTGTCGAGCAGCTCAGAGATTTAAAGAATATGACGGTGGAAGAAGTTTTGGATCATCTTAAGACCCATGAAGAGAGACTTCGAAGCTATGGAGAAAAAGGAGGACCTTTTCTTTTGCTTACACATACTGAGTGGGCATCTCGTTCGAAGAAAACTAGAGAGAGAAACTCATCAAAAACTTTAAGAGGATGAGGAGGACATGGTAACCGAGGCCGGGGACGAGGTTGAGGTCGTGGACATGGCCAAGTAGGTGGTCGCGAGTCTAATGCAAATTAGAATGACCATAATCCTTCTCGAAAGGATAAAAGTAAAATAAATGTGTTACTTATGAACAATTTGGTCATTATGCTTTAGAGTGCCCAAACAAGAATCGAGGAGAGGAGGCAAACCTCACTCAAGCCAACTAAGAAGAGGCTATTTTGATGATGGCAGTCTCACAAGAATATTCACACAAAGAGGTGTCTCTAAGAGAGAAGATTTGTGTTAATCTTCTTGCATTGGGAGAAAGTCGAGTCGAGTCCGAGGTATGGTATCTCGACAACAATGATAGCTATCATATGACTGAAGACCGCTCAAAGTTTTGCGCACTAGATGAGCACATTATGGGTCACATGAAATTTGGGAATGGTCCGACTGTCGCTATTTAGGGAAAAGGATCGATTTTATTTGATAATAAAAATGGCGATCAAAGACTCCTTATGAGGTATATTTTATTCCAAGTCTAAAAAACAATATTATTAGTCTTCAAAAAATGACGGAAGAAGGGAGTTGGGTCATAATGGAAGTGTCAGATATGACATTGTTTGACGGAAACAAAACTCTACTTTTGAGAGTTAAATGATCCCCAAACCGGTTGTATAAAACTCTTTTAAGGACCTTTAGACCAACTTGTCTTTTAGCAACAAATGACAAACCAGATTGGATATGGCATTCTAGACTCGGTCATGTTAACTTTCTCTCCTTAGAGAAGTTGTCCAAAAAGAATATGGCAATTAGAGTCCCAAAGATTGAGCACCCAAATGAAGTATGTGAAGGGTGCTTTCCTTCCAAACAAAATCGAATTCGTTTCCCAAATCAAACGGTTTTTTAGGCTCAAAAACCTCTACAACTTGTTGATGCAGACCTATGTGGTCCGGTCACACATATGTCTATTGGAGGGAGTGAATATTTTCTCCTTTTAGTAGATGATTTTAGCCAGCGGATGTGGGTTTACATGCTATTGGGACAGTTTGAAGCCTTGAGTGCTATCAAACCGTTCAAGTTGATGTTTGAAAAGAATTCAGGTTACCAAATGAAGACACTTCGAATGGATCGAGGGGAGAGTTCACTTCAAAAGAATTCTCATTATTTTGTGAAGAAAATGGTGTTCAAATACATCTAACGACACCACATTCGCCTCAACAAAACGGAGTTGTAAAAAGGTGAAATCAAACCATTATGGACATGGCAAGAAGTTTACTCAAAGGATGAAATGTCCTGGGAGAGAGGTTAGATATGCAGTTTATCTTCTCAACCACCTACCAACAAAAGCACTTCCTGATATAACACCTTATGAAGTTTGGTTTGGCCAAAAACCTAACCTTGAACATCTAAACGTTTTTGTTGTGTTGCTTTTGCTAAACTTGTAGGTGTTCACTTGAAGAAGCTTGATGATCGAAGTAAAAAGATTGTGTATTTAAGTGTGGAAGATGGAACTAAAGGCAACCGTTTATTTGATCCACAATACCGGAAGTTGCGAGTTAGTCGCGATGTTTTTTTTGACGAAAAAGAAGAATGGAATTGGTACAAAAAACAAAGAAGAAGGGATGGCGAACCCTAAGAGCTTTACCATAATTGAACCACAACCCCAAATACACCTTGAAACACCTCAAAATGGCCCCGAAACAAAATCAGAAAAACCAGACAGCCCCATAATCGATGCTATCCAAGTTGGACAAGCATATGTTGAATTTGACAAGCTTGAACCAACCCCACATACTACTGTCTCAGCCTCGTCCCATAAGGAAAGCCCTTCTTGTGATATTGGGTCGAGGGGGTTACGTTCTCTAACCGATATCTATTTGGATACCAAAATTGTGTTCCTTGGACCTGGAAAATTGTTTGCAGTGGATCAACCCTTGAATTTTAAAGAGACGGTAACCTCTAAAGCATGGAAGGAGGCTATGCAAACAGAGTTGGATGTAATCAATAAGAACAAGACATGGAAGCTTATCGATTTGCTACCCGTACACAAAGAAATTGGTTTGAAATGGGTGTTTAAAGTGAAGAAAGATAACCTGGGAAAAGTGGTTAAGCATAAAGCTCGACTTGTAGCAAAAGGATTTGTACAAAAGGAAGGAGTCGACTTTGATGAAGTTTTTGCACTGGTAGCATGACTTGACACCGTAAGGCCCATCCTTGCCTTAGCAGCTCAACATGGGTGGGTTGTCCACCATCTCGATGTCAAGTCGACTTTTCTCAATGGAGATCTCAAAGAGGAGGTTTATGTCACCAAACCAAAAGGATATGTTCATAAAGCAAACAATCAGAAGGTACTCAAGCTCTACAAAGTTCTTTATGGTCTACGACAAGCTCCTCGAGCTTGGAACATTCTTTTGGATAAAAGCTTAAAAAGACTTGGTTTTATGAAAAGTTCACACGACCCTGCTGTTTACAAAAGGGACTCGAAAGTCAAAATTCTTATTGTTAGTGTCTATGTTGATGACCTGATCATTACTGGGTCGAACACCAACGACGTTGTCGAATTCAAGGAACAAATGAAGAAAAATTCGAAATTAGTGACTTGGGATTACTTTCTTACTACGTTGGAATCGAAGTTTCGAAAAATAAGTGAGGAATATCTTTATGACAAATGGCTTATGCAAAGAAAATTTTGGAGCAATTTGGGTTGCTAGATTGCAACACGACAACCTCACCAATAGAACCTATGTTGAAGGTTAAGAAGATGAAAATGGTGAAAAAGTTTACCCAACCGAATATAGGCGAGTGGTAGGTTGCTTGCGGTTAGGGGTGAGCAAAACCGAACCCGGAAACCGAAAAACCGACAAAAACGAAACCGAAAAACCGAAACCGAAGCATAAACCGACGGTTTGGGTTTACATTTTTTGAAAACCGAAAATTTCGGTTTGGGTTGGGTTTTTGGGTTTGGTAAAACCGATAGAAACCGAACCGAACCGATTATATATACTATTTGTAAAAATATATAATTTATATACAAATATAAATATGTTTATAGAAGTAATGTCAAAAGGATGAGCTGGTTGAGGTGGGTAACACTCTTGCATGTGTTTCTGAAGGTTTCAAGTTCGAAACCTGTGGCCAAAATTTTACTTCTTTTATTTTCGCAGCTATATAAACCTATCCCACATCGACACATGATCGAAACTTTGCTACATATGCTCGCCTACATAAGCTAAACATACATCCTCTTCAGGTTTATTCAGCTATTAGCTTTGTCCCACATCGCTTGAGGGATCAAAGTAGAAGCCATCTTCACTTCTATAAAAATGAGGATACGAAATGATAGAAAAACAGTTTTAGGTTTGGTTTAGTTCAAAAACCGAAACCGAAAACCCGATTTGGAAACCGATAATCCATAAAACCGAACCCATGGGTTTAGGGTCGGTTAGGGTTCAAATTTTTAGAAACCGATGGTCATCGGTTTGGGTTTGGTTTTAGGGCAAAACCGACCCAAACCGACCCATGCTCAGCCCTACTTGCGGTACTTGACTCACACTCGACCGGATTCATCCTTTTCAGTTGGAATTGTAAGTCGTTTCATGGAGGAACCAACCACTTTGCATTTCTAAGTTGTGAAACACATCTTACGATACGTGAAAGGAACCGTTGATTATGGACTAAACTATGGAAGATGTCGTGAAATTGAAGATTTAGTTGGTTTTAACGATAGTGATATTAGAGGTGACCCTGTTGATAGCAAGAGCACAAGTGGAATGTTTTTCTATCTAGGAAGGAATGTGGTAACTTGGCAATCCCAAAAGCAAAATACGGTTGCTTTGTCCACATGTGAAGTCGAGTTCATGGCAGCTACAACAGCAGCATGTCAAGCCATTTGGCTTGCACATCTCGTGAAAGAGCTCGCAGGATATCATATCATGCCTATCACCTTATACGTTGATAACAAGTCAACATCGCATTGATAAAAAATCTCGCGTTTCATGGTTGAAGCAAACATATTGACATCCGTTATCACTTCTTACGAGAATGTGTTGAACTTTGGCAAATTATAGTGGAATAGGTCAACTCGAAGCAGCAAGGGGCGGACATCTTTACAAAGGCTTTAACAAATTTGAAGCACAGTGAAGTGAAATGCAAAGCATGATCGGCGTAACGAATCTTGATCCAAGTTGGTTTTAAGGGGGAGAATGTGAGTATAAACCTAACGTGGCGGATAAGCCTCTTTTGTTGACAAGTGAATGCCTATGTTGTTGACAATAACAACTAGAAATGACAGCTTCTTTATTTCACATGATGAACATAATAAATTTTCATAGTAGTTATAGTGGCTAGTTTTAATATAAATAAATGTTGTAATCACAGTTGTAATGTACCACAAAACAGAGAGTGATAGATAGTAAATCTTAGAGTGAGTATTAGCTAGAGGTTGTTTATTTCTTTTGTAATGGAGTGTGTATCTTCATTTCTTTTGTTCCCGTCTAAATAAAAGTGTGTTTCAACCCCAACAGTCATCGCCATCGCTCTCTGCCGTGGCGACATTGGATCGGAAACCTGTAGGGATTGTATCAAAAACTCAATCATCCTATTAAGATAGAACTGTACTAACTAGTTAGAAGCCTTAATTGGAGTTCGAATTGTTCCGTATGCTATTCAAATCGTACCTATGCTTCAGTTATCGAAGTTCGACCTAATGCTAGAGTGTCGAACTTCATAAACGCATCGGACATCGACGTTTTCGATAAGGCGTTGAGAAATTTAGAAGGAAGATTACTTGTGGAAGCTGCCGGAGGAAATTCCCTACTGAAGTTTGCAACCATGGATGTCGGTTTTGGACTAGATTCGTCGAAGATTTACGCTCTGATGCAATGTTCGCCGGATTTATCTTCTTTTAACTGCAATTCGTGCTTGTACGGAATCTCAAGGCTGATGCGATGGCGAAATGGATGTCGGTGTATTATATTCGAGTTGTTGCGTTAGGTACTCGGATGTGTAGCTTTTTTTTAATGATCCTCTGGCAATCAAGCTGCCATCTCTGCCTCCATCTTCGTTAGAATCGCCGACAATTATAGGTACGCATTGCATTTTTCATTCCGGCAAATTACACTCAACAGAACAATATTTATGGTATCAAATTTAAATAAATAAAATATTTGATTATTTGTTTGAATGCAAAATAAAAATTTTAATCTTATAACATAATTTACTAAAATTGGATTTTGATAATAAGTTTCTCACATAAACATCTATAAAAATATAATAAATTAAATTTTAAGTGCAATATTCATACGTATTATTTATATTTGAACCAGAATGTAATAATTACGACAATAGGATAATGAGTAATCTGTCAAGTTGTCTTAGTGGTGTTAATAGCTTTTAAATAGTAATTAATTGAGTTTTATTATATAGAGGATATAACAATAATAATGTATTCAGTCAAGTTCTTAAGTTATCTTATTAGGTGGAGTTGATAGCGTTTAAATAATTAATCGAGTTTTTTGGATGCATATTAGCGCCACTTTGTTCTTTTGTCTTAATCTCCTAATCTCCTAACCCAATCAATTTTGTTTGTTTCCCCCAAACCCCTGATATTTATCGACATTAGATTCATTGTTCACTGATTTGCTCTCCCTAATCGCCCATGACTTCAGCCAAGGAATATCTATTCCCAACTCCAATATACAGATTTCTCATCTCTTCTATGCCAGTGATGCCCTTTTTATTGGAGAATGGTCAAAACATAACATAAAAAACATGGCAAGGATACTTAAGTGCTTTCAAGTATCCTCCGGTTTAAGTGTAAATTTCAACAAGTCGAAAGTCTAGGACATTGGTGTTGATCTCCATGAGGTTGAAAGATGGTCATCACCGTTAGGATGCGAGCCGAGCTCATTACCATTCATGTATCTTGGGGTCCCTGTGGGAGCAAACATGAACCACAAAAACTCTTGGAATCTAGTGATTGAAAAACTTAACAACAAACTCTCCGGCTGGAAATCAAAGACCTTGAATTGCGGGGGGAGGGTGACACTAGCAAAGTCGGTTCTGGGGAGCCTCCCCACTTTTTACTTATCAATCTTTGCAGCCCCCTTGGGTGTTATCGAGACCTTGGAGAGAATAAGGAGAAATTTCATATGGGGTGGTCCAAATAATGCATCAAAAATCCGGTGGGTGGCATGGAAAAAAACCCTTGCTCCAAAAGTGGTGGGTGGACTAGGCCTCGGGCCCTTCAAAGCATTAAATCTAGCATTATTATCAAAATGGAGATGGAAATTCTTCCATGAGAGAAACTCGCTATGGGTGGTGATCATAAACTAAATCCATAACCTTGGCACACATCTTCCAACTCGGATGTCATCTAGATATCTATGTGGGGTATGTAAAAGCATTGATAAATGTAAAATTACCCTTGAAAATTTGAATATTGCAGGTACATCTGATGTTATATGGAGATATCAAGTAGGAACATGATGGTAATCGGACTTTGAAATCGATGGCCAGTTTCGTGTTGCAGCCTTAAGGGTAAGGATCGATCGGGTAGCCCATTTGACCCTTGATGGAGCCTTTCAATGGAGCAAATTGATACCCACCAAAGTAAGTTGTTTTGTATGGAGAGCAAGAATGGGCCGCATTCCAACAACAGTTGCCCTCTCTCAAAGGGGAGTCCAAATCCAATATACAGAGTTCAGTGCTTGTGTATCTACAATGGAATTAGCAGACCACATGTTAGTTAACTGCCCTTCGCTGTTGCATTTTGGAACCGGATTTGGGAATGGTGTGGTATCATACCTCATCAATGCTTGTGCATCTAACTCGTAGATCTAAGCTCCTGGGACTATCTGAACACGTAAAGTTGCTAACTTTACGTGTAACTAAGAAGAAATGAAGTTATTTCACTCAAACTCTACTATTATGGGGTCAATAAGCCAAAAACAAAACCATGGCTGCCAAAAGGGCAATCTCCTTGAGCTCCTGGAGCCCAAGAGAGGCTAGATCTGAAGTATAACTCGATCATAAGGCTTTATTACAAAGGATTTGGGGTTTATGAGCTTAATATCAACAATTTCGGGACAAACTAGATCTATTAGATCAATAAGCAAGATGGAGACTTTATTACCAGAAAAGATGACCACAAAGGAGAGTGTTCCGGATCTACTTCTTCTTCCTTGAAATCTTCAACCTTATCCTTCTTCTACTTGCTCCAAAATGCACCAAAAGTTCCTTCACAAGGCAACAATCACTCACACACTCTTTAAGGAGGCTAGGGTTTGATAAGAAATGTTCTGAGGGTGATGGAGGCGAGGTTGGGGCACATAAATGTGTTTAAATAGGGTGTAGACCCTTAAAATTAGGGCTTCATCCAGACAGGCAGAATCGCCGAGTCCCAGCATATGGACTCGTCGAGTAGCCAACTGAAATTGCGTGATCATCCCATCTCTACTCGACGAGTCGGGCTACAGACTTGTCGAGTACCCCTTAAGAATTGTGTGGTGACTTGGTAAGGCATGTGGAAGATATGGTGGATAACCTATTGACCCATGTTCAAATCATGGCACTAATCAGCCCTTGTGGCCATGGAGGTTTGCTTGTAGTGACTCCAGGGCATGAGGCAAAGCCTCATGTCTGCAGCGGGGGATTAGTCGGTGCGCGAAAGCTGGCCCGGAAACCCTCGTTAGGGAAGTTCCCTTTCCAAAAAAAAAGAATTGAAAATACTTATTTGAATTACATACCAGAAAATGGGGCGTTACAATATGGGAGGGTGTAGGTAGAATTCCCCTGCCAAAGGAATTTCCTCCTCTAGATAAACCTCTTAGACGACTGTTGCCACGACCACCTCTGTTATTCCGACTGTAATTATTACTCCACTGTTGATTGCTCTGATTGCTTTTGCCTTGATTTCCACCTTTACCTGTGTTATTATAACCACGACCTCGTCCACCCCTATTTCCATTGTTGTTGTTGTTGGAGCGAGGAGATGGGTTAGGTTGAGAAGGGGGGGTTTTGGTGGCAGCTAGGGATGTAGATTGCTCAATTGGAACAACAAACTTTTGTTGTAACATCTCTTTTTTAAGAAGCAACTCTGTCAATTCATCAAGATTAAGGGATTGTCTGACATGAGATGAAGCCGGCGAGGTGATA